>NC_137258.1:14633411-14963862 GCF_965637545.1 Phallusia mammillata | reverse complement strand
CCAACTCATTTTAGGCCATAGACTAATTTAATAAAAAAACTGGGCACAACATGTTTTCCCTCGATTGTTTGTTAAAGTATGTAAACTAGTATCTACAGCTGGGGTGGATCTTTGATTTTCGAAGACTTAATTGTTTTCACAAAATGCTAATTATTGCCTTGTATTACGTAAAAATACACATTACGTAAAAATGCCGAAACGTTTGAACAATAAAGCATTACGTCTATTTGGGCCGTTATTTTCACCATTAAACTGAAATTGAATTTGTAAAATTTCAGGCTGTCAATGATGCATCGAAAGACAAGTATTAAAAAAGTATAGTGAGAAATAAAGTTCGCGATATTTAGAATTCTTTCAATATATAGCCTACTAATTTTATCCGTGGGGTCATAGGCGCCAAATAGGCGGTGGCGGGGTGGCGCCGCCACCTTGGGTTTATAAAGCACGGTGCCGGCCACCAAGGATATTTGGGTTTGTTTGTATCGGTATCTTACTAAACATCGTAAAATCTGAACTAATTTGGGAACAGTTTTGCTTTTAAACAAGCGTGCTGACGAAAAAGCAACAAAACGTACCGAAACAGCAACCAGTGTGGTTGGTGCCTTACTTGTTTATGATGTCAAACACACAATTGTGGCAGTGAATGATTGGCCATTATGGTGCACAATGAGATTGTTCTGTAATAAATAGTCACTTTGGGTGATACAAAAGCAACGACTTGACAAAACATTTTCTAAACGTTGCTAATCCAATAGAAACCTTAAAGCGAAGTGTTCCAAATCAATGTTACTATCAATTTTTTTTTTTAATTTGACAAACTTTGCTTTTTATTAAATTGGACTTTGAGATGGAGCTCGTTTGATTACACGCATTAGTGACGTCATAATTTACGTCCGCCACGTTGCATTTTTGTAAAACTCGGCGCCCATGCGTGGGGTCACCGCAACTTTGGAACTGTTTTAAGGGGTCGCGGCATCAGAAAGGTTGGGAACCGCTGGTCTATGGCCTAAAATGAGTTGGGAGCCATTCCCGTAGGCGACCCCAGGCAAATTGTCAGGCGACCCCAGTTGGGGTCGCGACCCACAGGTTGGGAACCGCTGGATTAGACATTAGAAAATAAGATGGGAATCCGACCGTTTGTGTCGGGAGTGACATACAGCAAGCGGCATTGTTTAGTTTTTTAAAATTTAAATATGTTATTTAAAAAGTGGAAATTAGCTTACTACAGTAAACGGAAGTGCATGAAAGTGGAAAAACACTTCTAAGCTATTGTAAGAATCCAAGCCAATTAAACTAATGCTCTCTGGTAAATTGCATCGCCAAAAATGTTACAGGAACAAATTGTATTAAGTTAAGATGAATATGATAGTAATGTTCTTGATCTCGAAACCCTAATAACTACGTTAAAAAAATCAGGACAATGTCCAATTCTGTTCCTTTGTGGCAAAACAGGCCCTGTTTTGTTGTGGTTGGCGCTTTTTTGGGAGCTTTTGGCACCCACCAGCATTTTTTGTCTGGTAACCCTGGTTGTATTGATTGGTTCGTTTTACTGCACAACGTGTTCGAATGAGGCGACTTTATTACTACATTAAGTAAATTCGTTTGTGTTTTGCGGTTTCGTAGACCAGTGGTTCCCAAACTTTTTCATATTTTTTTCTAAACGGTCCCCTTGCCATTATTTCAAGGGTTCGCGGTCCTTAAGCCTAAATGTGTATTTCATAAAAACGAAGGTTTATTGCAGGATTTTAGCTAGTTGTGCAAAATTGCGCATAATAATCATCCAAAGACAGCATGTGACATCACAAACAGGACAAAAACATTACGATTGTGCGCGAACAATTGCATTTTTTTTAGTTGTCATTCAATAAAGGCCATTGTTTAGCAATGGAGACAGTCGATTCTCAATTTCACTTTGATTTAAACTTATTTAGTGGCACAAACTGACGCCAAATAAGATTATAGAATTACTTCAACCGCTTCGCGGTCCCCCCAAAATTGCCTCACGGACCCCTAAAGGACCGCGGACCCCAGTTTGGGAACCGCTGTCGTAGACGAATAAGGGCAAATTAAATGTTTGTGACGACTGACTAATTAATCTTCAAGTGAAAGCTGATTCCGGTGATTGTCGGTGAGTGTTTAATTTTACTTGTGACCCAAATTAATTCATAGCCTTTATGTGTGGCCTCTTTGTGAGAGCCTTGAAGGTCAGCCATTCAGAGTCTACAAATACTACAATACTAAAAATTTATCACGGCCTTCAAAAACAACAAATGTTTAGCAATGAAAGTTTTTTCACAGCTTATATTCAAAGCATTTACACTGAAAAAGTAATTAAAGAAGAGCCCGTTTCAATATAGGCTATAGTCATTCTTGGTCATGGAAGTACTGTGATGAATTTACGACAAATTAAAGTCGAATGCGGCATAAAACTATTTCTTGCAATATTTTTGTGTTGCAATATAGCAAAATTCAATAATTCAGCGAATCCCACGCTGGCCTTCCTGATGTACCTACCGACATTCGTAATTCCAGCAGTTTCATAAAAACATAGCCGAAGTTATTCGCGTTGTAACAACTTACCCCACTCTACCTACGCTGGGCTGCGTCAAGTTTTACGTGATATGCTGGTGACAAATAAGTATGCGCGGCACAAAATTACGTGACGGTTGACAAACACGTATATTTTAGGGGGGTAACTATGGCGTCACCGGTTGCTAGGCAGTGTGAGAAGAAATAAATAGATGGAAGTAAGAAAATGCGAAGTTATTGTTTAATATGATGGGCGGTCATAGGCAGAAATGTACGAAAAAGTGCGTGTAATATGTGTTGAGACCTGGTTTGCTTTGACGAAAATTAACCGGAGACGCCCCTAGAATAGGGTTGCCATACGTCAGGATTTCCCCTGACTTGTCAGGGAATTTAGTGTTTAAATCTGCGTCAGGGAGAAATGTTAAATTTACTTAAAAGTCCGGAATTTAAGAAAATATGTATATTTTATGAAATTAATGTACCAACGGAGAAAGTTTCTAGTAGCTACAACCGCGCCCATACCATGAAACGTAAAAGAGGTAAACTGGCGGCGCGCAAGTTAACGCACAAAGTTACTGTTTCGTTTTGCATTGTGTGTGCACGCGTAACAATACCTGTTTGTCAAAGTATATATAAAACACAAGTAGTCCAACCCATTGTTACGAGATAGAACCTCATAGACGCCATTTTGTGTCCAAATTAATACAGCAGGTATATAAATTGTCTCATTTTTACAAACTGGTGGGCTTTAGCGCGAATTTGATAGGCCAAATCGACTTTTGGGTTTAAACATTTGAGCGTGATAATGCACGCTGAATGCAAATATTTAAAGTTTACATGAAATATAAGCGGCCAAATTTACACGAAAAAAAGCAATTTAACATTTTACGTTAAACTGTTAGAACCCGAAATTTTCATTATATTTGGCTAATCAAATGTGCGTTTAAAATTATGTGTTGTTTTCTTATATCCGCTGTATCATTTTCAAAATGGCTCCATAGGCTTTATTGCGTAACAATGGGTTGGACAACTTGGGTTTAGATAGACTTTGCTGTTTGTTACTGGTAGATACTTTAACACCAAAAACTAGCTTGTTTTTAACCGCCGGCATTTCTACGAGTCTGCAGAAAAAAAGATAAAAAATTAAATTATTATAAACTATTCGACATTTGACCTCAAGTGAACCGGACTCCAGTGCCGGTAGTTTTTGGTATTAAAATATCTACCTTTGTTACTATAGTTGTCTAAAAACACGCGTTAAAATACAGAAATAAAAATACGCGTCTGAAGAAAACACAGCTTTCAACGCTACGTGGGAAGTTTCATTTGCTTTCACTGCTGACGAGACTGAGTTACCAAGTGTACCTTGCAAGGAACTAACAAACAGCAAAAAGTCGAATGCCGTGAGACACAAAAATGTTTTTACAATGGCATTTTATTTCAAATTTAAATAGGTCTTTTGTGGCTCACAGTGTCTATTTTATCATGTGAAATTGGTCCGAATGGCCCTTTAGAGTTGTAAAGGTTGGCGAACCATGATATATATGCCAATTGTTTCAAGGATAGTGAGAGTAGTGAGGTTAACCTGATATAGTCAACTAAAAAGTAGCCAACGCAAAAAGTTAATTGACAAGGATCAGAATATCGTATCTAACGTTTTCTCGTGTCGCCGTCCGTGTGACTTTTGCATATTCTAAAGAAGTGTTTGGATCACAAAAAAGGTTAACGCAACTGAGATAAATTTGTCAGGGATTGTGTATCATCAAATATGGTGACCCTACCCTAGAAGCGTTAATTTGTTTCACCGTCAATTCCTTTAGGTTTTGAATAATGTCCCTACATGTTGTGTCGACCCTATTGTTTTCGACTGGAAGTCGATGTGATATAGCTTTTGTAATAGAGGCAATAATATAGTGAGGTAGAATTTGCTTGTTTCGTAATTGCCAGGGTCAACCAACTTTTTTCACGGCGAGCCGGATAAAATTCGAAATAACATGCGAGGACCACATAGGTTTACCAGCCCTATCGCAGCGCCGCTCCAAACGTGTCCACTGGGTGCTTTTGCGGTATCAACAACAGTGCAATCTTATTTAGAGTCAGTCTGACATAAAACATTTATGTTAAAAATTTCAAAATCTTGTCCACTAATAAAACTTACTTATTTTGTCACAATTGCCAACAGAAAGGCGTTTGTTCGCGCACAATAACAGCAAAGGCATTAATACTTGTAGTACTATCTGTGATGTAACAAACAACCTTGAGATCATTTTATTCGTCCTGTAAAACTGGTGAACTTAATCCTACATGACGTTGCAGAAATACAGCCACTTTAACTTTAAAACCAATAACTCTCGCGGCCCGTAGTTGGTGAACCCTGTTTTATGCAAATCCTGGCGTTCTAGATGTGGTGCCGAGTGAATGTAAAGATATACTGTAATTATTGCAATGCTGGGTGAAATGATAAGTTTTAGGATTATGTCTCCCAGAGCGTGGTGTCAGAGTGCGTGATTCTGTTGGTAAGGTGTTGCATATAGTCTCGTACTGTAAGAGTACGGGGCACGTGGTGAAGATGTGAGTGGAGATCTCTGGGCTCCCCCCCACAGAGTTGGAACAACGTGGTTGGGTAAAGATGAAACAGAAAAAATGGAGGATACGGGTAAAACATCCTAAACAGTACTGTAGATAAACGACTTCATTGCATTGGTAAGAATGGGGTGGACGGTCGTGGATCGAATGCGCCCGCGCCAGGGGTAGTCGTTGGGGAGATAGTTATTGCCCGATAAAGGGTACGGATGGAACCACGGACGAGTTGGTCAAAGGTTAAGGTATATTTGGCAATAAGAGTGACAGTTTGGCCATAGAAGGGTGCTGAACTACTAGCTTGAAGTGGTTGTTGCGCAAATAAAACCGATGGGAAAGCTGTAGTGCTACGTTGTACTCGACCATGGCCATACCGGGGGAGGTCGAGGTGTCGATCAGTCTATGTCTACGGTAAAAAAATAGGCTACATAAAAAATCTCAATAAATAGGACAGTCTGTCACGTTGTAGCTTGCTCTGTCGAACGGGAGTGCCAGAATGCCGATATAGGTATGATCCGATTCGTGTTGTTTGTCATCAACACCTTAAACGCGCTATTCACTTTTCGCCTGAGGGATTTGGGAAAAGGGTATGTGGGGCCACCAAGTTCCTCCTGACCAATGAATATGGGAAATCCTCTCACACATGTCTAATGAGTGTTTGAGTTTAACTAAAGGCGCGCGGACTTAGCCGATTTTAACTGAAATCTGCGCGCGGGCCAGAACCAAAATGGCGGCCTTGTCCTCGGGTTTTCCCGCTGCCATTAGACATATACTAGGCCAGTGGTTCTCAACTCGTTTTAATGTAACACAACACAACATTTTACATGTCCTGCAGTGTAGCTAAGACAAACAACTCCAGCGTTTTCGTCTTTAGTAGGCTACAGACAGAATGTAAATATGGACAAGTGCAAAAAAACAATTCATCTTAACTTTAAATCCACAACATACTTGTTATTATAATTTTTACTAACTATAGAAAGTACTGGATTGTTTAGTGGCCAAGGTTTACAACCAGTGATGGGATTCAGCCGGTTCTATAGAACCGTCTCACGAAATTTTGTGAGATCGGCGAACCGGTTAGCATTACTGGTTCAATAAACTTTTTGTAACGGAACTTGCTGAAAAATATTACTTTTGAGATAGAACCGCCTGACAAAAAAATAAATCCCAGCAAGGGCCAGCACTGTTTACAACCAATGGGGCAGTTAATTAAAATATTAAATGGCCACACGATGTCGCCACGCAACAGTTATAGTTTGCGGCGGATTTGTATTGCGGGGCTGGCGCTCGTGGAGAAAGGAGCCATGAGCAAGCAGCCTAGTTATGCGCAAGCGGCAACTGAGAGTGCAAAGAGTGCACTAAAAAGGCCTAATTGTTTGAGTTTTAAAGCCTCGAGACAACTTAAAAGAGATGAGTTATGTAATTTAATGAAAGAAATAAATTTTTCGCTAACAAAAATTGTTGGAATAGCGGAAATGAAGGGGACCCTCGTGGATGTTACATGTACAACAAGGGAAAATGTTGTAGAGCTTAATAAAAGGTTGATGGAAGTTACATATGTTCAAAACACGAGGCTGTACGAAAGTGATGTCATTAATATCGGAATCGGATGGGTACCTATACCCTTTCCTAACGAATTGATAGTAAACAACCTGGAAGAACAATATGGTCCCGTCAAAAAAATTACACACCGAAAAGATAAAGAGGGTCTCTTCTCAGGAATGAGAATAGTGACAATGAATAAAGTCGATTTGGAAAACCATCCCATCCCCAGCTACATTCGGGTCATGGGAAATGAATTCTATGTCACCTACAATGGGCAAATAATAACTTGTAAATACTAGGGTTGGGCATTTGACCGGTCAAATAAAATCTGCTCAATTGACCGGTCAAATACTTGTCAAATAGGTCAAATATCGGTCAAATACTATTCCCAGTGTTAAATTGCAATTTTAGTTAAAAGTTGGAAGTTTAATCTTCTTCTAAACCATAAGTAATGGAAATGAAGGTTTCAACTCATGTAAATTTGTTTGTGAAATAGGAAATGTTCAGTTTATATTATATTACAGACTTTTCCGACTGCATTGCATGCTTCATTTCATCAATGGCCCCATCTGTGTGTCTGTAATTTTCATTCAGTAATCACATTTGTGAACTGGATTCTCATTATATTCTATAAACATCATATTAAAGTCAAATTTTGACTGAGATTTAACTGCAAAACTCGCTTATCCTGCTTAAAATCGTAATTTATGCTGTTAAGCTGTTGTCCATTCATGACAAAAAAGGAATATACAAAAGCTTGATATGTACGTACTTTATCCCAATAAGTACTGAACAGTAACTTATCTACAAAAATCTATTCTGGGCAATTATAAGCTAAATATATAGCTACAAACAATTTTTGGATCAACTATAGAAAAAAGGACTGTGGGCCTACAAGTTTACACAGATGGTTTAAATTACTTAGATTTTTTATCTGTCAGTAATAATGTGCAACATTTGCAAAATGCCTAAGTAAATACCAATGAACTAACTTCCCCTCATGGACCTATCACACTCAAATTTATTAAGATAAAACGGTGCTGGAAGTGATCCATGTTTTTTAATTGCATTGGAAACCTTGCAAAGTTTGCCATAACGTAAATCAGATCTTAATTTCAAATGAAAAATATATCCTAATTGTTATGGGATTTTTTTCAAATGAACAAAACACATCTACATTGGCTTAAAAAGCACTTATTAATACAAAAGTATGCCCTAAACTGTTCTACCTGAGGGTTATTAGAAATAAATTACCCTTTTCAACAACCAAAAAGCAAGTCCAAGAAAATTTACCACATTTTATTTTTGAAATTAAAAATAGTATTTGACCGGTTAAATAAAGTGCTGTCAATTGACCGGTCAATTGACCGTATTTGACCGGTCAATTGACCGGCTTGCCAACCCTAGTAAATACTGTGGAGAGAAAGGTCATAAACAGTCTAATTGCTGCAAAAGACAAGAAGATTATCCACACCCGCAAAACACCCAGAACCAGCAAAGAACAAGCACCGCATCCAGAGATAAGGGAACTAGGTCAAGCACGGAAGTTCGAAGTAAACCTGATAAGGAAACTGGGTCACGCGTGAAGGTTCGAACTGACCCTGATAAACTAGTTGCGTCACAACTCGAATCAGGTGGCGACACTGCTCCCGAAGGAGTACTAGATAACGAGGTAAATACAGACCTGGAGACCGCTACAACTGCTCAGGCAGGGTCAAGAAAGCGTCCACGCAATAGCCCTACCGAATTTCCGGACAGCAAATCAAGAAGCTTATGTGAATTCACAATCCCCGTGGCTTGTCCGCAATGCAACACAGGAAGTTTGATTGACCCAGATTCCAAACTTTTCTTTTGTTGCAAATGTAAAGAAGAATATAAAGTTGTGAAAGCGTGTTGTGATGAGGCCGAATTATTTCTAATAACGATTCGTCAAACGGAAGCAAAGTGCCCGAAATGCCGAGCTCAAATGAAACTGATGCCATGCTGCGACGAATTGCAGCCGGAATTCAGATTGGAAACTAACCTATATGAGTGCATCCAATGTAAAAGGTATGCTATCAATTGTACTTGTGACACTGTAAACCCGTTACCCAAAATCGCAATGAGCAAAGAATGCTCAAATCCGGCATGTAAAAAAAAATTAATCCACTGTAGTTGTGGGAAAAAATCGGCAGAAGAAGAAGAACCAAGCAAACCATACAACTGTAACTGTGGTCTTGAATACGAATGGGATATAGAACCTGGAGTACAAAAATACTAATAGACCCTTCTGTATTACAATATCCTTTTTGTTTGTTTATTTTTATGTCTACTTTTAATATCGCTTCATTTAACGTGGGAGGCTTACGGAAACGTAGTAAACGCAGGACAATTTTCAACTTTCTTAAAGGGAAATCATATCACCTAATATTCCTCCAGGAAACGCACTGTTCCATTAATGAAGAAAAATTGTGGGAATTAGAATGGGGAAATGAAATAATTTGGGCGCACGGCTCTACGCGCAGCAAGGGCGTTGCTATTCTGGTTGCAAAAAAATTCGCTTACGCGATTACCGAAGTCGAAGCAGACCCTGAAGGGAGGTACGTTATTATTAACCTCCTGTTCAACAATTCAGAAATTAGACTCTGCAACCTATACGCCCCCAACAATGACAAACCATAATTCTTTGACATGATTTTTGATAAGCTCGCTTCAGGAAATAATCCCAATTTAATTATCGGTGGCGATTTTAACGCTATTTTGCAAGAACGTTTAGATAAAAGCCGCGGGCCTTCACACCCCAATCGGAATTCTCGTCAGCGAATTCTATCACACATAAACACTTATGACTTATGTGATGTTTTTCGTAGACTTCACCCAGCTGCCAAAAAATACTCGCGACTTCAACTTAACCCCTTTTGTGCTACTCGTATAGATTTTTTCTTAATTTCGAATTTAATGTTTAACAAAGTGACGTCATCCGACATTTCGGTGGGCATTAAATCTGACCACAAGATTATCTCCCTAGGATTAAGATTTTCCCAAAGCCCACGTGGCAGCGGGTACTGGAAATTAAATACAAATCTTCTCTCTGACAACAACTACATTTCAAAGATCCAAAACACAATAAGGGATTTTAAAATAAATAACGCTAGTTGTGGTGTAAACCCACATGTTCGATGGGACGCTTTAAAAGCCGTTATCCGGGGGGAAACTATTCAGTACAGCGCGATTATTAAACGACGTAATTCTGCCCGACAACGGTCCTTGGAGCGGAAAATAGAAAACGCGGAGCGTGAACTAACTTCAACACACCAACCAAATCCTGACCTTGTGGAAAAACTTGACGATTTCAAAACAAAACTAGATAAATTTTCGGAGATACAAACAAAAGGTGCTATGATTAGGAGTAGGGCAAGATGGGTAGAAAATGGGGAACGAAACTCCAAATATTTCCTCAATTTGGAAAAACGCCATTCTGCAAAGAAATCCATCGAGAAATTAAACATAGACGGTGTTACAAACACAGATCAAAATACAATTCTAAACGAATTGGTTTTGTTCTATGAGCAGCTGTATCAACAGCCTAATAATCCTTTTACCCACCCAGAACTGTTATCGCGCCTCTCGAAATTACGCTTGCCCTCCCTGAATCAGGCACAACTAGAGGATAGCGAGCTACCAATGACAGAAAAAGAGTTTTACGCGACGCTGATATCTATGCCCCTAAACAAATCGCCAGGTCTTGATGGCTTTCCAATTGAATTTTTTAAAACGTTTTGGGACGACCTCAAAGACCTGTTTTGCGACGCATGGCAATACTTGGAGAAAATGGGGCACTTCAGCCCAGTTCAACGGCTGGGTGTGGTGACCCTGATTCCCAAACCCGGTAAAGATAAACAATACGTCACGAACTATAGACCGATAACTCTTCTAAATGCCGATTATGAAATAATGTCCAAAGCTGTAAACAATCGCATCAAGCTCAATTTACACCATCTTGTCAAAACAGACCAGAACGGATTTATTAAAGGAAGATTTATTGGTGATAACCTTCGCCTATTATTTGACATAATTGATTATGCGGATTTTTACAAATGTCCAGGCGCTATTCTCTCGTTGGATATTTATAAAGCGTTCGATACGATCGAGTGGAACTTTATTTACGCGGTATTGCACACATTCGG
The DNA here is from genome assembly GCF_965637545.1 of Phallusia mammillata. Taxonomy (NCBI): domain Eukaryota; kingdom Metazoa; phylum Chordata; class Ascidiacea; order Phlebobranchia; family Ascidiidae; genus Phallusia; species Phallusia mammillata. The sequence goes on along the minus strand of NC_137258.1, from coordinate 14,953,042 downwards.
ATTCGGTGAAAAACTTATTCATTGGATAAAATGTTGCTACTCCTACCCCACAAGCAAATTAATCAACAACAACCTGCTGTCATGCGAATTTAAAATCGAAAGAGGTGTAAGACAGGGAGATCCCCTATCTCCTACTCTGTTTGTGCTTTGTATAGAATGCTTAGCCGCGGCGCTTCGCCTGGATGATGAAATTGGGCTTAACTTAAATGGTATCGATTTTAAGGTCTCACTCCTGGCGGATGATACACTTGTTTTTTTAAACGGGGACGTATCAAACTTTGACAAAGCCTTTTCAATTATTAACGAATTTGGCCTGATGTCTGGTTGTAAAATTAATATCCAAAAGTCAGTGGCGTTCTTTATTGGCTCAAAACGCTCAGCGCTTGAGAAACCATATTTGGATAAAGGACTATCGTGGCCCCAAACCTATTTTCGTTACTTAGGAATTAACTTCCCTATTACCGGCTCGCCAAAACAACTGTTTCAATTAAACTTCGCAGGACTAATTGATAAAACTAAAGCCATACTAAACATTTGGTCAGGCAGAGGGCTAACGCTAATTGGGCGGGTTTGCATTTTAAAAAGTTTAATTATTCCCACCTTGACCTACAAAGTCAATGTTGTACCTACCGAATTACCAGAAGCATTCGTCAAAAACCTTAAAAGAATCTTTTTTAAGTTCATTTTGAACTCAAAATGGTAAAAAGTAAAAAGAGCAAAGCTCTGTTGTAATATTGAGGATGGGGGAATCAATATGTTTGACCTGGACGCATATCTGGTGTCATTAGATATCAAATGGGTCAATCGATTATTTAACAACTCGTATGCATCTCCATGGAAAGATCTCGAAACCTCGGTCGGGAGCCCCAGCGAATTCAACTCGTGGTTAAACAGCAGTGTGTCTCCCAACTCAAAATTCTTCCTTCAATCAATCCCCTTACGAACATTAAGAAAGGCAGTCTCGGCCTGCAAAAAATTCGCAAAACTTACAAATCTCCCCGCTAATGTTTATAGACCCCTTTGGTTAAATAAAGAAGTCCGATCACGCCTAAAACCCTTTTACATGCCACCTCTAATTCGCGCTGGTATTTTCAGTCACCTTGATCTACTTAACAATGACGGTGATTACTATACATACGACGAACTTGCCCTCAAATTTAACTTTCAGCCAACAAATCAAGATTTCACCTATTTTATCAAATTAGTCGCCGCAATCCCTGACAATTGGGATATAAACGACCCACAAACCAATAGAGTACCCCCTGAAACTAAACCATCTTGGCTGCATACCATAGCCCTGCGCGGCACAGTTAAAGAAACTTACAACTTCGTAAAAGAGCACACATCAGAACCGCCAACACAAGAACAGAAAAAGTGGGAAACCGACATAGGGATTAGTACAGAAAAGCCCAACTGGAGGGAGGTGTACAGAAACACGTATAACTGTACCTTAGAAACAAAATTAAGAGCATTTCAAATCAAATTAAACTTAAGAGCGGTAATAACAAATAATAAACTATACAATTTTGGCATAGTAACTTCAGAAAAGTGCGTTTTCTGCCAAAGTTTCCCTGAAACCATTTCTCATTTATTTTACACTTGCAAAGTTGTCGCCCAATATTGGGAAAATGTTACTTCTTGGATCTCTCGCAAACTATTACTGAATGTTAAACCGAATGTAGCGTTATGTTTATTTGGAACCCATTCGTACAGTTCTGTTACCCCACTGCTAAATTGTATATTTCTATGTGCCCGGTTTGTAATATACCAATGTAAATATGCACAAAACAAACCTACTGTGAACAGATTTATTAACGCATTAAAAATAACGAAACAATCCGAACTAATTATTGCTACTAAAAGAAAAAAACGTGCAGAGTGCTTAGTTAAGTGGTCTGGCCTCTGATTGCCGTTAAATACTTAGCGTTTGTCTGTTTGTTCTGTGGTACTTTAATGTATCTGTCTTTCTTCGTGTCTTAGTTATCGCAAATATAAAAAAAAAAAAAAAAAAAAAAATGTATTGCGGGGCTACTGTTGTCTGATAAAATCGAACGTTTGAAAGAAAAATTTAAGAAATTAATCATATTGCTGATACAATGTCACAATACTATTGTGTGCCAATTTGCCTGGAAAGTAAAGGTGGCCATAAATTTCCACTTAACAGTCAACTGCATGAGAAAAGGAAGGTGACTATCAAGCGTTGTGACCCTTAAACTAAAAAGTTGTGGAAACCGATAATTTATTTATTCTATCAGATGAAAGAAATACATGGCCAGCACGAGAAGTTGTTGATCAATCAATGATCGCCAAATTTAAACAGCAGTTTCCTGCTACCAGAGTTATTTTAGATGCCACAAAAATAAAAATAAAACAAATGTTAAAGCTCAAAATTCCACATTTTCAACATGTAAAAATACCATAAGGATTCTGGTTGGAATTTTACCAAAAGGGCTAGTGACTTTTCTAAGTAATTTTCATGGAGCATGTACAAGTGATAGGCTAGTAATAGAAGATTCTGTACTATACTAAAATGTTTAACCCGTAGACAGCATTATGGCAGATAGAGGAATCAGAGTGCAATATTTGTTTACATCCTTTGATATATTTGTTAACATCCCTAACAATGCTAAAAGGAAAAAGCCAGCTTGAAAATATTTCAGTAGTAACTAAAGGATAGGCATACTGCATCAGAAAGGATCAATGTTAAGAGAGTCATAGGACTCTTAATATAAAATAATATATAGCTAAAATATACAATATATTAAAGCAATCCATGCCTCATTATGCTGCATCTGTCAAATAAACTTAGTTTTGTTTGTTTTATGTGGACAAATGTTAGGCAATGTATTGTTAGAGATAAGTGTTACATTTTTTTGTGTATGTCAGTTAGGGTATGGCAGTTCTGTCCGGGACAATGTGTGTTGTTTTCCAAAAAGTACATGATAATGTATTCTTATGTTATCAACTAAACAGTTAGTAAACCACCATATGGCAAGGCGTAGGCTAGAAAAATCTAGCCCGCTGTGGGATTCGAACCCACGACAGGAGTCCCCCCGGGACTCGCGCTCTACCAACTGAGCCACACAAGCCCAGTGGAGAATCCGCCGAAAGCCGAATCACAAGCACCGTTGCCTGCCTCGTATGCTGCACATGTCAGCTTCGTAGTAGGGATCGCCAGATTGACCAGTATCAGTATGGCGCCTTCAATGGGCCTGGCGTACTGTGATTTATATATGAGTGTGCCGTGATCGCTGGTCTGCATAGACGCTTCAGGGCTGATCCCAGTTATGAATTTATATTCATCTTAAACATTTAGTATATAATTACTTAAACCAATGACCGATTCGCAATTTTTGTGCACAAATACATCTTGAAATGTATACACCATAAAGTAGCAGTAGGCCTACTGCTTATTAGCAATGCCCAAATGTCCTTGAATCTGAAAACTTAAAAATCTTCGAATTCATACACCACAAAGTAGCAGTACTGCTTATTAGCAATGCCCATTTGTCCCTGAATCTGAAAGTAGTATTTATGATTTTTTTAATTGAAGGCTGTCACTCACAAATTCAGATATGGGAAGTTAGCACCTTCGGTAATAATTGCAATCTTTCCCTAGATGGACATTTAATCTTAACCAAACCAGTTTTCTCTTGCTTTGCATCTGGTGTTGCAGCAAAGTATGGCTGTTGCAATGCAATTTGCCTTGCCTTGCAATGCAATTTGTACATTTTTTAACATCCTTTAAGCCCGGTCTACACCAAGCGCGAACGCGAACGGCTCTTTTTTTCCTCACGCGAATGACGCGAAAATCGAGCTTTACACCAGGCGCGAACTTTGCGAACAAAGCTCATCCGGCAGTGATGCACTGCCAATATATGATAAGACTTGCAATTAATTTCATGGAATTGTGATTAGTTGTTGCATGTGAAGGGTTAATCGAACAATAGTGCACAATACAAAGCCTATGACCATTAAAGATGTGGTTTTGCAGCTGATAATGTAAAATCGCTCCTAAACCAAAGTCGTTGTTTATGTAATGCTAAACTACTACTCTGTGCAGCTAATTTAAGAAATTGTTCTCTTAAGTATTCGTGTGTCTTTTTTATCTTCATTGTTTGCACTCTAAAACTTAAACATGTACCATTTTTTGGGGATAAAATACAAGAAAGTTAATACCTATTTAAGTTTCCAAAAACTATGTTATTTCGTATTTAATCTACCTGGTGGGTCTGTACATTGGAAAACTTGGTTCCAGACATATTAATTCTGATACCACTGCACCTATTCTACCACCATTTGAAAATAGTATATTGATCATGTGCTTTTTGATATGACAGCGCGATTTATGACTGTCAAGCACTTTTATGAGTGATATATTTTTACAATTTGCATCAATTGACACTGTGTAATAAAGTTGCAGCGCCTAAACCTCCATATGACAACAAAGTAACCGACATAAATGACCAAGATTGATCATTCCTACATATTCTGGGCCAAATTCTCGCGCGAAACGCCGTTTCTGTTGCTCACGGAGCAACCCAAACGCGAAGCGCGCAAACGAGAGAAGCGCGAAATGGGACTTCCCCACGCGTTGCTTAAACAGAGAAAGAAATTTCGCGTTGCTCGCTTCGCACGCGCTTGGTGTAAACCGGCCTTAAAGGCTTGGCTTGTTTCACAAGATATTTAACAGAAAGATGGATTTACCACATGTTCAGGACGGACAAAGCCATGCACTTTGCCACTGTAGAACTTGTGTTTTTTTATATTTTATTATTTTTATAACCAACAAATATATAGTTTGTCAGGCATGTAAGAATATGAGGGGTTATATTTTTAAGACTTATAAACATTCCATTAACAAACAGTTTTGATTATGAAAACAAAAAATGTGACAAGAGTGCATGATAACTGGTTGTTTTTTTATTCAGCATCTTGTATCAAATTTATACTATGGTAATACTGTGTTATTTTTTATTATTTTACAGATACTTCTGTCTTCTGTTGTTGTCAAATCAGATCTAAATATGAACAGTTGGAACATTGTGTGAAGCCTGTCACACAAATGAAATTAAAAGCCATGAACTGTATGATACATACAATATAAGCAAGGCATGTTTAAAATGTTTCATGTAAAACAGAACACTGAACTTTTTACCAGTTTGCATTCATTTCCACACAGAATATCAAGCTTTCACTCAGTGGCTCACTCATGTTGGTAGTGTAAGGCTGTTACCGAAAACTGTGCTTCATGGACTAAGTGCCTCATGGTGATATCCCTGGCATGCAACTTCTCAATATGGCTGTCTTTTCGTCTAAACTGCCACTCACTCCAAGTTCAGAATAAACAACAAACAAACACTTGTTGAACTTGGTCATCTTTTAAGTACAAATTAACTTTGACGTACTGTTATACTCCTTTAAGGCTGTTAAAGAGCCTGAACACTTTTAAAATGCAAGTTTGAATCACTTTATTTTGTGCTGGTTGTTGCCTAAAACTTTCTTAACATTGTTTACTGTTAATGGGTTTCCATTCTTTGGGTTTTGTTGCTGTCTTCCAAGAAATAAAGCAAAAATCATAAACAATTAAATGGTTAAAAAAACAAATACAAACTTCAGTGTCTGACAGCTGTGAGATTCACGAATCCACTCTTTTTTTGAGCAGCTTTGAATCTGTTAGTCCAGCCTATATGTATGTACAATATTTTTTTGTTTAGAAACTGAGATATTTTTTTATCTTTTGCAAGTAACATTAAATATGCCTATTTGACATAATGTGGCATACAACAGAGTTTAGACACGTTTAATGAAAAATTAAAGTAATTGAACTTTTTCGCCCTGTTAGAGCTCATCAGACTGCCTGGCAGGCAATGAAAGTTCAAGCATGGTAAAAAAAAACTTACCTTTGCGGGTTGCAGAATTGCAGAAAGATTATGAAAATTATTTATGAAAGTCATTTTGCACGAAAGTTATATTTAACACGAAATTTTGCTTTTTTTCGAAAAAACCTTAAGCATGTAAACACAAAACTTAAGCAAAGACCTAATTCGCTTTATGTTCACAAAGTATTTTTTTCATAGTTTTGTAATATGGATTGAGTCTTTTTGCTTTATTGTATGCAAGCGTGTATGCACTGAAATCAGCAGTGGCTGTCTAAGTGAAATCAAGGTTTTTCGCCACCTCGTCCGTAAAAGAGTGCGAATAAACGAAACTAAACTACATTTAGTACCACCATACTGCCATGGGCAATTTTTTTCTGCCTCTCGCACTAAATTCGAAACATGCGATGATAATTACAAACACATATGGCTCGTTTTGCGCACTTAACTATAGCAAACTACAAACAAAATGTTGGACAAACTTCTATGCACTGAACCGTGACGCAGGACGAAGAACTGTTTAGTTCACTACAAAAATTATCTAAATGTAACATCTAGCCTGAAACAACAAAGAAATATTAACATCTCACAACATAAAAGAAATATAACCTCCATTGAAGTATGCAACTTCTTAGTCATCAAATTTTCACCTTCTATAACGTCGTACAACGCGTCCCTTACTCCCTTGTTGCACGTTACTGTTTACGGTAGGCCTACTATGTCATGTGATAGCCAGATTTTACAACAACACAAAAAACACAGGACAACTGCACACGGCACACAGCAAATATGTTCAATTCAAGTTTCTATTTATATTGCCTTCGACGGTTACTTGAATACTTGCCCCATACAATTTCACAAATATTTCTTATTTTCCCTTAGTATGTTGTACAAAAAACTGGATTGGATAATCCGGATCCTGATTCGGCAGCTGTAAAGTAGTATCCGGATCCGATATCCGGATCCATGCCCAACTCTGCCCTTCACACCGACAGTGCGGTTGGCGTCAACGACTTTTTTTACTGAGAAAACTAGGTCAATGTGCTCGACATAATGAGTGTTTCTACGTCTTGAGAAAGTTGCTACGAAATTCCGTTGAGTTTATTTTGTGACAAAATATAACGTTGATCATCATGCGACTGTAAAATGTGTCCAAAAACAATTGCAACAGCAATATCGGATTTAGTTTACTTCTGTCATTGCTGTTGAAACACACTTTCCTGTTTTACAGACACTTTATGTTTCAAAGTTGACAATATAATAGCAATAACACAAATGAACACAATTTAGAAAACACAAAATTGCAGAAATGCGAAGTAAACAATCGCATAACAACATACAAAAAAGCTTAACCATAAAAGATGCATGTAGATTTTAATTAGATCACAAACTTGTACAATGTTGCACAATCACAATGATGCCTAAAGTCAAAAGCGAGAAAAAAAACTTGTATTCTTCGGCTTGTGGCATACTTTTCTGAAGTTTGTAACTTCATCCTTTTGGCATGTGATGATGGATGAGGTTTTCATAGAAAAATTGTTTTCTATAGTCTGAGAACAATGCCACAAATTCAAGTCTTGAACTCTGGGAATATATGGAGCAGTTGACCAGCAGAAACTACATTTTTATTCGAGTATACCAACCTGGAAATCCATATACAACATTTCCTTTTCTTGCCATAAAGTTTATTGAACAGGTGCACTGGAGTTGCTGAATCAGTCATAAGACATGTAGATTAGAAAAAGTTCCTACAGTTCTACAACAAATCATAGTTGTTAAAGAAGCAACACATTTAGAATTTATACCAAAATTCACCTACACATAGGCTCATACGAATATTGATTCCATCCTGGTAAGATTTCAACAGCAGCACCTCTCTTGTACTTTTCTTTTTCCAAAGTAGTGGTTACATAATTACAAATTCATTAAAAATGACCAGTTGACCACCCAAGACTAAACAAACAAGCTGTGAATAAAAGTTCTTTAAACCATTGGTAACAAAATTTTAGTATGTTTGCATTCAGTATTCAATATTAAACTGTTTACAAAAAAATTAAATAACAATTTCAAACAATTTTGCTAGAAACAGCCAAAAAAGAATTAAAACAAGACAATTTGTACCAATACTATCAGTCCTTCAATGACTTTATTCTTATTTTTCTGGTAAATAACAATAAAACAATCCACCTACAAACAAAAATACCTAAATCATGCCGTAATGCATCATAAACAAGTGGAACACAAGTTTTTCATCCAACAGTCTATCGCGGCTGACGGAAAAGTTAAATCTGATTTAACTTTGCCGTCAGCCGCTTCAACCGAGAAAATCATGCCGTCACGGCATTTCGCTGTCTGGTGTGAATACCCCGTCGCTTGCCGTCGAACGCAAAAACGCGTCGCTATCCGCCAACCGCGTCTGGTGTGAATCTTGCTCCCAGTTTCACTAAACCTCGTGGTCGGTTTGGCGGAATATTTTTCGAAACCAACGAAGTTACATACTGTTTAAAGTACAACAACAAAACTTTTTTCTTTAACCGTAGTTACGTTCAAGACCAGGGGTGGGCAAACTTTTCAGTGCAAGGGCCGCATTCAAAAGTTCTTAATCTCAAGGGGCCGCATAGTATTTCACCAACGACCGCCACTTGCTTGCTTCTTTTTTTTTTAATAACTGGTGTAAAGAATTAGGTTTATATCATATAAAATTTCTTACTTGACGCATAACTTTAGCTAAACTGAGCTAACTGTTTATGACGTCATAATCTGTATTGTGACGATTGCGGTGCCTGTTCTTTCGCATTGTTTGCACACAATAAGCGGATAAAAAGCCTGGAACATATGGTTACTAGGCTGGTAATCTTTTTTATATAGTCTCACGAAATCTGTTTTTAGCAGTTTCAAAATCAAAATATTTGGCAAAATAATTTTAGTTACGTCACCGCCGCCAGCACGTGTATTTCAACATACATGGTCACAGCCGCACAAACTCGTCTCCGCGGCTGCATGTGACCGTACGGCCGCAGGTTGTGCACCCTCGATTGAGCCCAAAATATTAATATAGCATCCGCTATGTGCAAATACGTCTGTTGTCACTGAAATTACTGGACAAACGTTGGTTGAAACGCCACAATTGCATTGTTTCAAAATAAACAAGCATTTGTTGCAACATAGGCTACATTACGACTTTTTGTTGATAAATTCTTGCGCCAACATTAAACAAAGCGAGCCGCTTTTAGTATCCATTTTTAGGTAGTTTGCGGGTCAGTGTTAACGATTCTAAAGCCGTGTTTAATGTCCGTTTGCAAAGTATTGCAACGACCTAAACTTGATCCAATGTGAACAAAGTTTTGGCATCAACAGTGCAAAGTGGGCTGGTTTGAAAACGTGAATCGCTTTTACTTTTATTTACCTTTATCGAACCAAGAAATTGTGTCAAGTGACGATTTGCAAAATAACATGGCAGAAACAACAGGCTAAAGCACGCAAAAAGTATCTGTGTTTAGTTCCAAAGTAAGTATGGTATGGGTACAGATACTGCACATGGTATAGGTATCGGCAAGTCGCACCCCCGGTATTTTTTAAAACTCTGCGGCTGTGCTCATAATACTATTCAGCGTTACTAACATTCTCTTTAATATTTACTAACATTTGGCGGGCCGCATGAATTCCTCTTCCGCGCCGCATGCGGCCCGCGGGCCGTAGTTTGCCCACCCCTGTTCAAGACTGATCAAGACTGCAATGTTTTCTAGTAATTTGGTATTTTACTTCACATATTTATTATTTTGTTTCGATTTTTTCAATATTGAAATCGCGATCGGTGAATTTTGGAATCGCGATCGGCGAATTTTGAAATCCCGATCGGCAAATATTGAAATCGCGATCGGTGAATTTTGAAATCCCGATCGGTGAATTTTGAAATCCCGATCGGCGAATATTGAAATCCCGATCGGCGAATATTAAAATCGCGATCGGCGAATATTGAAATCGCGATCGGAATATATATGTCGATTTTTAAATATATTTTGCGATTTAAACTTTTTCGCACGTTGCCCTTATGGGCCACCGTAGTATTACACCCAGTTGACACATACATTTTATTGGATGACATATCAGACCACTTACCAGTGATGTTATGTTGCAACAGCTAGAAAACTTCAGTACCACTAAATGCGCAACCAATATTATCGAATGGTAAATTCCAAAAAGAAAACGTATTATCAAAAGCTGTTTGGTAAACACAGGAATAATGCAAAACAAACGTGGAAAACAATAAACAGTTTAATAGGTCGAAATAAGACCACGAACCACATGTTGAAACTTAAAGGAGATGGAAAATTGATCACAAACCAAACTGACATAGCTGATCACTTTAATAATTATTTCTCTACTGTTGCAGAAAAGTTGGTTAGCCAGTTGGATAAGCCCAAAACCTCTTATCAGATGTATTTAGGACCCACGTCCAAATCCTCTATCTTTCTCTTTCCGACTTGCCCTGGTGAAATTAAGATAATCATTGATAAAATGCAAAGTAAATTAAGTTGTGGAATAGATGGCTTGCCTTCAAATGTCATAAAATGTCTACCACGAGGAATAATTAATTGTCTGAGTCATATATTTAACCTTTGTTTAGAAAATGGAGTTTTTATTCAGGCTTTTAAAACAACAAAAGTAGTATCCATTCATAAAAAGGGGAATATGAAATCAGCTAGTAACTACAGGCCTATAAGTTTATTATCAAACCTATCTAAAATTCTGGAAAAAATTGTGTACAATAGACTATATACGTTTTTAAACAACAAAATTTTTTTCAATCCAAAACAATTTGGCTTTCGAAAAGGTCATTCTACCCACCATGCTGCTTCCTTATTAATATCCAGTATCACAGATGCCTTTCAGAACAATCAACAGGCCGTCGGAATATTTTTGGACCTATCAAAGGCATTTGATACTATAGATCACACTATATTAATGGGAAAACTAAATCATCATGGCATCAGAGGGGTTGCCTTAGACTTCTTTAAGAGTTACCTGTCTAATAGAAAACAGAGGGTCCAACTTGGAAACAAAACATCTAATGACCTACCAATAAGTTGTGGTGTACCCCAGGGAAGTAATCTTGGCCCGTTACTATTTTTAATATACATTAATGATCTGCCAAATAGCATAACTTCAGGACAGGCAATCATGTTTGCTGATGACACAACCCTCCTTTTTGCAAACAGAGATACGGAGTCACTATTTAACACGGTAAACTTGCAACTTGTAAAAATAAATGAATGGCTAATAACCAATAAATTATCACTTAATGTTGCAAAAACCAAAGGTGTTCACTTTCGACCTGCAAACTCCAAAACAAAGCCAATATGTAAGTTGGAAATAAATGGCCAGCAAATAGCAACAGCCAAATCTGTGCAATTCCTTGGGCTAACTATTCATGAAAGCTTGTCATGGAAAGAACACATGACATACATTTTACACAAAATTAAAAGAATGTATTACTTAACTATAAAAATAAGGCATTTATTAACAAAGCAAGCATTACATTGCATTTATCAATCACTTGTCAGAAGTCAAATAATTTATGGAATAACATGCTGGTATCATGGTAATATAAACCTCAAGCATAAGATTCAAAGCATCTGCAACAAGTTTCTGTGCATGACCTATGGGTTTAAATGTCAAAAACTGGAAGAATCATTGAAGCATCATAAAATATTAACAAACGAGCAACATTTTAAACTTGAGTGCGCAATGTATTTATACAATTACCAACATGGTAGATTACCTGAAGCATTTGACTACTTCTTTCAACGAAAAATGGTAACCAATGGTGTAAGTAGGCTACTCGACAAACCGAAAGTGGTTATACCATACCCTTTTGCAGCAGCAGTATTGTCCAACAATCCATTAAGTATACAGGTCCTAAATATTGGACAGACCTTAAATTTGATGTTGTTCCCACCTCGAAAAAAATATTTACAAAACAAGTAAAAAAAACACTTCTGGAAAAATAGCAGCCGGACAGCACCTGGACTTATCTTAGTTTGTTTACTCACGTATCACTATTAAACTATTGCTTTTTCAGATGTCCCCAGTGTATTATTACTCTGTTTGCTGTGATGAGTTTTTGGTGGACAAAGTCAAGCAACCTTTTGAGAGCGAGCACGTTTTTTTCTTGCTGTGCACATTCACTAAACTGCATTTCTCACCACTATTCACAGTACTTAACTCTCACCACTATTGTATACATTTGTAAACTTGCACTATTACTAGGCAAAATGTTGCCACACTGGTTTGCACATGTTTTTTAATTATTATTATGATTGTCGCACAAGTTATCTTACTTGTGTTGTGAGGTGAATATTTGATTCACCAGCAACTATTGCTGATTTTCTGGTCATGGTTATTCCCATGACCAAGCACATTATTATTACACTGCTATGGAGCATGCATGTTCACTTAAAACCCACTGTCGTTTGGGGTGATTTGTTGTATTTGCACCTGCTAAAAAAGTCCCTGTGTTGTATCAAAAAACAAACGCTGCCGCTCGGAGTTTTTCTTTTTCAGTTACATCATTCGCAGTTAGCAACCAATCAACTATGTAAAGTGTCACGGAACGGCAATAGCTGAGCTGATGGTGTCCCCCCCTACTCCTATATCCCACGAACCTATGGACTCATTGATCTGTTTATTTTTTTTAATTAATTGCCTTTTGTGCCGTTTTTATTTCCTCTTTTGTCTTTCTTTTTTATGTTATACTACCTTTCCTATCATCACTATGTTTGTGCTGCACCCTTCCTTCTGGTGCCCATATCGTACGAGTGAATGTGATTGCATGAACGTTTTATTTCGTCATCGTCACCTTTTCAGTACTCGACCTTAAATGCCAGTTGTCGCTGTTTAACACCTTAAGCACAATTGTACAGTTGCCTCATCGTCACCTTTGCCACTATATATTCACATGTGTTGTAACTCTCAGTTTTAGAACGTATAACTCTCTTAACGCAATAAACTAACTTCAAGGTTAAAACGCCATCTTCGCAGTAGCTCAGACAGCCAGGGACTTAGAGTATAAACATCTACAGCGAAAGATACTTCTGTAGTAATAAGTACGACGTCATCAGGACCTAAAACCCCTACAATCGCTTATATTCCTTCTTCAAATTCAATAAACATCACCAAAACACATCAGTAACGAACTGCGAGACTTTAGGCAACAAAGCCTACCGGAATAATACAGTTATTTACAGCAAGTTGGCTGACGACGGTGTGGGATCCGTGGGCCAGAAATGCACAATTACACATTGGACGACCGGCAACAGTTCAGTTAGCACAAATTTTCTATTCGTTACCAAAGAAACAAACATAACCAGTCAATTAAATAAAGCATGCTGCCTCTATATTATAGAGGTCTGTAACATCCAGTCGCTAATAAACACGAGGCAGCCACGCTTACAAGTCGTGACTTCAGTAAAACAATGCCAAAGTTGTGACATCATAAGCACCGATTGTGTGATAGATAATGTCACCAGGTTGCACAAGTAAGTTAAGGCTACTGGCGGGAAACATAAAAAACATAATAATATGTACAATGGCGATGTAACGTTAAGTAAAAATATCTATGGGGTGCTGCAGCTATGGACCACCCTAGCACGAGCCGCCCCTGAAACTTAGTGAGGCTCATAGCGCAAACCTATTGCGTTGTAGCATAAGCAGCACCTTGATGAACCCGCGCTAACCTACACAAGCCAATGGGGGATGCTTCGAACAATGCAAAACAGAAAGAAGCACGAACCTTAATCAAATTAAACACACAAGCACGAACCAAAATAAAAAACTATTCTAACAAAAGTAAATAGTCCCATCTGACGCTATAGGGTTGTCATATTTTATGACACGCAATCCCTCCCTGACAGTTTTTCTCAAACATTTTGGTTATTTTTTCTAAACGGCTCCTTTGCCATTATGTCGAGGGCTCGCGGTCCACAAGCCTGAATGTGTATTTCAGAAAAACGAAAGTTGATTACAGGATTTTAGCTAGTTATGCAAAATTGCGCATAACAATGATCCAAATCTGACATCACAGACAAGACAAAAGCATTACAATTGTGCGCGAACAATTACATTCATGCAATAAAGCTTATTGTTTAGCAATGGAGACGGTCGATTCTCACTTTCACTTTGATTTAACTTATTCAGTTGCACAAACTGACGCCAAATAAGATTATAGAATTACTTCCACCTTTTCGCGGTCCCCGCAAAATACCCTAAAAGGCCGCGGATCCCAGTTTGAGAACCGCTGCGTTAACCATTTTTGCGATCCAAACACTTCTATTCGGGAATAAATTTAGAATATTCGGAAGTCACATGGACGGCGACACGAGAAAACGTTAGATACATACTCTGATCCTTGTCAATTAACTTTCTGTGTAGGCTTCCGTTTAGTTAAGTTTATTGGGCTAAGCTCACTACTCTTACTATCCGTGAAACAATAAGCACATATACCAGGGGTCTCCAACCTTTACCACTCTAAAAACCATTCGGACCAATTTCACACAGAAAAAATCTAACAACGGGAGCCACAAAGAACTATTTAAATTTGAAATAAAATGCAACTGAAAAAACGTTTTTATGCATATTAGGTACACAGTTAAAGCAAATAGAATTTCCCACGTTCCCACGTAGCATCGAATGCTGTGTTTTCTTGAGACGCGTATTTTTATTTGTGTATTTAACGCGTATTGTTAGACAACTAGTAACAAACAGGTATTGTTACGCGCGCACACACAATGCAAAACGAAACATTAACTTTGTGCGTTAACTTGCGCGGCGCCAGTTTACATCTTTACGTGTCATGGCATAGATGCGGTTGTAGCTAACTACTAGAAACTTTATCCGTTGGTACATTAATTCCACAGCATAGGCGCCGAGTTTTACAAAAATGCAAGGTGGCGGATGTAAATTATGACGTCACATGAAGTGACGTCACCAATGCGTACAACCACACGAGCTCCAATTAGAAAATAGAATGCAACGTTCGTCAAAAATTTTTGAAATATTATTCATTTGAAACACTTTGCTTTAACGTTATTTTTGGTTCAGCAACGTTTAGGAAACGTTTCGTCAAGTTGTTGCTCTCGTATCACCAAAATATAACTATTTATTACAGTACAATAGCATTGTACACAATACTGGCCATACATTCAATGCCAACAATTGTGTGTTTGACGTCATAAACAACACACTAACCAAAACATTTTGCAGTTTCGGCACGTTTTGATGCGTGTTTAAATACCAAAATGCTCCTAGATTTTACGATGTTTCGTGCGATACCGCTACAAACAAATCAAAATATCCACGGTGGCCGCCACCGTGCTTTACAAATCCAAGGTGGCGGCGCCACCCCGCCACCGCCCACTCGGCGCCTATGTTTCGCAGTATACATATATATTTTTCTTAAATTCCTGACTTTGAAGTACATTTTAACATTTCTCCCTGACGCAGATTTAAACACTACATGACATGTCAGGGAAAATCCTGACGTATAGCAACCCTAGTACGCTATAAGCACCAGGGAGTCGAACCGCTTGTCATATGGGTTCAGGTTCGGTTCGGGTTCACTTCGTTTTGTTTTTAAGGGTTCGGGTTCGGTTCAGGTTTTTAAAAATGTATATTTTCGGGTTCGGGTTTAGTTCCGGTTTGGGCAAATTATCGGTCCGAACCCGGTTTGCGGTTTTTAAACCGGTTCAAATTTATATTTGTTTCAATTTAATCTACCAATCATCTACCTGGCCTTATAAAACTCCAGAAGAATTTTGATAGTGCACTGTTATTTTTGACACCCCCTGTAAGTGTTATCTCGCGTGCGCTGTTTTGAAAAAAAAAATGAAACAGACTGCATTTTTTACTGGTTCAGTTCCGGTTCGGGTCCAACGCCAAACAAAATATGGGGTTCAACTCCGGTTCGGGATTTTGAAAAATCGTAAATAGCGGTTCGGGTTTAATGAAATTAACCGCTCAAACCGGTTCGCGGGTTCGGGTTCAGTTCCGGTTCGACTCCCTAATAAGCACTGTCTGTGAACTTTCACCTAATCCCGTTTTTCGTCACTTGGAATGTGCTTTTCCGTAGTCCCGTCTAACGCTTTAAAAACTGTCTGTGAACTTTCACCCAGTCCCGTCTTCTCTCCCGCTCAGGACTAAAACGCCCTATTCGAAAAAAGTGAATTACTTCCTTGGGACTATGTCTGCCTCTGCATGTGTACACTTATTATGGGCTGCAATAGTTATTATTTGGCCGATTAAGTTAGGGCTACCGTATTTCCATCCCCAAAAAGTGATGACACATTGTTGAAAAGAACATGAAACAATACTTAAGGGCCCCCAAAAAATAAAAGCCTTACAAATTAGACGGTATTGAATTATAATTCGGATAAAGAACGTTTTTCACATCACCACACTAAAAAAACCTTGTTTTTTTTCAAAAAAATAAAATACACCTGTATTCTTTAAAAAAATAAGCTGAAGATTAATATTTGGCTGTTTTAAAGGCATAATTGTCACTTATGTAGTTGTTAAATCAGAAATTATTTGAAAAGGAGGACATTTGTGTACTTTTTCTAGTCTTCGAAGGACAACTTGATTTTTGTTAAAAAGGAGGACATGCCCTCCAAAAAGAGGACGTATGGTAGGCCTAGAGCCCTAGATTAAGACAAACTTTTAAATAACCTATACTGCAAACAATTGTTTAAAATTTCAGAAAATTAGGGCAACAATTTTAAAAGTTCTTAAAATCATTGATTAGGGCTTGTATTTCTGGCCTAAAACGAAAACCGATTATTTTGGGGTTAAAGGGGTGAATCTGCGGAGGTTCATGCGCGGTCTTCAAGTACTGGTAATGCTACTCTCACAATTTAACAACGCAATAGGTTTGCGCTATGAGCCTCACTAAGTTTATATAGTTCAAACTGCTGCCTCAAGATTCCTTGGAGATAAACTCCAGAAAGCACCACTTGTATAATCCGTTGACTACATTGTTGGTTTATTTGATTATCAGCGACAGAAATGTTTCAAGAAGTCTTATTCAAATAGAATCCAATTAACATTAACAGCAATTAATAATAAGTGTTGCAAAGGAAGACAAAGGGAAAAGCCGTTAGACCTGTATTAATCTCCATACTAAAACCTAACTAAACATGTATTTATTCTAATGTTAGCGCTGACACTAGCCCCTTATAGTAAAGGCACTAGTTTGTCTATGTTTAATTAACAGATGATCTAATTTGTTTTAATTAGACCTTATGGGTCGCTGGTCGCAAAATTTTATAAGTCCAGGCGCTTTCAAGTCAATTTAAAAAACTCTGTTATTTTCCTAGTTGCTGTTAAAATTTCTAAGCCCAGAGGCTTCAAGTTGAATTAAAAACATTCCTAGTCACTGTTAAAATTTCTAATTCCAGAGGATAAATGTTAAATTAAAACTTTATAATTTTTTATTTTTTATTTTTACGGTTCGAACCCAGGACACTCCCGGGGACGAATCCCGATCAAGTTTTTTTTTGTCTGTATATGGGTCAGGCGCGCCAGGCCATTCGGCCAAGTTCCTAGTTGCTGTTAAAATTTCTAATTCCAGAGGCTACAAGTTAAATTAAAAACTTAGCCTTATCTAAACTAACGCAGGTCTGCTTTTTCTTTTATTCCTGTCTAAGCCTGCTTTCTGTTTAGTTCCTCTCTGTTAACATCAAAATGGCAATTTTCCCAGAATTCGCGTTTTTTTTCACGGGGTTCGAACCCAGGGCAGTCCCGCGGACGAATCCCGATCAGTTTTTGTATGTCTGTATATGGGTCAGGCGCGCTGGACCATTCGGCCAGGCAGGAATTTGGGGAATTCCCGAGCGCTCCGAGCGGTCAAGCGCAGCTCGGACCAGTTTTAGAGCGCGATGTATACTGTGGGAAAATTTGGTATATACATCCGTTTGCCCTACGTTCCACATTATTGCATGTGACCGCTACAAATCCAATTAAAAGTTAAAAATTCTTTAGAATACCTTATATTGAACCAACCAACAAAGCATAAAACTCTTAGATTATGTACTTTAGTCAGTATACAGCCGTTTTTGAAAATTTACGTTTTGGGGGCCTGGGGTCATTCGGGGTCAAACTTCAGGAAGATCAAATTTGGATTAATAACTTACATCTGTTCAAATTTGAAGCACCCTTTCTTGACCAAATGAGCGTTACAAACCACCGTTAGACAGAAAAAATGCGGACAAAAACAATATGTGTCCCTTAGGGCAGTGCTCTTCAACCTTTAATGGTTTGGTGAACCCTTAAAGTTGTTGTGACGAACTCATGCATCCTGTTTACTTAAAAGGTAAATTGAGGTAAAAAGCGATACGAAAAATCATTATGCACATCATCATGTCAAGTAAACTAGAGCGGAGCTCCTGAAGTTTTACACACTGTCAGTAAGAGTTCGATTGATTTGCTACCAACATACGAAGCATATGTTCGTCAATTTTCCATGAAACATCGGCGAAAAAGCCAACACTTCATATCCTAACATAACCCGAATATAACACATACACTATCAAACTTGGCATGGGGATAAAACATTGAAAAAGTTTACCTGGGTTATACATCAGTTGAAACCTTTCTCTTTTTTTCTAATAAAGTCAGAATATTGTGTCCAATATTAATGGTTCATTAACAGTTTGTGATGCACCCTTGTAGACCTTTTTGTACTGGTGCACCCCATGCATATTTTGGTGCACCCTAGGGTGCACCGTGCAGGCCGATTGAAGAGCACTGCCCTAGGGCAGGGGTCCGCAAATACTTTTTGGCGCGACCCTAAAAAAATTGCTCTAAATTATCGCGACCCAAGCATTTTGTTAGCATGTAAGTTTGTGGAAAATACTAAGTATTATGCTTTTGTCAGTTGCTATTTTCTTGCACAAAATAAAGCGAAACTCAGCACATAAAACAGTATAGGTTAAACGAACGTATTTATTCAGCAAAATGGTAACAGATAAGCATGACTGCTTGCGCTGGTACGCTGAACTTATTGCATTGTTACATAGCCTGTATGTAACAGTTACGTAGTCATATGTAACAATGCAATAATAATCAGGTTGAAAAAGCTGAAAGTTCATTTATATTATAGATGCGATGCTTATATTCATGGAAAATTTAAAATATTTTGCGACCCAGCCTGGAAGGTCTCGCGACCCAAATTTGGGTCGCGACCCACTATTTGCGGACCCCTGCCCTAGGGGACTCGTAAATTAGGGCTCTTCAATCGGGGTTCCGTACAACCCTTTCAGGGGTTCCGCGAACTTTAAGGGTCACACAGGTGTCCGCAGAGCTTTTGTGTAGCAATTCGAACATGAATGTGTCACTAAAAAGGGTGAAGAGCACTGCCGTAAATACTGAGCGGTGTTTCACTTTCACCCATGGGCGCCCGCAGGAAAAAATACAGGGGGGGCAAAACTATCTTCACATCGCCGTTCGATAAACAGTATTTCAGAACAAAAATCATCTGACTGCGCTACTCATTCTTGCCAATCCCAAAGTAGCAAAATAATACAATAAACACAATATTAAATATCACTGAAGTATGTGGTAGGTTGGCAAATACTTTTTAACGGAAGTAGGATTTGCATTGACCAACCTTATCAGATGTAACAACAAATACAGTGAAGATATCACATAATGCCTGTTTGACACATCCATCAATGACGTAATAATATGCTTGTTACCGAACTATTGTTAAGTAATAATGTTCGATTCATTTAATTTGTTGTAAAACCTTATTCTGTTCTGTTACAGTTACACTTGTAATAAAGAGGTGGAGACCCACGACGTCTTCAATTTACGTTCCAGGAATAGTTTTTGTATAACTCTGTGTGAATGTTTATTGTGTTTTGTTTTAAGTTGCGGATTCTCCGACCGTTTGCGTTTTTCTTTTTTCCAGGGGGAGGGGCACGTGCCCCCTCTTGCCCCCCGATGCGGACGCCCATGCTTTCACCCTGAAGTTCACTAGACCGCAATTTTTATTCACGATTCAGGGTAGTTATGGGTCCGTTCTACTGTTTTTTACATTGCATCTTTGTTTACTGCCAAACTTCTTTTTCTCTTAACAGTCATCAAGGCGATGGTTCATATCAGGGTTCTTGCGCAATTTTTGTTTGTAAATTCCATAACTTTTCAAGAACAAAAAAAAAACGAATTTCCATAACCTTAATTGAAAAAAATCAAGCAATTCCCATAGTAAAACTAGAAAAGAGACTTTGGTATATGTAGCCAATTTACCATACTTGCAACGAATATACAAACGTTAGGTAATTTGAAATTCCTATCTCTAACTGGCATTTTCAGGCACCAAATTCCACACTTTTTCAAGGACTTTTGCAAAAGTTGACTTTTTTCAAAGCTTTTTCAGGCCTTATAAATACAAATTTAAATTCCATAACCTTACCAGGTTTTCCATACCCGCGGGAACCCTGTCATATTCAATGTGGAACCACAGTGTCAAAAACTTTTATCATCAACAATTATTGAGTTGGTAGCCATTCCCAGTTCACAAACTAGAATGGTGGCGTTCTGATATACTTCCATTTTATATATTCTATACGATATTTACCAATTTACTATACACATCATTTGATCTACGCATATGATTGTTTTTGTAAACAAAAACTAATGGGTCCCCACACGCGTGTTTGTGCGGATTTACGGCAAACAAATGTTGCGGCGATCGATTCGTAAGGACAATATTTTAGAAAGCATTAACCCAACAATAAAAACGTTTTCGTATTCTTTTTGCACTATTATTGTCATATAATCACAAAAACATTAAAAAAGAACGAAACGAATATTTTCAATTTAATCTCTTGCTTTGACCCAGATATTGTCGTCCAAGGTCGGGTTTTAAACACATTTTTTCTAGAAAGCTGTAACAGTTGTGTTACAGATACTTTAAATTAAAAAACAACAATACCGTTTAGCCTAATTTATACATGCCTTGAGTATTGATTCCTAAATTGATTGTAAAAAAAAAAACGCTATGTTAAGACGAAAGAAAGTTCTGAACTGTGTTAGTAATACCTACTAGTTGACCTTAAGTAACCCGTGGTCATGCGGCGGCCAACCTGACGAGCATTTAAAAAAACATAGGTGTAAAACCTTTTCCAAAACTGAAAATGTAAGTGATAACTTAATAAAACGAAATAGCATTGCAAAAAAGCTGTGCAAAAACAGCTGATTTCTAATTACGAAACGACGTCTCATAAAACATCTGTCCGACGTCAAGCTGAGCCCTCTTGCTATCGTAAACCAGTGAGTTACTCTCTTGGGACTTCTGCCTACAGTGTCTTTCTTGACCAAGCAAGCGTCAGACACATTTACGTTTCGGGGGCCTGTGGGTAAATCGCTGGGTCATTTGGGGTCAAATTTCTGGAAGATCAAGTTCAGATTAATAACTAACAAATGTCCAGATGTGAAGCACTCTTTCTTTACCACACGAGCGTTACAAACCAGTGTAGACAGAAAAAAGAAAAAATACGGACAAAAACAATATGTGTCCCCTTCTGGGAAGGGGACCCATAATAAGCAGAGCAAATAACACTTTTTGTGGGTCTTTGTATTACCATAAAAAGTAAGAAAGAAGTTTTATCTCAGCACCTATCTATTTGAGCAAAGTGCATTAACGACATTTAACTGACAAAAAACCTGCAAACAGTTATTCCATAAACAAGTAAATCAGTATCTCAGATATCTGTATAACACAAACAAAAATGACTAGTTGTGTAATATTTGTATGTGACTGTTGAAAGTAAATTAGTGTTCATGTTTCTTTTAATTAAAAATGACAAACGAATTATGTGAAATAAACGTTGTCTACACGCAAAGTATGTTTTTCTGACATTTACACAATCTTGTTGTCTGTAACAATCCACGAAACAATAAGAACAGCACAGACTGTGACTCCCACTGCAGTGGTAGTATGTAGCATAATGAGCAACAACACCAGAAACACTTTAAACATCTTAAATGCAATTTACAAACAAAGTAATGTTAGGTAATCATTTCTGTTTTTGCTTTAAGCACACAAGAACACGGTGAATAATCAGAAGTCTTTCCCGGAGAATGTTTTTCCCCAGAATAGTAGCCTGTACACGTTCTTCTACTGGGAGGACTGCTAGAACCCACCAAAGCCAGTTTGGGCCATTTTCGGTCTAAAAAGTAATAGTAAGACATGAAAAATTGCTGGCAACCAATGCTACCGCTTTGTCCTAATAGTGTTGGTTGAGTGTGTTTAAAATCATTGTAAAAGAGTGACTTTCTTTTTGTGTTAAAACACATATCATTACTGCCCATTTGCCAAACATGGCTATTTTCAATTAATACCACAGGAACAAAGTTTATATATTCTACATAGCACTGTTTGCTACTGTTATTTTGTAACAGATTTGTTTCTACAAGCAGAAACACATAGGTTGCACATGAATGTAATTGTAAATTGGAAGTGATCCTATTAAAGTGTAGAAAATTCAAGTACGACATTGATAGAATATGAACAACTTCTGCAGGAAAACTTACACAACCATACAAAGGGCAAGTAATCTACAAGCATAGTTGTTTCACAATGACGTGACATGTGCGACAATCATAACCTAAAACTGGGGTCATTAAGCCAATCCAGATTTTCACTTAAGTCAGATAAAACTTGAGGTACAAATGATTTGTAATATGGTAAGCCAGTGGTTCCCAACCTTGTTTGTTCTATGCACCCTTTTAGTCGATATTCAAATCTAATTTCCCCTACAAATTTAGTTTGCTAAAATATCGTTTATATTAACATCATAACCTTCAAGAATATATCGAAAAATCTAGCATTATCTAAATCACATGATATCACACAAACAAAATGACGTCACAATCAGCTCAATCTAGTGACCTAGACTTGCACAATAATTCGTAAACAAGTGCAAAGCTCTGTCTTTTTTTTCTTTTCTCTAATTTTTTTTGTACATCCACTTTTTGCATTAATGCCTCAAATCGATTTTATGAGAACTTTCTTTTTCTCAGCTCATGTATGGCAAATGCAGCAATAACACATAGCACGGACAACCAGTAAGAGATTAATATTGTGACACAAATTCCCCCCTACAAATTACAACATTCCCCCTGTTTGGGAACCACTGTGTTAAGGCTCACCAATTTGGGTAATTCGGATCTTCACCTAATTCGAATTTTTTTGGTCCAAACAGGTCCAGATTAACCGAGGCTTACTGTATCTTGAAGCTTGAGTTAACCATTGAAAGTTAATTTACTTAATTTATAAAAAGGTGGCTTTCCTATATATTTCCATTTTATATATTGTGTACACTATTTATCTCAAGCAAAAACAAATGGGTCCCCACACCAGTGTTTATGCGAATTAGTCATGGAAAAAAGGTTTTTCAATTCTTTTTTTTTTTTAGATTTTTTTTTCGAAGGACAAGATAGTAAAAAGCATCAACCCTTTTATCCATATCCTGTTTACATTATATTGTCATATATTTACGAAAGTAGTAAAAAAAATACTCCCCATCTGAGAATTTAATCTCTAGCAACCTGGTAAGTCTCTGGCTGTACTGATCGGTCAACAGGGGTCAAAAGTTGAAAACAAGCATGTAAAGAGCGTTATGTACAGTAAAGTATGCAACCTGGTAAAGGCAACTGCTATAAACTCACATTTATATTCTCGTCTTTGAAAGGAAATGATCCAAAGTGTTGGGTGATCCTGCTGCTTACAACAGATGACAATGCTCCGAACCACTCTTGAGCAGCAGCATACACCTTAAAAACAATTGATACACTAGAAAGGTGGCTTTCCTCTAAATTTCCATTTAATACATTGTGTATCCTATTTATCGATTTACTTTTCACACCATTTGATCTACACACATGATTGCTTTTTGCAAGCAAAAACGAATGGGCCACACACACACATGTTTATGCAAATTAGTCATGGTAAAAAGGTTTTTTAATTATTTGTTTTTAGATTCTTTTTTAGATGGACAAATTAGTAGAATGCATCAACCCAAACTTCAAAAGGTTTTATCCATATCCTGTTTTCATAATATGGTTATATATTTACAAAAATAGTAAAACAACTAGAAGGGTGGCTTAGCACACATGCCCTTGCATATACACTATAACCTATTTTAAAACATTGATATATTTCCCATGCTTATTTTATATTGGGTCCCATACCATCCACTGTCTTTTATAACCTTAGTTGTTTCTGCAAGCAGAAACTCATGGGTCCCCAAACATGCAAAGTTGTAGATAATGCATTTCAAGAGATAACCATGTGAAAGTTTAGTGTTGTAAGGTAAAACGCAGTGATCGGGACTGGGCTTAAATATTAATACTATGTAGAGTACAAACTATATAATTTTAGATTCACCCCAGGTATTGTTTGAAGTATGTCCTATTTAATGTTCTTTTTCAAAGAAACGAAGGAGTAAGTAGTGGCATAATGAGGTAGAACAAAAAATGAATAGCAAATTCTACAAGCTGTCCAATTTTCATTAAATTCGAACATTGTGAAAAAGGTTACACATTTTAGAGATTAGTTGGTTAAGTTGTGGTGCTACAGGGCAAAACATAACATTTGAGGACTTAGTATGTTTAATAAACTTTGCAAATTTCATATAATTAGGACATTTTTTAAAAGTACATTTATTTTAGGGGGCTAGTTAAGTAAATGTTGGGGCAACAAGGTAAAACACACCAATTGAAACCTACAAATAGCATAGTCCACATACTACCCAAATTTTATCCAATCCCGACACTGTTTAAAAAACTGACCTATTTTAGGGGGCTAGTAGGGTAACTAATGGGGTCCGACACACAAACTAAAAAAATATGAAACCTCAATGACTCAATCAATAGAACTGCAAAATTTCAGCCAAATCCGCCAATGTTTAAATTTTCGACCACTAGAGGTGTTTTGAGCAACAACCGTTAATGTTTCTTACGTCATAGGGCTGTTAACAACCCCCTAACTGTCATGGCACAAAAATGTTCACCAAGCAATCCACAAAGTCACAAACGAGTAACATACAACTGCTTGCCCTTGTACACTATTGAGCAACAGTAATCTTTCGTTTGTGGTGCCCAGTAACATACAAATACGTTTTACACTTTGGGGGCTTGTGGGGTAAATGTTGGGGCTACAGGGTTGAACACACCAATTGACATCTATAAATGGCATACTCTATAAGCTATCCAAATTTCAGCCAATTCTGACACTGTTTACAAACTCACCCGTTTTAGGGATTAGCGGGGTAAATACTAGGGTTATTTGGACAAACAAAGTGGGATGCACATCTACATAACTATATCTACCATCTGTGTAAATTTCAGCCAAATCCATCAAACATTTGATGGAAAAACGAGTCGGACAAACTTTGGGGAGAAGAAAAATGAAAGAAAAAAATCGAAAAAACAAACAAACAATTTAAGTAAAATCAATATGTGTCCCCTTCAGGGAAGGGGACCCATGATAACATAAAAACTAGAAGGGTGGCTTAGCACACATTGCCCTTGCATATACACTATAACCTATTTTAAAACATTGATATATTTCCTATGCTTATTTTATATTGGGTATATTACCATCTACTGTATTTTATAACCTTAGTTGTTTCTGCAAGCAGAAACTCATGGGTCCCCACACATGCAAAGTTGTAGATAATGCAGCGAAGGGGACCCATAATAAACATCACCATGTTGATATTGGTGTATGTAAAGCATTTTGAAAGTCAACCCTAACTAAAAAAAAGTCTGTGCCAAATGCAAGTATTCAATGCATAAAATCTGATAAACATTATGTGGATAGCACAAACAGTAAGTGATATGTTTTTTCTGTTAAATTAGTGAGTAATAAAAAGGTTTTAACTAGTGTTGTACCGAATCGACGAAATTTCGATTCGGCCGAAACCGAATATTCGGTACATCTCTAGTTTCAACACATACTCGTATTTTAACACATTTCATTTTTTACAAAATTTTATGTTTAATATATTTGATCTTTTAAATCTAGGAGTGGTATGCAATATGTCGTACCTTGTCGGCCAGTCTTAACAGATCTTGTAACAATTGGGGATCAGTAACTTTCTCATCAACAATGTATGTATATTTGGCAACATTGTATCCATCCTTGACTTCACAATGAGAGGTTCGAAATCTTCGATATCCAATGCTATCAACGACTGATCTTCCATCAGGAAAAAACTTAACATCCCGTACTTTAAGCAGAGTACCGATAGGATGGTGCCTGCAACAGCAAGTATTATTAAAAGCTATGTAAAAGTTACATATTTATCACAAACTGTACATTGAAGGTTGGGGTCAAGTACCATTCTCAATACATTGCAATAGCAGGTTTTACAAGGTGTCCCAAATTTTATCCAGTTATAAAAATGGTCCGATTGCTTTCGAATTCCGCAGAACAAATTAGTAGAAAGCACATCAGCCTTATTAAAACTGTAATATACATAACATTGTTTATTTGCAAACGATGCTTACCATGTTTTATCTGCTGGCATGCACATTCCAAACTCCCTCTGATTGTGATCAAGACATCTTCGAAGCATCAATCTATAACGGGGTTCAAATATGTGCAGCGGGCAAGGTACCGATGGAAATGCAATTGTACACACAAATATTGGCTTTGTTTGCCTAAATATAAAAATCAGGTATACATCTATTTATTACAGAACACAAACAAAAATTATTGATTACATACGTTAGTTCATCAATTTCCTGATAGTGGAGTTTTTCTCTTTCTTTGTATTCTTTAGGCAAATAATGCCTGATCAGTGATTTAGTAACATAATCACATGCTGGATGGATATTTTCCAGTGTCTCAGCTAAATACACTTTCATTGATTGTTTGCACAGTGGACAAACAGCTTTGTGATCCAAACATCTAAGTAGCAAATAATACAAATTAGAACAACATATTGAAACTTTGAAACACAAACTGGAGTATTTTATTTTTGCAAATTATTTTTGAAGCATCTTTTAAACACACCTTTCAATACAAAACTGGCAAAAAACATGTCCACAAGGTGTACACACAGGGTCATAGTACAGTCGCATACACAAGCTGCACTCGAAGTCTGTTTCATCCAAAAGATCCGCATTAACTTTCCTATCCAACTGTGACTGGATGCTCAGTAATGATGAAGCTGTTAACAATGTGAAAAACAGTCATGAATCCCAACAATAATATGCTGCTATAATTAAAAATAACATGCTGTGAATAGGTAAATAGCTAAAAAAATGACAAATACTATTTTTAGGAACACTTCATATTATAAAGTTAAAATAATATGTCAAAACATTTAGTAAACTACCACTCAAATCTTACTGTCTTATGGGCCAACTAAATTTAGTTTTGCATTTGATATTGTTAATTTTAACCAATTTATGCAGACATTAAGTCACAAAACAATTTAAGCTCTTACAAGACTGCCATAGTATCAAAACTAATTACATTAATTACAGGTTACATTTTATACTAATTTACAGGTTACATTTTATATTGGAAATTTGTCAGTTAAACTAGAGAGGTGGCTTTTCTACTATACACACCACTTTATCTACCCACTTTGCAAGCAAAAACTAATGGGGCCCCCACAAATGTTAATGAGAATTGATTGCGCTAAAAAAATGTTCTAGGTATTTTTAGATTCTTAAGAACAACTTAGCAGAACACACCAACTCAAACTTCAAAGGTTTTGTCTCTAATAGCTTTGGCCTTGATATTGCAGTCCAAGGCCAGTTTTAAAACAAGCAAAAAAAATTCTAGAAAACCTTAACAGTATTCGAAACACTAATAATCAAGGAGCCATTTTGCAGCAAAAGTATACAAAACAAATTGTTCTTTAATTACCTTTGTTTCGCAAACATACATTGACCTGCAGTAACCTCTCGCCGTGCCAAATGCGCATGACCGTTAATGACCTTGTGACACATTTTCAATAGCACCCAGTGCTCAACAGTAACATGTACTTTAGTCAGTACATTGTTTTTAAAAAAAATATGCTTTGGGGGCCGGTGGGTGAACGGCTGGGTCAAACTTCAGCAAGATAAAATTTAGATCAACAACTAACAAAAGACTAAACTTAAATAATTTTGAAGCACTCTTTCTTGACAAAATGCATATTACAAACCAGTGTTAGACAGAAAAAAGAATACGGACAAAAACAATATTTATACCCTTCATGGAAGGGGATCCATAATTATTTGATCAATTTTCAAAGAATCTTAACTTTTAAATAATCAAATAAATATTTGTTTGATAACAGCCCTAGATTAGGCCTACCATAGGTCCTCTTTTTGGACGACATGTCCTCCTTTTTAACAAAAACCAAGTTGTCCTCTGAGGACCATAAAACGTGCCCAAATGTCCTCCTTTTTGAATTTTTAGATTTACCAAATATCACTGGTGCAGTTATATCTTTAAAAACAGCCCAGAACCAATCTTCAGCTTATTTTTTAAAGAAATATGGTGGATTTTACACAGCACTTTAGTGAAAATATAACCTTAGTTTGTCGTGATTAACGCTAAACTTCATATTGGACCAATTGACTGCCAAAAAAAAACGTCTAATATATTTTGCTCTTGCTATTTTATTGGGCCCTATTTAAGCTTTTTTATGTTTTTTAACAATGGGTCCTCCTTTTTATTGATGAACATATAGTAGGCCTACCCTAGATTGGATACTATTTCTTTCATAGCAATGTTGCAAATGTATGTGTGATGAGTGCCCAAAATGTGAGTTGCTGAGCATTATTTAAACTAGTGACCGATTACACCAAGAGAATTTGTGGGCATGAAGTCACCTTCTGTGTAGTGGTGTAAGCTTTGGCCAAGTTATGAAAGAGTGATTTCACTTATTTTGTACTTTCAAAGAAGAGAATCATTCCTGTTGCCCTGAATGAGCTTCACAGCAAGAAATGTAAATACCAACTCTATTGGCATGTTGTACTGTTTATATAGAATTCAGATGATCGGGAAAAAATGCTTGGCAAATTGCAATCCCCGTTAATCGGTTTTGTCAGAAGCACTCTTTCTTGACCAAACCGGTGGTGTAAGGCAGAAAAAAGAAAATACAGACACTTTACGGAAGGGCATGGCGGGAAAAAGTGGGGAAGCTCCTTCCCGGAAAATTGGTCGTACTTGCGGGAAATTTTTATTGGCCGTTTGTCTGACAGGTAGACAAAAAGTCCAAAATAAATATTGCGGTAGGGTAGAATAACATAACTGTGCCAGCTTCTATTAGTTTGTTAAATATGCCGGCATCATGACGTGTGATGTGTGACGTAAGTGTTCATGGGCGTAGAGTTTTAAAATATACCCAGGGTATGACTTTTGATCATTGGCACCGATACCCATACCATGTGCAGTATCTGTACCCTATGGGACCAAAAACCAATACATTTTACGGGCATTAGTCTGTAGTTTCTATCACATTATTTTTGCAAACAGTCACTTGACACAATTTCTTCCTGTGGTTGGGACTTTTGCTTTGTGTCTTATAACATATACGGAACGGACGATTTGCTGAATCAGCAATTTTAATGCGTATTTAGTTTTTAAGCAATTTGTTATGGCAGGAAGTAAGAGTAAAAGCAATTTACGTTTCAAATATAGCCGACCATGTATTGTTCACACCCAAACGCAGGTCACCTTGGATTAAGTTTAGGCCATTGCATACCGATATAAAACACAGGTTAGAAATCGTTGATGCAAACCAACAACATCTGAAAGCACCTTGCATTGTTTAAAGTTGGTGCAAGGAATTATAATCTTTTAGTGTAGACAGTTTCTGCGTCAAATAATGCTAAAACGTTGGTCTAAATGCCATGCATATGTTGCAATGAAATGCCTGTTTATTTTGAAACAATTGCAATTGTTGCATTTCAACCGATGTCTGTTCGATCAATGACTTGACTACAAATGCAGATGTGTTTAGCCGGAAACACGTTTTAAAACCGAGGTAACTTAAACAAAGATGCGATTATGATGTTATACAAAGGGTGCGCGAAAAAATTGCCTGTACGAATGACATAACCGTATTTAATCCAGACTTACAGAGACAGTTCAAATTTCCACTAACGAGTGAAGATGATGAAATTCGGACGATGTGTTATGTAGGAAAAGTGCAAGTGAAATACGGTGCCTTATGTATAATATTTGTACGAACAGCAACTGGGGAGATTTACCGAAAAGTGGGGGGAAATTTTTGCTAGCTTACCGGGAAATTTGCATTTTTTCTTGCCCTGCGGAAGGGGACCCATAAATAGCAAGAAAGAATGTAAAACATTAGTGACCTTTTTAATTCTTTTGTTGAGATGCACATTGATAAAAACTTACTTTCTTTACTGTTGCTTAAAGACATGGTTGCAAAAAATGCTTCTGTCAATGAAGATGCAATTGACAGCAAAGATGATTTTAAACGCTTCTTTATTTCTTCAGTCAAAACAGGTACTTCTGTGTTTTTAAATAAATCAGAATTACTTAATGCTGTATAATACTTGATAAACACTGTTTTCATTAGGCATCGCTCAATTAATTTGATTTAGGCCAAAAAAACACTGTAATATTGACTTATTTTACATGCATGCTTAACAAACAATGGCAGTATTTAAATACTTAATAAAGATTGATCATTTTTATGCTTGAAATATGGTGCAATTTATTTTAATAATACAGCAACACAACTGATAAAAAACACAGAATGATATTGTTAAATTGAACCCAAACTTTTTGTCCACATTCTGTTTTACATTTTAAGAGTGTTTTTTTATGAAGTAATAAAGAAGAAGAGTAAAAAAACTAACAATTGCTTGAGTATTTAATCCTTTTGTTTCTAAAGCTTGTTATCAAACTGCTGCTAGAAAATCAAACATTATTACAAACACTGCCAAATTAGATGTTGTGGTCAAAGTATTTGTTTCCAACTTTGTTTTGCAACATGTACATGTTGAGCTACAGTAACCTTTACCTACATGATAGTCAAGCCCAAAACAACATTTCAATGCAGTTTTTATGTCACAGGGTTCATCTTTTGTTGCCTTTAGCAAGAGTAATGTTTGATGTGTTTATTTCATGTTTAAACTAGAAGGGTGGCTTAGCACATTTTGCCATTGTCCATACACTAAATCGTATTCTAAAACGGCAATATAATTCCTTCACTTATTTTATATTGGGTCCCATATTAGCCACCGTCTTTTAAAACGTTAGTTGTTTCTGCAGGCAGAAACTCATGGGTCCCCACACATGCAAAGTTGTAAATACTGCATTTCAAGAGATAACCATAAGAAACATTGGTGTTGTAAAGTAAAACACTGTGATTGGTACTAGGATTAAATAGTCATGCTATGCAAAGTTCAAACTATACAAATCGACTCAATTCAAGCATTGTTTAAAGTTTGTTTAGTTTAAAACAAAGAAGTAAAACACAACAATCGATACCTATAAATGGCATAACATTTCCAACAATTGCGCACTGTTTAAAAACTCACCCATTTTAGGGGGCTAGTAGGGTGACTATTGGGGCTACAGGGTTTAACACAACAATCGTCATTTGTAAATGGCAAATTGTACAAGCTATCCAAATTTCAGCCAATTCCGACCCTGTTTAAAAAATTTACCCTTTTTAGGGGGCTAGTGAGGTAAATGCTGGGGCTACAAGGTTTAACACAACAATCGTCATTTGTCAATGGCAAATTCTACAAGCTATCCAAATTTCAGCCAAATCCAACCCTGTTTAAAAATTCACCCATTTTAGGGGGCTAGTGGGGTAAATGCTGGGGCTACAGGGTTTAACACAACAATCATCATTTGTAAATGGCAAATTGTACAAGCTATCCAAATTTCAGCCAATTCCGACCCTGTTTAAAAATTCACCCATTTTAGGGGGCTAGTGGGGTAACTGATGGGGTTCTTCACCCTAATGTTGAAAATATGAATCTGCAATGACCCAAACAACAATCCTGTAAAATTTTGTCAAAATCGGCCAATGTTTCAATTTGACCACTAGGGGGCGTTTTAACCAACAACCGTAATGACTTGTGACGTCACAAGGCTGTGAACAACCCCCTTGACTGCTATCCGCAAACACGTTCACCAAGCAATCCTCAAACATAAGTACCATATGTAGTTGCCTTCATAACATCACACAAAACTAACGTTTGTGGTGCGCACAAACCACATTTTACATTTTGGGGGCTAGCGGGGTAAATACTGGGGTTATCATGACAAACGAAGCAGATGGCACATCTACACAACTACATCTACCATATGTGAAAGTTTCATCCAAATCCATCAAACATTTCAGGGTAAAAAGGGGTGGACAAACTTCAGGGAAGAAAAAAAAAAAAAGAAAAAAGAAAAAAAGAAATCGAGTAAAATCAAGATGTGTCCCCTTCAAGGAAGGGGACCCATAATAATAAAGGTATGCAACCTCGTGCTGAAACTAAAAAATAGCTTAAAACCACTTAACATTTAATGCTGCATGTAAACTGCCCAAAATAACTGTTCTATTTGCTTACAACTTGTCAATCAATCCCTATTGGATGTTGTAATATACGGATTGACATAAAAAATGAACATTTACATTTGAAAGGGTATAAAGTAGGAACATCAAACTAAATGTTACCAAATGCTTGGAAGCAATTGGCAATGTCCCAACCAACAAAGCATCACAGTTTTGAGCCATCAAAACAATAAGTAACACCATTTATGAATATTATGTACTGTTTGTGGTTTCTGGTTATTGCTGGGTAAACCAGAGTCAAAATTGGCTGGAATCAACTGTCCACATCTATTAATCATGTGTGAAAATATATGTAGATGGAGAAAAGCAAAAAAATACAAACAATATGTGTATCCTAAGGAAACCCACATTTACCTTTGGTTTTACCAGTTGAATCTGAATCTAAATCATCAAAGTTAATGTTGGGATGAATGTACGAACTGCATTGACTTATCATATCATTGTAGAACATGGCATCATTTTGTTCAGGGGCGCATATAGTAGCTCCATCTTCTACCAACACTGATTTGCCCAATCTCTCTGGTGATGAACAAACTCTTTTGCAAGATACTACAGATTTGGCATCCATTTTTAAAGCTCTTTTATGAGTTTGTGTGTCGTAACAAAGTTGCCCATCATCCTGCATCTGTCTTTGTTGCACCAAAGTTGTCAACACCTAAGACAAATCAAACTAGAATAGTGGTTTTCCTATATATTGCCAGTTTATATATACTACATCATATTTAACAATGTATCACATATACCATTTACTATATTTATTATGGATACATATTTGGCACCTTTGGTAGCTTTTTCCTGGCACTTTATAACATAATTGTTTCTGCAGGCATAATCTAATGGGTCCCCACACATATGCATATGCGATTTGGTAACAGTAAAAATAGGGCACAATCATTGTTAAACTGGAATAGAATGATGATTTTTAATCCGCACATAGCGTTCCCTGGCGCCGTTAAGTTTCTACATTCCAACAAAATGATTGCTTAGCTGGGCTTTTTATGTCCAAATCCTGTTCTGAAACAGGTTTATTAACGCTTTCAGTTTGAGAAGTCACGTTACACAGGTGTAACAAATCGTGCTGCATTGTCCCTTTGCGTTTCGAAACATGAATCAGTTGACCTACATTAACGTTTACAGTGCAATATAACTAACATCGTTACATCTTAATTCCAACTAGTGAGAAAATGGTCAAGTGACGACTGCGTTCATGCATGAAGCAGGGCATTTTTTCCATGTGCCACTATCGTCAATCACTCCCATTGTGTCAGCTGTGCACTGAGCGAGCACAAATTTGACAAAAGACAGCATGTAAAAACTTATTTGGGGCTGTAGGAGTAATTACTGAGCCGATTGCACTAAAATTTTTAACAGCCAACAAGGAGCACCCCACCCACAGCTGTTTAAAATTTCAGCAGGTTAAGTCTTGTTTTCTGACCTCATTAACATGTGAACAAACAAACAAACAAACAAATATTTGGGGGTAAAGGGGTGAAAATGGATATATGCAACTTCAAGTTACAAAATTCTTTAAAATACGCTGCAATGTACCATTCAAAAAAGTATGAAACTCCTTTAAATTTGAAAAAGTTAACCATTCTTTCTTGACCAAAACGTGGGAACAAATCCGTGTTAGACAAAAAAAAAGAAAAAAATTATAGACAAAAACAATATGTGTCCCCTTCATAATAATAACTAGAAAGGTGGTTTTCCTATATATTTTCAAATTAGAAGAAAGCATCATCCCAAATTTCAAAAGGTTTTGTCCATATCTTCCTTAAATTATAGTCAAGTGAGGCAAAAAATATAATTTTTTAAAACTTGGATGCCAAACTTTTGTTTTTGGCGACAAAAGGTCAGTTTTCTTTCCAATAAAGCTGGGGCTACTTTTATAGTTATGTGACAAGTTTTTGATTTTGAAAACTAAAAAAATATTTGACAAAATTCATTATTGTTTATTACCCTGAAAAAGGTATAAAAAACAAAACAATGTCGGGGGAAAACAAGTGGACATTGGGACCATTTTTTAAAAAATGAAGTGACATATGGAACTTTGATTGAAATATATGGACTAAATCTAAAAGTCAAAGATAACACAGAAATTTCATTATTAACTTAGTTAAAATAAATAAGCTAAAAAAACACAAGCCATAAATTTCTTTGTTTTTTATTGCCCTGTATGTTTTGCCTTTGATTTGGTCTTTTTTTATTTACCAGTCTTTCATTGGTATGCAACTAGGTTTGGGTGGAGCTCACCCTCCAGCTCAGTGTTTTTTAACCTTTTTCGAGCTACGGAACACTTTACGCATTAAAATAATCTTGGGGAACACCAATGCAATTACAATCTCATTATTACACAACGAGTCTAAATATTACACATCAATAAATGATGCAAATTGTGAAGGAATATTCAAACTGGTGATAGTAAAAAAATACTTTCATAAAGAAAAGCTATTTACACCCATTCTGTAAAACCAGTGATTTTCGAAAACTTTCTCAAAAGCTGGAAGTTTTTTTGACCAGCCATTGACAAAGACATCATACCAGGAGTATACGGACCATCTCACCAAGATGCACGCCATGTCGGGCGTTCACAAATATTAGACAACGACGGCGCAGCAATGAGTGCAAAGGCAAAGTGAATAGCACCCGTTAATGGCTAGTAGCCAAGTTTTGTTAAATTTACAGCTTTGGTTTAAGTACATGTTTTATTGGCTTACTTTTTTATTTTCTAAACTTCCATGTGACAAATAAAAAATCTGTGGCAATAAAAAGAAAATGGGGTCACTTTTCTTATTACCCTATTTCTTTAGAACCGTTGGGGTGAAAACAGGAAACTTGAAATAAAAAACTGAAAGAAAGTTTCTAAAGAAAATATCAAAAAAAAGTATTAAAAAAGGCACTGTTTTTTGAGCACATTTGACTATATATTGTCATATATTTACAAAAGTAGTAAAAAAAACATAAAAAATACTCCCAATCTGAGAATTTAATCTCTTGGTTTGATCACAATATAGCTGTGCAAGGCTAGTTTTGAAACAGTTAAAACTTTTCCTCTAAGAGTCTAGAGAATACCAAGACAGTATTACAGACACTGACATATTAGAAAGATATTTTGCAGCAAAGGTATTGATAACAAATTGTTCTTCAGTAGCCTTTCGCAGTATAGTCGCTGGAAGATTTTCAATGGCATGTAGATCCTTAGTGTTCAACAATAACGTTTTTCTTAATTTATATTTAACTCATGTATTGTTTTGGAATATATGTGTCAAAAACTAGAGAGGTGGCTTTCCTATATCGGTTTACTGTACACATCATGTGATCTGCCCATATGATTGTTTTGGCAAACAAAAATGAATGGGTCCCCACACATGTGTTTGTGCGGATTTACAGTAAACAAATGTTTCAGTTATTTTTAGATTTCGTAACGACAAATTACAAATTTCCCTACAAAGCTTTGACAGTTGTATTACAGACCTTAGTGTTCAACAATACTGTTTTGCCTAATTTATACATGACTAAAGTATTGATTCTTGAATTGATTTGTCAAAATAAAGAAGCTATGTTATGACGAAAAATCGTCCTTCATCCGAAATAAATCATCCGAAATATCTGTGTTTGTAATACCTACAAGTTGACCTTTAGTGACCTTTAGTGACCTGTGGTCATGCCGCAGCCAAGCTGACAATGAGAATCTAAAGACCATTTATCTTGGCTTTTTGAAAAGTTTATTTTTTCATCTTTATGTTGATCTACAAAGTTTTGCTTGACATATACGAAACCGAAGCAGGTTTATCGAGTTTAAATCACGTCTTAGGTGTGAAACCTTCGCCAAAACTAAAAATGCCCGTGACAACTTAACAAAACAACATGACATTGCTGCGCAAAAACAGCTGATTTCTAATCACCGAAACGACTGTCTCGTAAAAAGTCTGTCCGGTCCGGCATCGAGCTGAGCACTCCTGCTCTGCTTTGAACCGCCTTTATTGTAAACCAGTAAGTCTAAATGACAGTGTACACATATTATTAGCTGTGAAGGTTACCACTAGGCCGATTAAGGCAAAGTTTAAAATACTAAACGAGTAACCTACTGCAAACAATTGTTGAAAATTTCAGCTCATTAGGGTTTGTATTTCTGGCCTAAAACTAAAACCGATTCTTTTGGGGTTTTGTCACAAATATTCTAGACCGCCCTATGACAATATCCCACGTTCCAATTACAACGCATCACGGACAATTTCTATACGTCTACTCTAGAGTCTATCGTTGCAGGCGCTATTGTGTTGTTGTTACAGCGTGCCAGTTTTTATCGTGTCGCCATTCCCCGTTGCAGTGTTCATTGTTTTATCTGAAGGAAATGGTCACAGCGAATTAACGCCTTTTTCCCGTTCATTGTAATGCAGGACATATAAGCGCCCCAATCTAACGATTTAAAATATAACATAACATATAAACAGAGAAGAAGATAGAGATAACTGCGAAGTAGTGCTGGATTGTTGTTTTTGTTGTGGTTGGACGTGAATAAATGTAAAAGAAGAGGTTTGCTGCCGATCAGAGTACACGAGCGTTAGCTGTTAAAAGAACTTCCATAGTCAGTCCCAATCTTGTGCGTAACCGTGCAAACGGGAACGTGACATCTGGGGGCTCGTCCGGGATCTGACTTAAAAACGCGAAGTTAAACACTAACCCCTGTAAGATCGGCAATGGCGTCTGCAAGCCAATATCTGGATATTGGAAAGCAATTTGGGCTCGCTGGCGAAGAGCTACGCAAGTATGTTGAGGAGCAGGTGAAACAGGACCGTGAGCATGAACGTGAAGAGCAAAGAATTAATCGGGAGGCTGAGCAGAAAAGACGTGAAGATGAGGCTGAGCAGAAAAGACGTGAAGATGAGAGGCTGAGCAGAAAAGACGTGAAGATGAGGCTGAGCAGAAAAGACGTGAAGATGAGGCTGAGCAGAAAAGACGTGAAGATGAGGCTGAGCAAAGGAAACTTGACGCCGAACGGGAATTCCGCGAGCACGCGCTGGCCATGAAGAAGCTTGAGCTTGAGCTGGAAGCTACGAACCGCCGTGCAGAAAAAGCAAACAAGGTGACATCTAATGTGGCCGAGTGTCCAGAGCACCTGACATACGCGCATAAGCTTTGTGTGAACAAGTCAGTCGATCCGGATCGTGTCCACCTGGTGGAGGATGAACAAGAGCGCATTCCAGGGCCAATTAGCAAAGCAGCGGACAGCGCCGAGGCTCATGCTCTGTTTAACCAGCATGACGAGGATGCTTCGCAGGGATGCATTGAAGAGGAAATGCAGATGTGTGACAAAGAAGAGTCGGCTTCTGTGACACAACAAGCGACGAAGCAAAACGCCACGCCTGAGACGATGACCGTTGGGCAACAAGCAGAGTTATCTCAGGAGCTGGTTAACGTACAACTGCATTCAGTGGAGGGAGGCGAGACGGTTTCTTCAAACCAGACGACGGAGAAGAGCACCGTTACACGTACTGTCGTGGCGCCGACCAGTGAGAGTAACGTGTCAAGCCCGTTTACCCGTCTCCCGTCTCCCGTCGTTCCTGCCAACCCGCCAACAGATGAAACAACAAATGCAGTCAGGAAACGAATTTGCGGAATCATCCTTCCGAGATTCCAAGCCATGTCGCTATCGGGGGGATTTCCAAACGTGGTTTGGGTACGGAAGTAAGCAAAAAAAAGCAAAGAAAGAAATCGGTGGATGGAAAAAGCAACACCTTCGGCAAGCAAGGATCTTCGGTTGGCACTGATGAGTTGCAGGAACATTTGTGAATGATTGCGCGAGATTTTCATGTTCGAGGAAAATCTCCTTTTAAAAACGGGGTTGTGTCACAAATATTCTAGACCGCCCTATGACAATATCCCACGTTCCAATTACAACGCATCACGGACAATTTCTATACGTCTACTCTAGAGTCTATCGTTGCAGGCGCTATTGTGTTGTTGTTACAGCGTGCCAGTTTTTATCGTGTCGCCATTCCCCGTTGCAGTGTTCATTGTTTTATCTGAAGGAAATGGTCACAGCGAATTAACGCCTTTTTCCCGTTCATTGTAATGCAGGACATATAAGCGCCCCAATCTAACGATTTAAAATATAACATAACATATAAACAGAGAAGAAGATAGAGATAACTGCGAAGTAGTGCTGGATTGTTGTTTTTGTTGTGGTTGGACGTGAATAAATGTAAAAGAAGAGGTTTGCTGCCGATCAGAGTACACGAGCGTTAGCTGTTAAAAGAACTTCCATAGTCAGTCCCAATCTTGTGCGTAACCGTGCAAACGGGAACGTGACATCTGGGGGCTCGTCCGGGATCTGACTTAAAAACGCGAAGTTAAACACTAACCCCTGTAAGATCGGCAATGGCGTCTGCAAGCCAATATCTGGATATTGGAAAGCAATTTGGGCTCGCTGGCGAAGAGCTACGCAAGTATGTTGAGGAGCAGGTGAAACAGGACCGTGAGCATGAACGTGAAGAGCGAAGAATTAATCGGGAGGCTGAGCAGAAAAGACGTGAAGATGAGGCTGAGCAGAAAAGACGTGAAGATGAGAGGCTGAGCAGAAAAGACGTGAAGATGAGGCTGAGCAGAAAAGACGTGAAGATGAGGCTGAGCAGAAAAGACGTGAAGATGAGGCTGAGCAAAGGAAACTTGACGCCGAACGGGAATTCCGCGAGCACGCGCTGGCCATGAAGAAGCTTGAGCTTGAGCTGGAAGCTACGAACCGCCGTGCAGAAAAAGCAAACAAGGTGACATCTAATGTGGCCGAGTGTCCAGAGCACCTGACATACGCGCATAAGCTTTGTGTGAACAAGTCAGTCGATCCGGATCGTGTCCACCTGGTGGAGGATGAACAAGAGCGCATTCCAGGGCCAATTAGCAAAGCAGCGGACAGCGCCGAGGCTCATGCTCTGTTTAACCAGCATGACGAGGATGCTTCGCAGGGATGCATTGAAGAGGAAATGCAGATGTGTGACAAAGAAGAGTCGGCTTCTGTGACACAACAAGCGACGAAGCAAAACGCCACGCCTGAGACGATGACCGTTGGGCAACAAGCAGAGTTATCTCAGGAGCTGGTTAACGTACAACTGCATTCAGTGGAGGGAGGCGAGACGGTTTCTTCAAACCAGACGACGGAGAAGAGCACCGTTACACGTACTGTCGTGGCGCCGACCAGTGAGAGTAACGTGTCAAGCCCGTTTACCCGTCTCCCGTCTCCCGTCGTTCCTGCCAACCCGCCAACAGATGAAACAACAAATGCAGTCAGGAAACGAATTTGCGGAATCATCCTTCCGAGATTCCAAGCCATGTCGCTATCGGGGGGATTTCCAAACGTGGTTTGGGTACGGAAGTAAGCAAAAAAAAGCAAAGAAAGAAATCGGTGGATGGAAAAAGCAACACCTTCGGCAAGCAAGGATCTTCGGTTGGCACTGATGAGTTGCAGGAACATTTGTGAAGGATTGCGCGAGATTTTCATGTTCGAGGAAAATCTCCTTTTAAAAACGGGGTTGTGTCACAAATATTCTAGACCGCCCTATGACAATATCCCACGTTCCAATTACAACGCATCACGGACAATTTCTATACGTCTACTCTAGAGTCTATCGTTGCAGGCGCTATTGTGTTGTTGTTACAGCGTGCCAGTTTTTATCGTGTCGCCATTCCCCGTTGCAGTGTTCATTGTTTTATCTGAAGGAAATGGTCACAGCGAATTAACGCCTTTTTCCCGTTCATTGTAATGCAGGACATATAAGCGCCCCAATCTAACGATTTAAAATATAACATAACATATAAACAGAGAAGAAGATAGAGATAACTGCGAAGTAGTGCTGGATTGTTGTTTTTGTTGTTTTGGTTGTGGTTGGACGTGAATAAATGTAAAAGAAGAGGTTTGCTGCCGATCAGAGTACACGAGCGTTAGCTGTTAAAAGAACTTCCATAGTCAGTCCCAATCTTGTGCGTAACCGTGCAAACGGGAACGTGACAGGTTTAATGGGTGAAAAGTAGGTGAATCCAATAAAATGTTAGAAAATTCTTTAGAATACCTTACATTGGACCAACAAAAGCATGACACTCCTCGATTATGTACTTTAGTCAGATCAGCCATTTTTAAAGTTTACGTTTTGGGGGCCTGTGGGTGAACCGCTGGGTCATTTGGGGTCAAACTTCAGGAGGATCAAATTAGGATCAGAAGCTGACATCTGTGTAAATTTAATTAAATTTGAAGCACTCTTTCTTGACCAAACACGTATAACAAACCAGCGTTAGACAGAAAATTTTGGGGTTTAAAGGGTGAAGAATGGGTGAATCCCATTAAAAGTTGCAAATTTTTTTAGAAAGCCTTACAATGCACCAACCAACAAAGCATAAAACTCCTAGCTGACATACTATAGCGAGTACAGCGGTTTAAAAAAATTTACATTTTGGGGGACTTTGGGTGAACTGCATGACTTTTCCCAAAGGTGTAGCAAGGGTAAAACACAAAGTCTGAAATTACCAGCAAGCTAAACTATTAAATTGGAAAAAAATGTAAGGGCTACTACAAAAGTAACATTTATACATGTTGATCTTCTGAATGAATAAAACAAACCTCTTTAATCCGTTTTTTTGCCTTTGTGTTTGATTCATCATTTGATAAACACAAGCAGAAAGAAAGTAACGCTTCTTCAAGATTTTTTTGTGTGTACAGAATTTCGCCCAAAACTAGGTGCACCTAAAAAATAAGCTTTCCAATATAGTGTCAATTTGTATTTATCTTAATTAACAAATATATATTTGCCGCCTAAATTAATTTAGATTCCTATCTTTACATGACATTTAATAAACTATTGTTTTGCAAGCAAAAACAAATGAGCATCTACCACATAGAGACTTTTGTAACTGCAATTATACAATGCAATTTTTTTTGGATCCTGAAGGAGAAATTAGTAAAGTAACAGCCCAAACTTCACAACTTATTGTCTATGCTCTAATAGTTATAATGTTATGCATGAAATAGCAAAAAAATGATAAACACATGCACATGGATCCACTTTGCCAAGGTTTTTGTGCAATTTACAGAATTTCAAAATCGGGAGGTCATACAAACAGTATACATTGTTGACAAAAGTATATGATCGTTTTTGCAAAACAAATGGGTCCCCCCCACACGCGTGTTTGTGCAGATTTATGGAAAACAAATCTTGTGGTTATTTTTAGATTCCTAAAGACAAATTATTAGAAAGCATTAATCCAACTTTAAAAAAGTTTTGTCTGTATTCTTTTTGAATCATTATTGTCAGATAATTGTTCTTCCGTAGCCTATCGCAGTACAGTTGTCGAACGAACGTTTAAAGATCTTTTGACCGTTTAATGACTTTTTATTGCATCTTTGTAAAACATGTAGCTTTTTACCTTCATGTTAATCAACAACGTTTACCTGAAATGTACAAAACCGAAATATCTTTTTAATCCTTTCTAAGATACAAAACCTTCGCTAAAGCTAAAAATATAACTTAATCTAACTTAATAAAACCACATAGCATTACTGCGCTGATATAATTATCAAAAAGACTGCGTCATATTACTCCCGTCCATGCATCAAGCAGCGATCTCCCACTATGTATTAAATCGCCGCAATTGTAAACCAGTGAATCACTCCCTTGGGCTTTCCAGTTACACACATTATGGGCTGTAATGGTATAGCCATTGACCCAAAATTTTGAACACTAAATGAGTAACCCACTGCAAACAATTTTTTTTCTCAAAATTTAATCTTTTAGCACATATAACGGGCTTGCAATTCTGACCTAAGGGACTGGAAAAACTAAAAACGATTGTTTCGGGGTAAAAGGGGTGCAAAATTGGTGAATCCAATAAAAAGTTATAAAAATATTTAGAATATCTTACATTGCACCGACCAACAAAGCATGAAACTCCTAGATCCTGTACTTAGGTCAGTACAGCCATTTTCGCTTTGGGGGCCTGTGGGTGAACCGCTGGGTCATTCGGGTCAAACTTTAGAAGGATCAATAGCTAACATCTTTGAAAATTTGAATAAATTTATAGCACTCTTTTTGACCAAACCAGCATTTAAAACAAATTATGTTTTGGGGGCCTGTGGGTGAACCGCTGGGTCATTCGTGGTCAAACTTCAAGTGGATCAAATTCCGATTAATAACTAACATCTGTCCAAAATTGAATAAATTTGAAGCACTCTTGCTTGACCAAACAAGAGTTACAAACCTGCGTTAGACAGAAAAAAATCTGGACAAAAACAATACAGTTTCTGGTGTACAATACTTGAAACAAAGCAATGTACATTAAAAGTTATATTGTTCATGTGTGTTGTGAGGTCACAATGGAGGTAACAATCACACAAAAAGTAAGTTTTCTTGATCCAAAGGTTTAATAACAGTGCACTTGTACCGTATTTATTCGATTGTAAGCCGCATGTTAAAGTGTTAAAAAAATAGTGTAAGTCGCCCTTGATTGTAAGCCGCACGCTGAAATTTTAGGTACAATTGTTTCACAATACACCATTTTTTTGTTACGTAGTATAACTATTTGCCCATATTTGTTGGTTATGTTTATAACTGTACCCAACAGAATGTATATCGACGTATAATCTGTACATGCATATTAATTTTGAACC
Organism: Phallusia mammillata; assembly: GCF_965637545.1. NCBI lineage: Eukaryota > Metazoa > Chordata > Ascidiacea > Phlebobranchia > Ascidiidae > Phallusia > Phallusia mammillata. The sequence continues at coordinate 14,909,897 of NC_137258.1, read as the reverse complement.
CCAAATAAACTAGAAGGGTGGCTTAGCACATTTTGTCATTGCACATACACTATAATCTATTATAAAAAGGCAATACAATTCCTACACTCATTTTACATTGGGCCCCATATTAGCCACCGTCATTCAAAAAAAAATTGTTTCTGCAGGCAGAAACTCATGGGTCCCCACAAATGCAAAATTGTAAATACTGCATTTCAAGAGATAACTGTAAGAAAATTGGACGTTTTAGGGTAAATCACTGTGATCAGTAATGGGCTTAAATAATCATGCTAAGTAGAGTGAAAACTATACAAATCGGATTCAATTCAGACATTGTTCACCTATTTTAAAACAATTAATGTTCTAAAGAAGTAAAACACAACAATCGACACCCATAAATGGCATATAATATTCTACAAGCTAACAAAATTTCCTACAATTGCGACACTGTTTAAAAAACTCACCCATTTTAGAGAGCTAGTGGGGTAAATATTGGTGCAACAGGGTTTAACACAACAATCAGCTTCTCTAAATTGCATTGACTACAAGCTATCCAAATTTTAGTCAATTCTGACACTGTTTAAAAATCACCCATTTTAGGGGGGTAGCGGGTTAAATGCTTGGGCTGCAGGCACTGGCGTAGAGTACGGGGGAGCGTGGCACCCCCGACCTTAACCTTTGTATAACGTCAAAATCGCATCTTTGTTCAAGTTACGTCGGTTAATTAAAATGTGTTTCCAGCCAAACAAATGCGCTTGCATTCATGCCATTGATCGAACAGACGTCGGTTGAAACGTAACAATTGTAATTGTTTCTCAATAAATGGGCATTTTAATGCAACATAAACATGACTTATAGACTAACGTTTTAGTATTATTTGTCGCAATAACTCTCTGCAATAAAAATAAATATAAAAATAGTTAATATATTGATTCCTAAGCCAAATTTAATGTCCGTTTGCAAAGCTCTGCAACAGACTAAACTGGATCCAAGGTGACCTAAGTTTAAGCGTCAACAATACATAGTCGGCTATATTTAAAACGTGAATTGCTTTACTTTTATTTCCCGCCGTAACACGTTACTTTAAACTTAATCATTGTTAAATGGCTGATTCGGCAAGTCGTCCTTTCGTTACATCAGACGTTATTAGATGCACAGCAAACGTTCCAATCCAACACAAAGAAATTGCGCCAAGTGACTATTTGCAAATAAATGTGATAGAAACTACATGCTAAAGCACGTAAAAGGTGTCGTTATTTGATCTTATACAGGTACAGATACTGTACATGGTATAGGCATCATTTTTGGAAGATCAAACGGCGCACCCCCAGTATTTTTTAAAACTCTATGCCTATGGCTGCAGGGTTTAACACAACAATAGTCATTTGTAAATCGCAAATTCTACAAGCTATCCAAATTTCAGCCAATTCCAACCCTCTTTAAAAACCCACCCATTTTAGGGGGCTAGTGGGGTAACTGAAGGGGTTCTTCACCCTACTGCTGAAGGGTTCTTCACCCTAACTGGTTGCCCTTGTAACACTATTGCGCCACAGAAATCTTTCGTTTGTGGTGTCCAGTAACATACAAATACGTTTTACGCTTTGGGGGCTTCTGGGGTAAATGTTAGGGCTACAGGGTTGAACACAACAATTGACATCTATAAATGGCATACTTTACAAGCTATCCCAATTTTAGCCAATTCTGACATTGTTTACAAACTCACCCATTTTAGGGGGCTGGCGGGGTAAATACTGGGGTTAACTGGACAAACAAAGTGGGATGCACATCTACATTACTATGTCTACCATCTGTATAAGTTTCAGCCACATCCATCAAACATTTGATCGAAACCTCGGGTATGCCGCATATTTTTATATAAAATTTTTTTATTATATAAACTAATACGTAACACACACGAGTGATTTCAATCGCAGTTATTGTTTCACAGCCTATGAGTTGTTCGCATTCATTACAATTGTGACAATTGTAATGTCAACGTCTTCAGGAACCATTGGAATTTAAACATTAAATTAAATGGTGGTAATAAGCACAACTGAGGTATTGGCGCTGACGCAGCCCCGGCTTTTACGTTAATAACCACGTGATAGAACGTTTAGCGTTTGTGAACTAAATTATGAGAATACAGTTCTAACTTTCAACTGCCTCTACCGCAAGAACAGCGACTGTCTAGTTTCATTCGAAAAAACAACACCGCTAATTGTTACGTCACAAACGTAAGGCTGGTACTTTCACAAAAATTAACGTGTTAGCTTGTCGAACGTTTCTGGCTGGTCAGTACATCGTTTAAAGTACACTAAACTTTAAAATTAATAATGCGTCACACACAATTCACTGCGTTAAATATGCGATACGTTGTAAAGGAAACAAACACTTTCAAAACGTTTTAAACGATTTTTGTAATGGCCAGGCCAGAGGTGTTTGCGCTTTGTTGCTTGAAAACAAAGCATTTTTTAACAGTTATTAAAGAGAAACAAAATGTTTAAACATTATAGCATTTTGCGACGAAAGGTGGCGTTCGAGTTAAATATTTTTTATCTTTATTGTCCCTCTTCCCCGTAATTTCGGCAAGTGGGTCCCATTTTTTGTACTGTGCAATGTGGTGCTACCGCGCAGAAACATGCGTTGATTTGCAACAGTAGCAGAAGGGCCTGGTGGTGGAATTTTGGTGTGTAAACTTATATACTGCAAGCCTGAACGTATAGTCACACCCTACGTCGCAACAGGAAATGAATTTGGTATTTCATGACGTCATTTTGTGACGTCATATAATATGGCATACCCGGGAAAAAATTAAAGTCGGCGCCTATGACTGGAGTTATCAACAAAAACAAAGTGGGATGCACATCTACATAACTATATCTACCATCTGCGTAAATTTCACCCAAATCCATCAAACATTTGATGGAAAAACGAGTCGGACAAACTTTGGGAAGAAAAAAAAAGAAAAAAACAAACAAACAATTTGAGTAAAATCAATATGTGTCCCCTTCAGGGAAGGGGGAGGGGGGCATAATAAATGCTCATAGACAGTAATAGTTTTATAGTTTTAGACGGCATTCATTACTATGAATAGGCATTATTACATACAAAAAATAATAATTGCATGTGAGTGTGACCTTGTAATTCATACATAATTGTATATACCTCAGGCCAGCTTCTGGCAAGAAACATAGCTTTCCAGGCATCTTGATAAGCAAGATCAAGATCATTCATACAAAATTGTGCCTTGGCTCTGTGCAAATAAGCAACATGACTTCGTGGACCTAAAACAGAGGAAAACTGTCAAGCATAGATCAAAAGTTTTTCATGGCAAATATAAAATTTTGGTTTAAACAATGTAATACATATTTACATATTTTAACAAAAAAATACAGGGGTGCGACTTTTGATCATCGGCACCAATACATATATCATGTGCAGTATCTGTACCCATACAATACTTTGGCAGAAAGGGACAATATACCAATACAGTTTAGTTGTTTGTTTAGTAAATGCAAATCACATTTCATAAATAACCAACTGCGTATTGTTGACACCTAAACTGAGGTCACCTTCGATCAAGTTAAGGCATTGCAATATTTTGCAAACAGACATAAAACATGGCTGAGGAATATTAATGCAGACCTGGACAACAACACTTAAACTGCCTAAATACACATTGCATTGTTTAATATTGGCGCAAGGAATTTATCAACTTAAAAAATCATAATATTTTATTGCAAAAAGTTATTGCGCCAAATAATATTTGACTTTAGTCTATATGTCATGTTTCTGTTGCAATAAAATGCCTGTTTATTTCGAAACAAATACAATTGTTGCGCTTTAACAGATCTGTTTGATTAATGACATGACTACGACTATAAACTTATTTTTGTTTAGCTGGAAACAACAAATAAATATATGTATATACCTTATTTTTGCAAAAATATAAAAAGTAGTTTTTCTCCTTTTTTAACTAAGAAACAACAGCAACATTTATTTAAATTACAAAAAGTGATATTTGTAAAGTGGAAAAGCAATTAAAATCTTGTCACATGGTTGTAATATGTGTTACAAGAGCAAATCATTGAGACACTGTGATTTTGGAGATTTAGAATTAATCTATTTACTGACTTAAATCGACAGTTTGGTTGAATTTTTCCACTGCTTTATGGTACTCTTTCTTTTTGAAATGTATCATCCCTTCAACGGTATGTGAGCGACTCAGCCATTCTTTTGGATGCCACTTCTGAAGTATGGCAGATAAAGTAACATTTCCACTAAGCAAAAAACTTGATCATTAGTACATAAAAATGCTTGTCATATTGAAAAATATAGTTATATATTACCTGAATAATTGGATTTTATCTTGCTGTATAGGCTTATTGCAAACAATACAATTTTTGAAACAATTTTCTGTTCCATTTAGGCAAAAATTGCAAAATGTATGTCCACAGAGCAATGTTGTAGGGTTGTAGAGTAACTCGCAACAGCTTTGACAAGACAATTGATCCATAAAAATATCTTTAAAAATTTATTAAAAAACGCCATTGAAGTCAGATTAACTAAAAAAGTTCAAAGGACAGAATTTGTATGGTCACCCGGTGATGCAGATTCATTTGAATCCAACAGCATGTTGTCAAAAATGTTTTGTTTCAAACTATTTACCATTTCCACAATGATATCGAGCAATGTATTAATGGTGACAAAATCAATGTAGTTCGCTGATATCTACATATGCAAAAAAAAAGTTAACCACTAACCATAGCAGGCATGGTTGGCAACTCTTATACTAACACAAACATAGCGTCGCTACAGATACACAACAGTTATTTATGTAAAAAAAATAAGTATTGCATAAGTCAAGGGTGGGCAACCTACGGCCCGCATAAAACTTTGAGTGGCCAAGGACTGGATTCGACATGCTTAATGTGTCCGCCCGTAACCTCATTAAAAGTTCGTATTTTATTCTTATTTGGCCGGATGAAATTTATGCAGTATGACCCTTTTATATACCAAAGAGGTTTTTAAACTAAACACTAACAATTGTTACTAAAAATAGACATTGTTATCTAATCAAACCTGTCCAATGGTAAAGTTTTAGCAAGCGGGACTGTAGTTTTATTGACAATTGTACATATTCATGTTGAGCAAATACTTAAAAGTTGAATTTGCCTACACTCTTTTGTTATAGCATTGGCATTGTTGCGGCCCGAGTCAATACTCTACTTTGAACAACCCAATTTATAAACACAACAAGAATTTCAAAACACATTTCTATCTTGGGTATAAATATATATATCAGATATATATATGTAAACTTTTATTCATTTTTCATACCATTGATGCAAGATCTTGCATAACATGAATTATTCCAGACTTCGAAAATATTTCGTCCTTTGCAAGCCTGCTGTAGTTTATCAAGTTTCCCTGGAGTACATCTGCACCGATTGTGTCTTTGATACTGACTTTTGATTTTAGGTTAAATCTTTTCAGAGCATGAGATTCACTGGCAAACAAACCAGGTGAATGTCCTGGCACTGATGTCTCAGTCATTATACAGCTGCAAATAGACCATTTATTAAGTTACAAAAATGCTAAAAGGTTCATCTGCAAACATACAACCAGCGATAGTTGATTTTAGCGTTATCTTTGTAATTTCCTGATTTGGCCGCTGCTATCTAGCTTACTAAGTAAAACAGCAGCTGCAAGATAAGCATGACTGTCACATAATCACAATTGCTGCTTCAAAAATAAATGGGGAACAACTTCTAAAGCACTGAACGCTTTTCTGAAGCGGTAATCCAACTGTTAAGGTGCAAAACTGAAAAAAATTGTGATATCACAATTGGTTATTAAACTGATTAGATAACAAGCCTACACATAAAGATAAAGGCGCACGGCTTTAAGATACTGACTCCCCTGTTCTCAAGCAGCGGTAAACAGACTGGACATGGTACAGCATGTATCTCAAGTTTAAATAGCTTTTAGCCTTTTACCTTGGTATTTAGATATTCTATTTGTGATGTCATAATTTAATATTTCTCTTGAAAATCCTGGGTAATGGCTTTTGCAGTAGAGTTACAGTTTTCAATAAAATAAATGAAGTTGTTGGCCATGAAAAATATGACAATAAAATTACATTGTGATCAACACACTTAGGTTTATTTGGAATATCACAACAAGGACTCCCCCAGAGACATTATGTACATAAACTTGTTGATGAAATAAAACAAAAACAGAAAAACTTAATTCAAAAGCTTTCAAATGTGTTCACAGCTTTATGAATTTGTTCAGACATTTTACTCTTATAACGAAGTAAAATTTCCGATCAGACCTGATTTGTAAACGCTTTGCTTCATAAAATGATTAAAATTAATAACAAAATATATAATTAAAATTTTCTTTACACTGCCACAAATAAATTTTTAAGCAGCCTTTCGCATTGAACATCTGCATTCTACACGACGAAAGAGGGGCTGAGAGAGCTGTTTACAGAATTCGGATTTCAATGGGCAAGTGTTATGTAATAGATTTACTTGTCTTGCTTCAGTAGTTACATAACTAATCATAGATATCTTAAACGTTTTTCTCATTTTTTGAGAGATTTCTAAAATATAAAAAATACACCGTTGTTTGTAATAAAAGAGTCAAATTTATTTTTGAACACTTTTTTCAGGTTGTGAAATCGTTCTGTCAAATATAGGATAAACATGGAACTTTTCATAGCTTCCATTGCCATTTTGTTTTAAAACACACAGCCCTCGCGGTCGAGAGGTTACAGCAAGAAAGGATTTCCCACGTTTGTGGCCAACCGCGTTGTTGAGATTGAGCGACATCAAAAGTTTAAGTATGTGCTAATTAAGCTAAACCCCGCATATGCATCGTGAGGTTTGTCTCCGGAGAATTAGCTCCCGGGCACCGGTTGGTCGGGGCGAAGTCCATCTGGAGTAGCGAAGACAATCGAATGACCTGCGTGATCTGTGCAACTACCAGATGTTTCCGAAAATATTTTGTTCCTGATAAAACAATAATTGTCGGCGCATTTTACTGTTGGCCCGTCTATGATTGCCACAGATTGAATAATCGAAAGATTCTCGTCGTTTTGCCGATTAAACATAGCTGATGCTTGGTTGTTAAGACATAGCCTAAGTTGTTTCTGCCTCAACGGATTGGGAGAGTGGTTGGTTGTATTTCCTGTAACTGCACTATTAACTGAAGAGTTCGAGCATGCGGAAGTGCAGCTTGTTAATTACGGAAGTGCAGCTTGTAAAGGGGAGAGTGGGGTGGGTTGTTACAAAATTTGTTTCGCTGCAATTTTGGGGTTAAATTATTATTCAGATCATCCTGATTTTTTGTATGAAGTTTCATATGCCCCCAAGTCTAGTGAACATGTTACCAACAAAATAAATTGGTACTTGTAAAAAAATATTTCATGTTTTCTGGTTGATGCTCTGTTGTAACAACTCACCCCATGGTGGGGGTGAGTTGTTACAGTACTTTAGGGAGGTTTCCACATCCACAAATGTGACAATTAATATTTCTTTTATTGTGTGTTTTGTAACATAAATATAATAAAACCACTTTTACTCATTTCAACTATTTATTTTGAGTTATAATCAATTAAAACAATTTTGTTCATCACGATTCAGAAATTCCAATCCAAATTTGCTAAATTGGTGACATCTTTGTTTCTGAAGTGAACAAAACAGTTGTTTAGAGTCCAAAAGTAAACTTTTTGGAATGGTAGCAATATCAAGTATCTTGTTTTGCACCAACATTTAAGTTCTTTCATCAAATAGAAGTCACATCACAAGCTTGCATGTACAATGTGAGTACTGTAATATCAAGTATCATTGTATGTCACAAATCATGTTGTTTATTAAAATAACAAGACAGATCAAAGGGTTTATAGAACAAACACAACACAGTTTACAATCAAATTCATTTTTAAAGTACTTTATGTCAATGAATTCACAAACTTTAAATTTTGACATAACTTTAACCATGAAATGAATGACATCCTATATTCCTTACAGTTTCTTGTCCTCGATATAGTGGTAAGTTTTCAAACTTGGTCCAAAACCTGGATTTTACACACATAATTAACTTTTTAGAAAGTAAAGAGCTTGCAATAACAACATATTGTCACCAAACAACATTTTAAGCACATTATTTATTTACAAAAGTTAAGTATTACCTTTCTCAGGCCCATATGATAATCATTGTTCCAGATGTGGGACACCTTGTAACAACTCACCCCACCAGCATGGTGCAACTTAAACCAATCTGGACTTAAAATTAGCTAAAGTTTGCAACTTTATTCTTTTACAAGGTACTAACATACCACTATCACTTGACAAAAAAACTTGCATCATAGAATTTTTTACATTGTGTGCTTTAGGAGATTCGATTTAGCTTAAGTCCAAAAATTTACTTTAGACACCTCAAAAGGGCCACTCTAAAATACGCAATCTACGCAAGCTATACGCAATCTACTAACAAAAACTAACTAAGATGTTGACGGTTAGTGCTATTAGGGTCAGGGTGACGGTTTGTGATACAATTAACTTTATAATTTAATTTCAGATGCCTTTCAGGTCTAATTTTCTCTACAAGTGTTCACATGCGGTACCATACAGTGTTTAGTACCACTCTCAACACATATGAGAATATTAAGCCCAAACTGGACATCTAAAACTAAATTATAGTGTTAATTTTATTATAAACCCTCACCCAGACCCTAAAAGCCCTAACCGTCAACATTTTTTAAAGGTTGCATACGTTTTATAAGCAGATTGCGTACAGATTGCGTAGATTAGAGGAGCCCCCTCAAAATAGCAAAATTCAAGAAGTCAGCGAATACCCGCACAAATTTTGTCACGCTGGCCGTCCCGGATGTACCAACCGACATGCGTAATTCCAGCGGTTTTATAAAAACATAGCCGAAGTTATTCGCGTTGTAACTAGTGATGTACCGAATCGACGAAATTTCGATTCGGCCGAAACCGAATATTCGGCGGTTTTGCCGAATAAATTCGGCCGGATCAACCGAATCATTTATGACGTCACGCAAAGTCGTACGCTACGCGTTTGACATGAAAACACAAGTTTATCTACATGGTTATTATTATAGAATGGTTGTGTTTCGTCCTTATTTTAGTTCTATGGGGTTTAACATTGCCTCAAGCATGATTGCCAACCCGACAATGAATTACTGATTGTTTGTCTGCAGTGGGAAAAGCGTCAATATGTTAAAAAATATAATGATTGACGCGATTTTCGTTGGTACTAAGAAGAAAGGACACGTTTAACGCTTTAAATGGGTGCTCGTAAAAGATTCGGTTTCGGCCGAATCGCAACCAATTATTCGGCCGAAACCGAATCTTTGCAAAAGTGGCCGATTCGGCCGAATAAATTCGGCAAACCGAATATTCGGTACATCTCTAGTTGTAACCACTGATCTAGAAAAAAAAGTTTTTTTTTTTTTTTTTTCTAGATCAGTGGTTGTAACAACCCACCCCACTCTCCCCTATTTATTTTACAGCTGTTGTTGTCCATCTTGTACAAAGTGGAACATTACGAAACATGACTGTCAGCCTATTACTTTCCTAAATTCGCATCATTATCTGTTCTTTCAGTGTATTTTAATATTCCAGTTTCAAAAATGTGAACCCGACTCGATTATTACAGCAAAATGCAAATAAAATTTTGAAAAAATATCCGATACTATCAGTTGCCTTAAATTTGCAACATATTCTTTCTTTTTATCTATTTTGATATTCTGATTTAGAAAAAGTGAACCCGACTCGATTATTACAGTATAATCGAATTTACTAATAGGCTATAGCCGGTATAGCCTACCACCTTTCGGCCAAATTGCAAATTGACAAAATACGCAAAGTTTAATACAATTTCCAAAACTATGCGAGCCTATTATTTTTCTAAATTCGCAACAATACCTATTCTTTCTATTTATTTTAATATTCCGTTTTCAAAAAAAATGAACCAGACCCGATTGTTACAGCAAAATGCAATTTACTAACACCACCTTTTGAATAATTGTCAATATTATTGGAAAATACAAAGATCAATACAATTATCAAAAACTGTCCGAGCCTATCATTTTCCTTAATAATTCGCAACATTACATATTCTTTCAGTATGTTTTGATTTTATGATTTTAAAAAACTGAACTCGACTCGATAATTGAAGTAAAATGAAATGTGCAAAGTTCAATACAATTTTTAAAAACTATCCGACCCTATTATTTTCTTTAAATTTACAACATTGTCTATTCTTTCAGTGCATTTTAAAATTCCATTTTCAACAAAGTTAACCCGTTTCTATTATTATATCAAAATGCCATTTAACTTACAAGCACTACATTTTGGGAAAATGCCAATATTGACGAAATAGGCAGATATGTTTTACCCGATTGAAATACAAGTATTTATAGTGCAACAGAGGTTTTAGTGGAAACAGTTGTTTCGAATGACCCCGCCGCAAGCGAATTCGTCCTCTGAAAACAATATTTTAATAAAGTGGATGGGCACGTAAAGGTCAGTTGAAATCGAAATCATCAACCTGGGTGTAAAAGGCAAAGAAGAGTTGTTACGCCTTTTTTCGGTTCTGCTGCAATAACGGACTGTCAGTACCAGGGGCGGCTCGTGCGAGGGGGCTGCGGAGCTGCAGCACCCCCAGTATTTTTACTTGACATTCCTATTCCAAGTTGTCATACAAAACAATCTTTACATATAGTATTTATGTTTGATCAGTGCATACTAAGAATAACTTTTATGGCATTAATCGGCATTTTATTAAAATAAAATTAATAAAAAATTTGTATTATTTAAAAAAATTTTTTTTTTTTAAATAATAAGTTATCTATGGCGGAGCTGCAGCTCCAGTTTCGTGACGTTTTCAGTTGTGCGCATGCGCACTTGGAAAAGCTACATGCCGGGCGAAATAGGCGAGAGGGGGCTGTGGCTCGCGCAGCCCCTCCCGTGACGTAGCGCTAGTTGTGTTGTCTGCTTCGCGTCAGTGAGCTCCAAAGCCAAACCCGTGTACTGTGTTTTTAAGTTCGACAGTGAGTGCAGTTAAATAATTATTTTGCTATCATTAAATTTATTGTTTGACTGTTAGTCGTGACTTTTTAAGATGACTGTAAGTGGGTTTCAGTTTTTACAGTTATCATTGAATTAAATAAGTGTATCTAACACCTTGAAAAAGAAAAAAAAGGTCATCTAACACCTTGAAAAGTCACAATTAACCTTTATAATAAATAACTGAATTAAAAAGATTTATGAAAGTATGGGAAAAACATCCGCTACTCCAATGTCATGCAGGAATAAGCAACAACAAGAAATACTCAGTTTTAGTTCCTAATGCTACCAAAGAAAAATTAAATTTGTGACTGTGAAGTTAAATGCCTCACTGAAATTCAGGCAATATCAAATGCAGAACAAACAACTGCAAGCAACAGGTATTTTGAAATGAAGACAAAAAAAGAGTGAAGACAATTTAAAGTGTGGATTTCTTAACACACCATGTGGACAGTATTTGCAACCAAGTGCAATCATGTGTATTGATATAATGGACATGTACTGTTTGTCTAAACAGTAGCTGCTAAATTGCTTCACAGGAAATGTTTCTTAAGAATGAACATTCTACAGGGGAGATAGTAGTGACACCAAGCACATCCTATTGTTGACAAAAAAAGCTAGTTACTTAAATGAAAATGTTTCTGTAGATCTGATGTTCATGATTACTTTGAAAATAATTAATCTAGAGATGATGTTTTGACAAGTTAAATTACTAGGATGAAAAATCCTTTTTGCTGTTTCCATGATTCCTTCAAAGGCAAAACAGTTCTTTTTAACACTGAAAAAGATGCCAATTTTTCTGAGGAACACCAATATTTCCAAAAGACCTGCACTTGCAGTGCTAGTACTAAATAGAAAAACAGTTTCTTAGTTATCATTTGGGATTAAGGAAGAAGCTATCAATTATCATGCCCAAACTATAACTTCATGATTCATTTTGGTTGGAAAATAGAAGCACAAGATTTAATAATATGGTTTAAATTTAAGTGAGAGTGTTGTAAATTTTAAAGCTTGAAGGCGTTTTGCACTTTAAAAAGGAAATTATAAGCTATTTGCCAGCAAACAGCAATTATAGCAGTTAAGAAACTAAAATAGAATTAATAGTCTGTACACAAAAATTCAAGAAAGATGTTTAAATGAACAAGTTCTGAAACCAATGTAATGTGGTTGTTAGTTAACCAATGTAATGTGGAAATTTGTTAGTTATGATACCAATAAAAAGCTGTATGGCTAGTTTTTTTGTGTGACAATAATCTGTGAAGTGTCATAGAATATGTTGAAAACGCTGACTGTGACTAAATTTACTTAAATGAAACATGACAATTTTTCTTGTCGAACTGAAATACTTCGACCTTCCTCGACTCATTTATATCTATTTTTTCTATTAATTTTTTTTCTATATTCCTATATTCTAACGTTATTGTGTTTGGCCCGTCGCTGTGCAAGTAAACAAAATACACAAATGATGCCGTCTGCTCTTTACACTTGTGTACATTATTGCGTAACAAAAATTACGTCACAATGGAGTTGCTAATTAAATTTGTATTACTTGTTTTTCTACACAAAACAAATGGCTAGACAACCAGAAATGTAGCTTTTCAATATATTGCCAACTTATATATGTTCAGTAAAGGCTAAAAATTTTAGGCACGAGCCGCCACTGGTCAGTACCATACAGTTGCAAAACAGCCACCGCTCAACTCCAACTGCGGGCTTCTCAGCCGCGTGGGGCCACGTCCCCTCGACAATTCGTTACAGCGAACACAACAAAGAAATATGCAAACATATAACATTGGACATAACAAGTGAAAATACGACGTTAATGGGTTGCAGTACGCGTTCCAGGAATGCTGTAACCCGTGATGTCGTGATGTTTCCAGCGGACTGAAGCAGTCTGATTAGGATGTTGGCGGCGTCGATGAATGGCAGCCAGACCGGTGGTACTTTAGATATTTAAGTCACAAGAACCGATGACGGTGTCTTGTATTCGAGAGTGTACCACAAGCCAACGAGTACCGGTAGGTATCTCAATTTTCGATCTCATTACCCCAAATACCTGAAAAGAAGGGCGGTTCGTTCCCTAAAAGATCAGGCACGACGCTTGTGTACTCATAGCGACAACTGCGAGGTGGAACTGGCTAAGGTTCGCAAAGCCTTGAAATTTAACGGCTACCCCAACTGGATTCTCCGTGATCGACGGACAACTTGTTCCAAACAGGTGTCCCATCCAAAAACAGAGGTTTTGTGACACTTTCGTACATACCGAAACTGACGGATGTTCTACGGCGTATGTTGCGTGACTTCGGCTTAGTGGTTGGCTTCCAACGTGCCAATACTTTTCGCAAGCTACTGAGTCACCCGAACGATCCTATCAACACCTTTGAACAACGAAGTGTTGTATATTCTATTCCCTGCGCCGAGTGTCCGTTAATATACATCGGAGAGATTGGGAGGTCACTTAAAACCCGCCGAAAAGAACATCAACGGGATGTTGCCAACAGCGACGCGAAGAAGTCGGCCCTTTTCAATCACGCAGTATCATAAGGCGTTCGACCCCAGTTTATTTCAAACAATTCAATTCTTGGAAATATGTCAAGTACTAAAAGTTTAGATGTTAATTTTTTGTTCACCCATGTTCTAAACATGGAAGCAATTAATTTTTTTGTTATGAAAACTGATAATTTAACTTATGACGATGCAAGTAGCAAAATAGGATGTAAACGAGATTAAACTTGACAAAAATCTCCAAGTACACGTAATGGTTTAGGAAACCATACGGAATAATTGATTTTCGGCATTTTCGAGTCCAAATTTAACGAATATTACAATATAACCAGTGGCGGCTCGTGCCTAAAATTTCTGGGGGTGCTGCTCCAATTTTTAACCTTCATTGAACAAATATAAGTTGACAATATATAGAAAAGTCACATTTCTAGATTTCCAGCCATTGTTTTGTGCAGAAAAACAAGTAATACAAATCTTAATTAGCAACTCCATTGTGACGTAATGTTTGTTACGCAATAATGTACACGAGTGTAAACAGCAAACGGTATCATTGGGGAATTTCGTTTACTTGCACAGCGACGAACCAAACTCAATAACATGTAGTAATGATGTGGCACAAAAACACACGTGACACAGACTCGAAACGAAGCGGTTGTAAATACAGTAAAACACAACAACAGTATTGGAAAAAATATTAATAAATGAGTCAAAAAAGGTTGAAGTATTTCAGTTGGACAACATTTAAGTAAAACTGGTCATAACAATAACTACTAGCTAACACACTGGCTATTCAGTCATTAATATGGTCATGTATCATTTAAGTAACTTATAGCCACAGTCAGCATTTTCAACATGTTATATGACACTTCACAGATTATAATTGCCACACACAAAAACTAGCCATAAAGATTTTTAATTGTATCATAACTGACAAATTTAACAACCACATTACTTTTGTGTCAGACCTTGTTTATTTTATTCAACATATTTTCTTAATTTAACTATTAATTGTTTGTAAGTTTCTTAACTGCTATACTTGCTGCTTTATTTGGTGGCAAATAGCTTATAATTTCTTTTTTGAAGTACAAAACTCTCCAAGCTTTGAAAATTACAACACTCTCACTTAAATTTAAAACATATTATTACACCTTATGCTTCTATTTTACAATCAAAATGAATCATAAAGTTATAGTTTGAGCAAAATAATTGATAGCTTCTTCCTTGATTTCCAAATGACAACTAAGAAACTGTTTTTTATTTTATTTACTGCTATCACTGCAAGTGCAAGTCTTTTTGGAAATAATGGTGTTCCTTAGAAAAGTTTGCATCCTTTTCAGTGTTGACAAGAACCGTTTTGCCTTTGAGAGACTCATGGAAATTGCTGGCTAAGGTTTCAGTAACTTTTCTAACAACAGGATATGCTTGGTGGTCACTACTATCTCCCCTGTAGAATGTTCATTCTTAAGAAACATTTCCTGTGAAGCAATTTAGCAGCTACTGTTTAGAGAAACAGTACATGTCCATTGTATCAATACACAAGATTGCACTTGGTTGCAAATACTGTCCACATGGTGTGTTAAGAAACCAAAAATTAAAATTGTCATCACTAAGGTATTTCAAAATTCTTGTTGCTTCTGCAATTGTTTGTGCTGCATTTGATATTGCCTGAATTTCAGTGAGGCATTTAACTTCACAGTCACAAAGCTAGTTTTTCTTTGTTAGCATTCAAAACTAAAACTGAGTAGTTCTTGTGGTTGCTTATTCCTGCATGACATATTTGGAATAGCAGTTGTTTTATCCCAGTTTTCTTAACTTTTTATTCAGGTTTTTATTATAAAGGTTAACCGTTAATCTTTTCAAAGTGTTAGATTACCTTTTTTCTTTTTCAAGGTGCTAGATACACTTTCTAATTCAGTGATAACTGCAAAAACTGAAGCCCACTTACAGTCATTTTAAAAATTCACGTCTAATCATCAAACAAATCAATTAAAAGATGGCATAATAATTTTTTAACTGTACTCACTGTCGAACTTAAGAATATAGTACAAGGGTTTGATTTTGGAGCACAATATAGACCCGGAACAGACAACACAACTACAGGCCGGTTCACACGCTGTGTGATTGGTGGAGCTGCGCGAGCCGCAGCACCCTGTCGCCTATTTCGCCCGGCATGTAGCTTTTCCAAGTGCACATGCGCACAAGTGCAAAACGTCACGATTCGTCATAAAACTGGAGCTGCAGTTCCACCATAGATAACATATTAATGCCATAATTTTAAAAAAAATGCCGATCAAGGAGGAAATTATACATATAAAAATTATACTTAAGAATAAAAAGTAAGTATAATGAAAGTTATTTGTAATATTGTGGTAAGAATATTAAGTGAAAATATCTAGGGGGTGCTGCAGCTCCGCAGCACCCTAGCACGAGCCGCCCCTGAATATAACGGCAACATACTAATGGGATTATACCTTTTAAATCAGTTTGTTGCCTCATTTCGACAAGGTAATGTTAAAATGAGGATTTTGTCTGTAAAATAAAACCACTACAAATGCCGGAACCTTGACGTGGTGTAGTGGCTTTTTACCAATACCGGCAGTGTTTTGTTTCTTCAAAGGCAAACTTTATGCGTTAAAAGTTTTGGATTGGATGTGTCAGAACTCTTTAATTAACCGGTTTCGATAAAAGCCATTTTGTTGGCAATATAGAAACCAAAAATATCCCGCTAGAACGTTAAACTGCTTGCTCTAAGGTACCTCTGTGCCATTTTACAGAAAAATATTATGCGCGAAATGTATTTTTAATCGAATCTGAACATCGAACAATCCTGTACATATGCGCAATAATGTTTGGGTTGCAGTTTGTAAACTGGTGTCGATTAAAGTCATTTCGTTGGCAAATAGTGATTGAAACCAAAAAGATCGCGCTATCTCTTTAAACTACTTGCTCTAAGGTACCTTTGTGCCAATTTATAGAAAAATATTATGCGCGGAATGTATTTTTAATCGAATCTGAACATCGCACAATCCTGCATATATACGCATTAATGTTTAAGGGGTATGTGTAACCTGTTGTCGGTTAAAGTCATTTCGTTGGCAAATAGTGATTGAAACCAAAAAGATCGCGCTATCTCTTTAAACTACTTGCTCTAAAGTACCTCTGTGCCAATTTATAGAAAAATATTATGCGCGGAATGTATTTTTAATCGAATCTGAACATCGCACAATCCTGCATATATACGCATTAATGTTTAAGGGGTATGTGTAACCTGTTGTCGGTTAAAGTCATTTCGTTGGCAAATAGTGATTGAAACCAAAAAGATCGCGCTATCTCTTTAAACTACTTGCTCTAAAGTACATCTGTGCCAATTTATAGAAAAATATTATGCGCGGAATGTATTTTTAATAGAATCTGAACATTGAACAATCCTGTAGGCTACATATACGCATTAATGTTTGGGTTGCCGTTTGTAAACTGGTGTCGGTTAAAGTCATTTCGTTGGCAAATAGTGATTGTAACCAAAAAGATCGCACTATACCTTTAAACTACTTGCTCTAAGGTACATCTGTGCCAATTTATAGAAAAATATTATGCGCGGAATGTATTTTTAATCGAATCTGAACATCGCACAATCCTGCATGTATACGCACTAATGTTTAAAGGGTCTGTGTAAACTGGTGTCGGTTAAAGTCATTTCGTTGGGAAATAGTGATTGTAACCAAAAAGATCGCGCTATCCCTTTAAACTACTTGCTCTAAAGTACATCTGTGCCAATTTATAGAAAAATATTATGCGCGGAATGTATTTTTAATCGCATCTGAACATCGAACAATTCTGTATATATACGCATTAATGTTTAAGGGGTCTGTGTAAACTGGTGTCGGTTAAAGTCATTTCGTTGGCAAAAACTACTTGCTCTAAGGTACCTCTGTGCCAATTTATAGAAAAATATTATGCGCGGAATGTATTTTTATTTAAATCGAAATTTTGAACGTTGCAGCAAGCTTGCATTGATTTCCACCCAGCCATTATGTGCTACAATCACGCTAATGACGTCACAACTATATTTGGGACCATTTTATCAGGTGAACGTCTGTAATAGTGGGTCGTTTAAAATTGAAAAAAAATGTGCAAAGTAAAACAAAAATATTTTTTTTTGGGAAATTGTACGCAGTGGTGCGTAACGCTCATTAACAATTTTCGCACTTACCATTTCGGCGAAATGATCATGGTCAATAATCAATATAGTACTATTGTTGTGCATAAAATGGAAAAGTTCAGCAGAAAATTTATATGGAAGAGGCAGATACAGACAGAATAGAGAGTACACTAGTACAGGTGTTTAAAATCAACAAAAAAAGTAAATTCAAAACCAAGATATAATCTGAAAACACAATTACTTCATATCATGGCCCAACATTTATATAGTAACAAAAATAAAATTTGCAACATTAACCATTTTTTTCTTTACTAAAATAAAAATATGATCATACACTAGTTAGTTTGGGATAAGTCTTTTTCAATAGCCCAATTAGCTACCTTAAGTTAACCCTTTCTTATATATTTTTGTTTTTAAACACTGATGATGCTTAGTAAAATGCATTTGTTTATGTAAAACAAGTAAAATACAACAACCACATCAGTGGTTTTCTACCTTAAGCTAAAAGAGGATCTGGAGAGTCTCGAAATTTTTATTTAGGCAGATTTTCTAACAAAAACAAACCAACAAGTTTCGCTTCAAGCGGTGATCCGGGTAGTGATTTGGTAGTAAACCACTGTAGGTCTGTGTTATAGCAATAATGCAACTACGCATGACTACTGCTGGGGAAATGTGAAAGTTTCATGGCAACGCACGTTAAAAATTGCTGTTTCGGGAAAAGGAAGAAAGTAATGTGCCCAGTGCGCTCTAGGGATGAGTTGAAACAAAAAACCAATGTAATAAGAGGGGTCATATTTTCTCTT
This sequence comes from Phallusia mammillata, assembly GCF_965637545.1. NCBI lineage: Eukaryota > Metazoa > Chordata > Ascidiacea > Phlebobranchia > Ascidiidae > Phallusia > Phallusia mammillata. Next base: position 14,891,346 of record NC_137258.1, on the reverse strand, counting down.
TGTTTATAATACATGGCATATTTTCTCATGAAAAATTATAATTGTTTTTTTTCATAATAAATTGAATCGTGACTCGATTTTTACACAAAGGATTTTTTTAATAATTTCTTGACGAGAATTTCTCCAGAAGGACCCCTGGTCCAAACATATGACCAATTATGTTAAACTGAAAATATCTTTTTTTTGTTGAAGTGGATTGGGGACGCCCTAGTTTGTTTAATGATACATATACCCTGTCTATTTGAGCCATTATTTTTTTTTAAATTAAGTTAATAAACTTTTGAACTGATTCATATGTAGTGTTTCACATATACCTTTTTTAATGAATCATATGGCCTGATGACATGATATTGTCAGTTACTAATAATCTTGCTATTTTTATTGGCTGTGCATAACTTTTCATCATGAACATATTTACTCCAGCAAACATCTGTTAGTGCCTAAAAATTGACATCAACTTAAAAATGCAGCAATGTCTCTGCTCTGTGTAAAAGGTAAGCATTTGTGATTTTTTCTTTGGTTGTTTGAGTTTCAGTGTAACTTCATGTAAAATACTTTCTTACTGTTTGCTTATTTGCTTTAAAATAAATCTGGTTGAGAAATTAATTTTTTTTGGTTAATAATATCTACAACTTACATCCGCTGTTATAAGTTTCAATGACTATCATAATAAAAGTTTTTACCTGTCTATATCACCAGTTCTTGTGGATGTAAAAACTACCACACAGCCTGTTCACATGAGCAGGTAAATTTCAAAATTCACCCTTGAATCAAATTTACTCTGGTTTCTGATGTCATGTTCAGGGTAAATTTTCCTAAAATGCCCTCTGTTCACATAGAAAATTTACCCTGATTTTAAAGTCATTAAATATATTCTCAGGATTCAAAATAGTGTCGCTTAGGTGTGGTTTCCTCGATCATGTTCTTCTTTTATGTATGCCTTTTTGAACATGTAATCAATTTTTAGCTTATTGTTCATTGTCTGAGCACTTTTAACAAACAAAACATTTAACAAACAAAACAAACACTGTTACGTCATACGTAGCAAAATCAATTGCGTTTATGAGCAGTCATAGTACACAAGCAATATAAAGAAGAAAAAAAAACGCGGTTCCATGCCCTTATAGGCCTGCCGTACTATGATTTATCGATATGTATGTGGTGATCGCTGGTCTACATCAATGCTTCAGGGCTAATCCCAGTATGAATATGTTCATCTTATCAGCAGTCAAAAAGTTTTTTAAGGTTATTGCTGTTTGAATGTTGTTGTAAAGTTTGAAAAAAAAAATTACAGCGATAACTAATGGCATCCTTAACATCTGGTTATTGATTTTCAATAGTTTTAGACCAAAATAAGACGGGGAAAATCGATACCTTTAGGTCTGAATACAGAACCCTGCTTTGGTCATTTTTTTTTATTTTGAGAATTTCCCTTATGACATCATTAGATCTCTTCGGAAAATTTCCCACACAAATGTGCTAGACCGCACGAGACTGAATACGTAATTCACACGTCAAACTGCTACTAAATTGTCCCATTGCCTATTTCGTTTTCTGGTTCAAAACCATGCGTTGAGCGGCAAAGCGCTTTGTTCAAAATTGTAAGCTGGCCCAAACCCGAAAGTACAAGACCGAAACCCGGTGCAACTTTTGACTTTGGCGGTTTCTCTACCCGTCTAATAGACAGAATGAACAATTAATTTTCTTTGTAGTTTCCTGATTTCACCGCTGCTATGTAGCTAACTCAGCTAAAAGATAAGCATGATTGTCAGGTAATCAAAATCGTTGCTTAAAAAAAACGGGGACCAATTTTTAAAGAACTGAATGCCTTTCTGAAGCTGTAATCCTACAGTTAAGTTGCGCAATGTCACGAATGCACTAAAGTTGGTAACCAAAAAAGGCATAAATTGTGGCAAGTAACAAATTATGTTTACCTTAATAACATAATTGGATTAACATCGATGTATTGTTTGTGACAAACTATTACGTGTTTGGCGGGTCGTAAAAATAAAACATTCAACTTTTTTCCAACTCCAACATTTACCGTACTAGCCTCAAAAACAATGTTTAAATTTGATGAAATTTGGACAGCTTGTAGAGTTGATGTCGGTTGTTGTGTTTTATATCCTATACCGGGGGTTGATTTTTCTTGATAACCAACCAATTTGAGTGTTCATATTGAAGTACTAATTATGGGTCCCCGGCAAGCCTTCAATCTCTTGTATTCGCTTGTTATCTAATCGCCAATTGTGCTGTACCAAGGGTTTAATAAGGACTTTTATGCGCTAACAAGCGGAAAGTTACGTTCCCGTTCGGACGCTGGTTTTTAATTTGTTTCTAAGTGTTAAATGTACTGAATGCAACTGTTTTTGCAGTTAAACAATGTAAAATGGTTAAAAACGTTTAATGTTGTATTGTTTCTGTTAACTTTGTTAATAATAAAATAACTTTAAAATAACAGTTTCGACCTCCCAAACACATATTAGTTTGCCACACACAATAGATCGATGTTAATCCAGTAATGTTATTTAGGTAAACGTAATTTGTTACTTGCCACAATTTATGCCTTCTGCAGTTACTAACTTTAATGCATCCGTGACATTGCGCAACTTACAAAAATTACTCCCCATTTTTTTAAGCAACGATTTTGGTTGCCTGAAAGTCACTCTTATCTTTCAGCTGCAGTTTTGCTGAGTGCTGAGCGGCGGGATCAGAAAACTACAAAGCTTTTTAAAACGGCTGTACTGACCAAAGTACATGATCTAGGAGTTTCATGCTTTCTTGTTTAGTGCTTTAAATTGAATGCTTTAAATTTATTCAAAGAATGTTAGCCATTCATCCAATTTTGATCCTCCTAAAGTTTAACCCCGAATAACCCAGCGGTTCACCCAAAACGATTTTTTGTAAAACAACTATACTGACCAAAGTACATGATCTAGGAGTTTGTTGGTTGATCCAATGTAAGGTATTCTAAATAATTTTCTTAACTTTTAATTTCACCCATTTTGAACCCTTTAACCCTGAAATAATCGGTTTTAGTTTTTTCAGTCCTTAAGGTCAGAAATGCAAGCCTGTCATATGTGCTAAATTTTTTTAAAATTTGTTTGCAGTGGGTTACCCATTTGTTCAAAATTTTGGCTCAATGTCCAAATGGTTACCATTACAGTCCATAATATGTGTACTCTGGAAAGCCCAAGGGAGTAATTCATTGGTGTACAATTGCAGTGATTTAATGCATAGCGGGAGGTGCTGCTTGATGCATGAATGGCGTTTTGCGAGGCAGTCTTTTTCATGATGATACATCAGCGCAGTAATGCTATGTGGTTTTATTAAGTTAGCACGCATATTTTCAGTTTTAGCGAACGTTTTATATCTTAGAATAAACATGTGTGTGGGACCCAGATCATGTTTGTACATCAAATGATGTGCATAGTAAATTGATAAATATATATTATATAAAACAGAAATATATAGGAAAGCCATAGTTCATCCAAATTTAATCCTCCTGATGTTTGACACCAAATAACCCAGCGGTTGACCCACAGGACCCTAAAGCGTATTTTTTTTAAATGGCTGTACTGACTAAAGTACATCATCTAGCACAGGGGTCGGCAACCTTTTAGGCGACATGTGCCAATTTAGTTATTTCCATGTGTTAATGACCTCGCATGCCAACATTTGTCTAAATAATAGTGTTTCATGCCAGTTGATATCAATAATAAAGAGAAAGCGAAGTGTTTTGTGCATGCAAGGCTGAATTTTAAGTCACTGGCATGATAAAAACTGAAAACAAGCAGTTTAACAGGTTAAATTGTTACTTCAATATAAACCTGCAAATCGGTTAGCATGCCATGAAAAACCACCTCGCGTGCCAAGGTGGCACACATGCTAGGGGTTGCCGACCCCTGATCTAGGAGTTATATGCTTCGTTGGTTGATCCAATGTAAAGGGCTCTGCACACCAGACGCAGTTGACGGTTGCGGCTAGCGATGTCAGCGCCAGCGGTTGTTTCTACGTCTTAGGAAGGTTGCTACACAATTCCGTTAAGTTTATTTTGTGACAAAATATAACGTTGATCGTCATCCCACTGAAAAATGTTTCCAAAAACAATTGCAACAGCAATATTGGATTTAATTTACTTCCGTCATTGCTGTTGAAACACACTTTCCTGTTTTACAGATACTTTATGTTTCAATGTTGGCAATACATTAGCAATAACATAAATGAACACAATTTAGAAAACACAAGATTGGAGAAATACAAAGAAAACAATCATGTAACATACGAAAAAAGCTCAAATGTAAAAAGATGCATGTAAATTTTAATTTCATCACAAACTTGCTCATTGTTACACAATCACAATGATCCTAGATGTTGTCAAATGCCTAAAATGCTTGTATTCTTTGGCTTGTGGCATATTTTTCGGAAGTTTGCAACTTCATCATTTTGATGTGCAAATGTTGGATGAGGTTTTCATTGGGAAATTGCTTTCTATAGTCTGACAATCATGTCACAAATTCATGTCTTGAACTCTGAAAACATATGGAGCAGTTGATCAGCAGAAACTACATTTTTATTCAAGTATTCTAACCTGGAAATCCATTTATACACAACATTTTCTTTTCTTGCCATGCAGTTTATTGCTGAATCCGTGATGGACATGTAGATTTGGAAAAGTTCCTACAGTTCTCCAACAAATCATAGTTGTTAAAGGAACAATACCGTATATACTCGCCGATAGGTCGTGCCACCGTATAGGCCCCACTATTAGTTTTGTGTTAAAAAAGTTTAGAGTTGACTCGCACATAAGTCGCACTGAAAATCTAGGGATTTAAAAGGTCCTTTCCCTGGCTTTTTTGCATAGATAACTTCCTATTTTTTATTTTTTTGTAGGGCTTAATATAATCAAAATATGTTTACATTTTTTCTCAACAAAGCGGGAAAATCCAACACACGCTGAGCGGTCGCATGTGCGTGTGCGCTCATGAAACTGTCTCGCATTGGTATGTGCATGCACAAGCGCATGCACCCTTATTCGATAGAACCACAGTGGCAATAGCACATTTCCACTACAATTCGCATCTATAACGCACACCCCTAATTTTTTTATTGAAAATTAGCATAAAATTTTGCGCAGAATACTCGAATAAATACGTTATATCCGCCCAATAAGCTTACCCCAGAAAATTAGGTCGAAAATGTATGTCCTGAAAATTGGCTTATTAGCCGGAAAATACGGTACTTGCAATAGCCGAAAACTTTCAATTTTCTTCCGACTTGGTGGCAATTTGCACTTATGTCGAGCGGATTGGTCGCACCTATATTTAAAAAAAAAATATTAGGAAAAAATTGCGACCTATCTGGTAAATTTTTTTTAGTATGTTTGAATTCAGTATTCAATTTCAAACTGTTTCAAACAAAAAAATTAAACGATGATTTCAAACTAATTTGCTAATAACAGCCAAAAAAATAAAAACAAGACACTTTGTACCAATACCATCAGTACTTTATTGACTCTATTCTTATTTTTCTGGTAAATAACAATAAAACAATCCACCTACAAACAAAAAGACCTAAATCAAGCAAAAATGTTTCATAAACAAGTCGAACACCTGCTGAATACCAAGTTTTTCATCCAGCAGTCTAGCGCGGCTGACGGAAAGGTTAAATCTGATTTAACTTTGCTGTCAGCCGCTTCAGGCGAGAAAATCATGCCGTCACGCCATTTCGCTGTCTGGTGTGAATACCCCGTCGTTTGCCGCCGAACGCACCGCTATCCACCAACCGCGTCTGGTGTGAATCTTGCTTAAGGTTTTCTAAAGAATTTTGTACCTTTTTAAAGAATTTACCTCTTTAACCCCAAAATATTCGTTTCGTCTAACATGTCTAACATTGGTTTGTTAAATGCGTTTGTTCAAAAAGTGTGCTTCAAATACACACAGATGTTAGATATTGATCCAAATGTGATCCTTCTAAAAGTTGACCCGAATGACCCAGCGGTTTACCCACAGGCCCCAAAACGTAATTGTTTTAAAACGAGTTTTATGCTTTGTTGGTCGGTGTAATGTAAGGTATTCTAATGATACTTTTTACTGGATTCACACCTAAAACCCTGAAATAATCAGTTTTAGTTTTACAAATCGGTTTTAAGCCCTATTGTGATAAAATTTGCAGTAGGCTACTCCTTTAGTATTTAAAATTTGCCTCAAACACAGCCAAATGGTTACCTTTACAGTCCATAATATGTGTACACTGACCAGCAGATCTCCAGACCCAATGGAATAATTCTCTGGTTTACGATTAAGGCTGTTTAGTGCAGAGCGGGAGTGCTCAGCTTGACATGTAGACAGACATTTTACGAGACAGTCGTTTTTGTGATTAAAAAAAAAAAATTGTAACTTTTAGTTGGAAGCCCTACTGCCCTACTGTGCTGAAATTTTAAACAATTGTTTGCAGTGGGTTTCTCGTTAAGTATTTAAAATTTTAGGTCAATCGGCTAAATGTTTACCTTTACAACCCATAAGAATTCACTGAACAGTCAGACATTTGTCCCAAGTGCGAACAACAATTTATCTTTGTACCAAATGGCTTCTTTATTGAATAGTGTCTCTAATACAACTGTTAAGGTTTTCTGGGAAAATTTATGTTTAAAAACTGATCTTGGACAGCATTATCGAGGTGAAAGCAAAATATTAAATCGGAAGTATTTTTTTCTTTCTTTTTTACTGCTTTTGTAATTATATGACAATATACAACTATTTTTAAGGTTTTGGTAAATAGTTAAATCCTTAAAAGTTCAATAATAATCCCACTATTTTATTCCATAACCAATTTGCATAAACAATCATGTAGATCATATTGTCTGTTTCGTGGAGCTCTAAATAGGATATGAAATATATAAAATGGAAGTACAGACGAATCTGGTTAATCGCATAAATAGTTTAATTGCATCACAATTAAAAATCCCAAACCGTCGCCCATCGTATGTTAAAAAAATCGTCCGGTTAATCGCGTACCGGTTTATCGCGTACCGGTTTATCGCATAACTCTGATATTTGCATCGATTTTTAACGAAATATACGATTAACCGGATTGATGATCTCCATGTAAAAGTCGAACAGACATAGTTTTTCGGATAAAAAACGATGATATGATAGTAAAATCCTCCGGAGGTAATGTACGCAAAAAGGCGTAGATGCATGTTTGCATTCTACATCAAATAACATATCTAATTTCAATGTTGCAAATGACACGTCTCCACCATAACATATTTTAAAAAATTATTAGGAGATTAAATCGGCATTCAGTTTACCGCCGTGCGATAACTAGGAGTCGTTATCTTAAAGCCATGCACATTGATCCTTTTGTTGTTGGTTTATCTAATAGCCAATAGTGATATAACAAGCATTTAAATAAAGAGTTCAACATGTTAAAATTACGAAACTGGTGTTCCGGCAAACACGCTGATGGTAATTTCTTACTAAGTGCGAACTGCACCAAATTCGAAGTATTAAACTGTATTCAAATTTGAACAAAGTTAAATGTAAAACAAATTGTTAAAAATGTTTTCTGTTATATTGTTCATAACTCGCCAAACATGTAATGATTGTAAAAAATGTTAGATCGCAAGAAATCACACTATGTTGTTTAGATTCACATAATTGGTAACATGTCAATGATTGACCTTGCGCAACTTATCAGGTGGATCACCTATTAAGAAAAGCATTTATTCCTCTAGCATTTCTTGCTGGTTTAAATTTTTGTAGCAACAATCGTACGTTGATCACATTACAGTCACGCTAATCGTGCAGCTGCAGTTTTGCTGAGTAAGCTAGAAAAAAGTGCCACAATCTGAGTCTTTGAAGGTTTGCTAAAATCAATTATTCTTTTTGTCAATTGGATAAGGGGTTATAATAGAAACTAATGTAGCTCGCCTTAGCGCCCTTGGGCTGTAGAATGTGCCAAAGTTGTAAGTTTGACCAGGTTTCGGTCGTGTACTTTCGGGTTTGGGCTTGCTTACAAATATGCACCTAGCACTTTGCCGCTTAACGCGTTGGTTTGAACTAGAAAACGAAATAGGTCAGAAACAACAGGCCATTTTCCGTGTATATTAAGCGAGAGGCCTGACTGCAAGAGAAATCAAAAACCACGCCAACTGGTGGTGTGTGCGCCAAAATAAAGAGTGTGTGTGCATTGCTACTTTCAACACACTTAGGCGATTGCATCATAGCCACGACAGTTAGGAAGCGTGACATCATGTATTGCACTGAGAGTAATAAATCTTGTTTTGACTTGAGAGTACTTTTTTCAATTCTCGGCAACAAAAGAGAGAAAATACTGCTCCGTTGCCATAGTTGAGCATCACTGCAACTTTGTTTTAGCTAGTGAATTGAAAATGAGCACTTTTGTTAACGGTGTCTACTGTTTACATAGCCACCGGATTATGCAATAATCCTTAATCTCATCAAATACCCTTGGCAAATCGAATGCGATTAACCGGATTCGTGTGTATATAGAAAAGCCATCTTTCTAGGTGGTTTTCTAGAAAAAGTTTTAACTCTTTCAAATCTGGCCTTGAGATTAAATTCTTAGATTGGAAGTATTTATTGGTCACATTTTGTTTTTGTCTATATTTTTTTTTCTTTTTTCTTTTTTTCTTTCTAACGCGGGTTTGTTCCCACATTTTGGTCAAGAAAGAATGGTTCAAACTTTTTCAAATTTACACACATTATAGATATTGGTCTAAAGATGGTCCATGTGAATTTTGACCCCGTTTGGTCCCTCGGTTCACCCACAGACCCCCAAAACGTGAAATTTTTAAAACGGCTATACTTGCTAAAGTACTTTATTTTGGAGTTATATGCTTTGTTGTTTGGTGCAATATAAGGTATGTCAAAGAATTTTGTACCTTAAAAAAAGATTTACCCATTTTCACCTCTTAAACCCCAAAATATTCGTTTCTGTCTTACGCTGGTTTGTTAAGTGCGTTTGGTCAAAAAAGAGTGCTTTAAATGTATTCAAATTTGCACAGATGTTAGTTATTGCTCCGAATTTGATCCTCCTGAAGTTTGACCCCAAACGACCCAGCAGTTTACCCACAGGCCCCCAAAACGAAAAAAATTAAAAACGGCTGTACTGACCCAAGTACATAATCTGAGGGTTTCATGCTTTGTTGGTTGGTGCAATGTAAGCTATTCTAAAGAATTTTGTAACTTTTTATTGGATTCACCCATGTCTACCCCTTAAATCCCAAAATAATAAGTAAGGCCAGAAATACAAGCCCCAATGTGCTGAAATGTTATTGTTAATTGTTTGCAGTAGGTTATTCGTTTAGTATTTAAAAAATTGCCTTAATCAGCCAAATAGTTACTTTTACAGTCCATAACATGTGTACACTGTCAGTCAGATAGAAGTCTCAAATCTCAAGGTAGTAATTCACTTGTTTACGATTAAGGCAGGTGAATGCAGTGGGAGTGCTCAGTTTAACGTCCGGACGGACGTTTTACGAGACAGTTGTGTTGGTGATTACAAATCAGCTGTTTTGCGCACTCATGCTATGTCGTTTTATTAAGTTATCAAGCTCATTTTCAGTTTTGGAAAATTGTGTTTAAAAACTGACCTTGAACGACAATATCAAGGTCAAAGCATGAGATTAAATTGAAAGTATTTTTCCTGTTCTTATTTACTGTTTTTTGTAATTATATGACAATAATGATGCAAAAAGAATACAGACAAAACTTTCAAAGTTGGGTTAAGGCTAAAGTTGGTTAAGTTTTTCCTTAAGAATCTAAAAATAACCAGGATGTTTGTTTACCATAAATCCGCACAAACGCGCGTGTGGGGACCCAATCGTTTTTGCTTGCAAAAACAATCATATGTGTAGATCAAATGATGTGTATAGGTAAACTGGTAAATATCTAACAATGATTGTGCCCTAATTTTACTGTTACCAAATTGCACATGCATATGTGTGGGGACCCATTAGATTATGCTTGCAGAAACAATTATGTTATAAAGTGCCAGGAAAAAGATAAGGACCCTATGCCAAATATATACCCATTATAAAAATATTAAATGGTATATGTGATACATCGTTAAATATGATGTAGTATATATAAACTGGCAATGTATAGGAAAACCACTATTCTAGTTTTTATGTGTTTTTTACTAGTTTTCTAAATATATGACAACATAATGTAAACATAATATGGACAAAACTTTTTGAAGTTGGGGTTGATTTCTACTACTATGTCCTTCTAAAAAAGAATTTAAAAATAAAGAAACGTAAACCTTTTTACCATGACTAATTTGCATAAACATGTGTGTGGGGACACATTCGTTTTTGCAAGGCAAAAACAATCAGGTGTGTCTATCAAATATTGTGAATAGTGAATCAATAAATAGGGTACACAATGTATTAAATGGAAATATATACAAAAGCCACCTTTCTAGTTGTAAGGTGAAAGCATATTTAATAAAGATCGAATTGTTCTTCCCCACATGAAATAAGCCATTTATTTATTTTTGGTGCTGAAAAGAAGCATTTGACTGCAATGTTTGTAGACACCGAAGCAATTTGCGTCAATACTTTTTATCTGTAATCTCTATGTTTAATGTTGACTTTTTTACATTTTGCAGTTAAAAAGGCAAAAATTAGAGAAACTACAGGTAAGTGATGTATTTTAAAATTTATTTTGCTAGTGACCACTACACAATATGTTTTGATATTACGGCCATATTTTATGCATGACATATATCATTAAACTGGCAATATATTTTTCAAAATGATTCTGGATTGATAGTATGTATATATTAGCCTAAAACTCCAATTACACTAGTGTATAACGGATATTACCAGTAAATAATATTCCATTTAGTCAGTCTATTGTTTTTGTTCTGTTGTTTTTGTTCTGTTGTTTACTGTGTAAAACTTGGCTACAGAGAAACTAAACTGCTATGCATGTGTCATTGCAAAAAATGTGAAGAGCACAACAGTATGCTTAAGGGGAAACGAGCCTGCATGGGAGCAAGACTTTATGTTGTAAGTACTTGCACAATTTTGTCTTCAATTTCTTTTGCAATAAACACAGGTACATTTTGCAATTTAAAAATTAAAATAATACAAATACTCAAAATTAATGTATTTTTTTCGTGTAAGCAGTAACAGGTTTGAACAGTGTGACACAAAATAAATTTGTGAATTGTTTTCAAGTGAAATTGCCTGTACTGACATGGACTTGACAATTGAGATATGGAACAAGGGAATGATTTGGGATACATTACTGGGCAGTTGCAGTGTACCATTGATGACTGTTTCACACAGTAATCAGGTTTCAACCTTATTTTGCTTTGCATGTTTGACACATTTTGAATTTTATCAAGATATGTTGTACAGACAGAGTTGCCCTGAAAGTTATTTTACTGAAAGTTACTTTATCTTAATGTAGTTCAGAACAGGTGTCGGAAAAGACATTTTGGTGCGAACCAAAAAAGTAGGCCCCAAAGCAGCGCTACTCAAATGGCGGACCGCAGCCCATGAGGCATTGAACATGGACCTTGACGGTCTTTTTATTACGGCTACATACACTATCAATTGTGTGGCAATTACCTTATCCAGTGGTGCTGCAACTTTTTTTCTTGCGACGCCCTTTGGAAAAGTTTTCTGGACTTGCGACGCACTAGCAAATAAAAGTTTATGAGAAAACTTATTATTAAAGATGTGTTTATTGATACAACAACAATAAGCAATGCATATTATTTAATGTGATGTGTGGGTTATGGATCCCCTTCTATGAAGGGGACACATATTGTTTTTGTCCGTATTTTTTTTTTTTTCTGTGTAACGCTGGTTTGTTAAACGCGTTTGGTCAAGAAAGAGTGCTCCAAATTTATTGAAATTTGGACAGATGTTACATATTATTCCAAATTTGATCCACCTGAAGTTTGACCCTGAATGACACAGTGGTTCACCCACATGCCCCCAAAACGTAAAATTTTTAAAACGGCTGTACTGACTAATGTACATAAATATCATATTTAATATATAAAATGGAAGTATAGCAGAAAGCCACTTTTCTAGTTTGTTTTGAACTCAATGTGGGCTTTTGTAATTGTTTTAATTATTGCACACAATTGCATTGTCTTGTCTGCTGCAAGGCCTCATCAGCATCAATAACGAAGCACAATGAAAGTAATGTTACAACTTACCCACAAAATAAACTGATGCACAATAATTACTTCAAACTTTTGCTAGCAATTATACGTTCTAGGGATGTTCAAAAAATGCAGTCACGCAGGGTGGAAAAACACGTTTGGGACATGTCTCAACACAAGACAAACATACAAATCTAGTAAGCAAACGCTGCAAACTTTAACATGTGTGCCACAAAAGCGCAAGTAGTTTAATGCAGATATAAAAATGAACAAGCCCAATGTTTCAACTTTGTTTGCAAGCTGCATGTTTGGGGACATTTGTTTCAAGCTAAATAAATTGTACGCTGGGAAATGTATTTTAGTCCTCTACCAATAAACCCAATTGCCCCAGAATGTTCACATTATTCCAACAATGGCAATAAAAACCTTGAAATTAATTTGTTTAATTTAACATATATCTTTTAGTGATTGTGCTAATTTCTCTGCACATTTTAGGGCATTAAGTTTTAATGCATGTGTGCAAGTTTTTCTGCAGTGGATTTTCTTAGGTTTAGTTGTTTCTTTCATTCGATTTCAAATAAAAAATATGTTTTATGATGTATTAAACTGCTTTGCTTTCATTGTAAACACACAGTCAAAATTTATATAAGAATTTGATTCCATATTCTGGATTCAAAACAATTAGTTATGTAGATGTGCATCCCACTTTGTTTTTGTTGATAACCCCAGTATTTACCCCGCTAGCCCCCTAAAATGGGTATTTTTCCCCGGAAGTTTGTCCGTTTGGCTGAAATTTACGCAGATGGTAGATATATTCATGTAGATGTGCATCCCATTTTGTTTTAGTTGATAACCCCAGTATTTACCCCGCTAGCCCCCTAAAATGGGTGAGTTTTTAAACAGTGTCAGAATTGGCTGAAATTTGGATTTTCTTGTATAGTATGCCATTTGTAGGTGTCGATTGTTGTGTTCAACCCTGTAGTCCTAACATTTACCCCACAAGACCCTAAAGTGTAAAACGTATTTGTATGTTACTGGGCACCACAAACGAAAGATTTCTTTGGAGCAATAGTGTTACAAGGGCAACCACTTGTATGTTGCTCGTTGGTGGGTTGCTTGGTGGTCGTTTTTGCGCCATGGCAGTTAGGGGCTTGTTAACAGCCCTATGACTTTAGAAACAGTAATGGTTGTTGCTCAAAACACCTCTAGTGGTCGAAATTTTAAACATTGGCGGATTGGCCTGAAATTTTGCAGTACTATTGATTAAGCCATTGTGGTTTTTATATATTTTTTAGTTTGTGTGTTATACCAAATTAGTTACCCTACTAGCCCCCTAAAATGGGTCAGTTTTTTAAAACGTAAAATAGGACATATGGTTATCTCTTCTTTCTCATGGTTATCTCTTGAATTGCATTATTTTCCCATGAGTTTTGGTCTGCAGAAACGACTAAGGTTATAAAAGACAATGGCTAATATGGGACCCAATACAAAATAAGCATAGGAAATATATTAATTTTTAAAATAGGTTATAGTGTAAATGCAACAACAACAAAATGTCCTAAGCCACCCTTCTAGTTATAACTACCTTAAGTCGCCTTTATTACATTGTTATGAACCAAGAATCAATTTACAATACATAATCAAGTTTAATGCCCGCCAAGCGTCTCCCCGCCACGCGCCAATAACGCACTTGCTGCACGTATATTAACGGTCTGCTGCATTTTTGATCAAAAACTTTTAACGTAAATTTACGTCAATCAGTGCTCTACACAAAACGTCTTTGGAGTAGATATACGTCAACTGCACTTTTTATGAGATAAACTTGAGTTAAGCCACGAAACTGAACTATTCTGTGATGCCCTTGGAAAATTTAAGCAACGCACCAGGGCGTCGCGACGCACAGTTTGAGAACTACTGACCTAATCATTGAAATGTAGCAGCAGTTTTTTAACTGGCATACGCATTGCGATTTTTTTGGGGGGAATATGACAGCTAGGCTATACCGAAAACCCTTTCCAAAATCTTAAGTGAGGTCAGATTGTGCAACTGAAAATGGTCCATTATTTCACCATAAACAATTAACAAAATGGCCATTGTTTGTGCAATTTTTTCTGTGCGTAACAAACTAAATTTTAAATCATTGCTAAAGTGATCCTACAAACCTATATTAAATGTGTTTAGTATGTTGAGCCAATATACTTTCACAAAGAATAAATTAACGTTTAGTGCCTGATACAAGCTTTTGTTTTGCTGACATACATACATGGCTTGAACAAGTGTGTTTATGTTGGACCGCGATTAGTTACAACCAAAATTGGGTAAGACATGTTGCATTTGCATTACTCACAGATGTCCGGACCTCATTGATTTTTACCTTTTGTATCTGGACCTATGACAAAACTAATTAAATAACCCTGCCCTAAAGTCTTGTGATGCCCGCTATATTACTTTACAGCGTGGTGTATTACTTTTATGAAGCCTGGTGTATTACTTCATTGATCTAACGTTTACCTGAATTGCTTTACTAAAATTAATGTGTTGCTCTGAACCCCATTGCTAAAGTATTGCCTTTAATGTTGCACAACAATTAAACAATACAAAATTCTGTATGTATTACTATGGCATGGCAAGAGGTTCCCCTGCACATACTGGTTTCGTTCAACTTAAGCATGTTGTGTGCGATCCAGATGATCCAACATGACACTGCTTAATATTGAATTTATTTTTATTTTTTGAAGGAAGGAGAAGGTATGTGGATTGATTTGGTAAGGGCCAATTCTAATCTGCCGAATGGAGTTCTTGTCAAATCAGTACCTCACAGAGTTTTGTGTGACATACATTTTGAATTGCCAACAGGTGCGTGCTAAACAAAAGATACAGTATTATTATGAGAAAGCAGAATAAAAAAATAAAGAATTCGAAAACCTTTTTACCATGTCTAATTCGCAAAAACTGGTGAGTGGGGACGCATTTATTTTTGCTTGCAAAAACAGCATGTTTGTAGATCAAATAGTGTGTATAGTAAATCGGTACATATGATATATAGCATATATCAAGCCACCTTCTAGTTTCTATGACATTTTTAAGTGGCCTTTAATTTAAAGTAATTTAATTTAAAGTAACTCCCTGGCCCAAAGGCTAGCATGAATAATTTATTATCCTTTGTAGCATCTGGTAATTAGCCACACATCACATGCCGCACAATTTTTTTCTTGTGTCAAATCGCACACCTAACATAAAAGTTTTACAACATTGGATTGTACACTATGTTGTATAATTTTGTTTTTAAATATCTAAAACAATGACAGAAACCTAAAAGTAGTAAAACCTGTATCATGTTTCTACACACTTAACAAAAAACAACAACAACATGAAGCAAACAATTATCTGCAATCTTAATTTTGTGTTCTATAACATATCTACAATACTTTGTTATAACTAGTTGCATCTTTTAGATCTTTCTGAGATTGAAATGCTTGTGTTACAACAAAAACTAAACCATCTTAATGAATTACAAGATGAAAACTGGGTGGTAAGCGCATGCATTGTTTCATTATTTTAGCCCTATTTAAAAAAATGACAGAATGTTTAAGTGATGCACTACTTGATCCAGGTGATTGTTTGCAAGACCAATAAAAACTGGTTGCAATGTAGTTAGTTTAAGTCGAATTGCATTTTTTCAGTTTTTGCTTCTATTTGCTTTTATAAAAGAATAATCATCAATTTTGTAGGTGCTAGTTACAACATAGTTTTGTTGTCTAAATTGCAGGTCGATCATCTTCTAGATATGTCAAAAAGAGTAGATACAACCAGTGTACTTTGTAAGTATTCGTTATTATCTTGACTAGAGTCACTAAACCCTTTACAGCGTTCCGCCTAACTTTCGGAATAATACAAATTTGTGTGAATGTAGAAGAATCAATGAAATCTCAAATCTCTCACAGCAAACGAAAAGTTCCTGCTGTTTAACAATTGTCATAAAGGCAACCAACATATATTACTTGTTTCTGCAATGTACTTGCATAAAGTGTTGGCTATTTTTGCAGATGGCAGTTAGGGGGGTGTCAAAAGCCTTATGCTGTCAGATGTGTTAATAGTTGGAAAACACATCTAGTGTTCGAAATTGTAAACATTAGCCGATTTTCACAAAATATGACAGGAGTGATGATTAAGTCATTTTGGTTTCATATTTTCAGCTTGACAGCAAAATTAGAAATCAGCTGTTTTTGCACAGCAATGCTATGTAGTTTTATTAAGTTGTCATGCGCATTTTCAGTTTTGGAAAATTGTGGTATTTTTTCCGTTCTTTTTTCTATTTTTTTGTAATTGTATGACAATAATGATGCAAAAAGAATACAGACAAAACTTTTAAAGTTGGGTTAATGCTTTCTGAAAGTTTTTCCTTAAGAATCTTAAAATAACCGGAACATTTGTTTATCATAATCCACACAAACACGCATGTGGAGACCCATTCATTTTTGCTTGCAAAAACAATCATATGTGTAGATCAAATGGTGTGTGTAGTAAATTGGTAAATAGGATATAGAATATACAAAATGGAAGTATATTAGACAGCCACCTGTCTAGTTAGTTATGAGTCCCCTTCCCTGAAGGGGACACATCTTGATTTCACTCAAGTTTTTTTCTTTTTTCCGCTGAAGCTTTTCTATGCACTTTTGGCATGAAATCTTTGGTGGATTTGGATGAAACTTTCACAGATGGTAGATAGAGTTATGTAGATGTGCCATCTGCGTTTGAGTTAATAACCCCAGTATTTACCCCGCTAGCCCCCAAAATGTAAAGCGTTTTTGTATGTTGCTGCGCACCACAAAATGACCAGGATTTTTGTTTACTACAAATCTGCGCAAACGCGCTTGTGGGGACCCATTCGTTTTTGCTTGCAAAAACACTCATATGTGTAGATCAAATGATGTGTATAGTAAATTGGTAAATATCTAACAATGATTGTGCCATATTTTTACTGTTACCAAATTGCATATGCATATGTACGGGGGCCCATTAGATTATGCTTGCAGAAACAATTATGTTATAAAGTGCCAGGAAAAAGATAGGGACCCAATGAAATGTAGGTGCCAAATATATATCCATTATAAATATAGTAAATGGTATATGTGATACATTGTTAAATATGATGTAGTATATATATAAACTGGCAATATATAGGAAAACCACTATTCTAGTTTTACAACTGTTTCTGCTTACAGAAACAAATAAAGGTTACAAAACAATGGCTATTATGAGACCCAACATCAAACATGCTCAGGGAATATATATATGTTTTAAAATAGGCCATTGTGTATGTGCCCTGGCAATATGTGCTTAGCCAGCCTTATAGTTTTTCTAATAATATTTGAAATATTGAACGTAATTTTGATTTTTCCTTTGAATTTTTAGTAATGATAAGACTTTGTCGTTTGATGGGTTGCAAATTTAAACTATTTTGTGTTTAGCAATCGACAGTGATTATAAAAGTGAAGGGAGTGTTGCATTTGATGGAGCTTCACTTGATGATGATCAAAAAGAGGTAATAATTTTTTTTTTAATTGATTGCTATCTTAGAAATATATCAACACTCACACCGAAGTACACAATGTTCTGGCACACATAACAATGGTTAAGGGTATGGTATAATCCTCAGTTGTGTTTCACAGTTAGCAATGCACCATTGTACATGCCCTCTACCACATAACATGCATACATTTGAGTCATTGATTTGAAAGTTGTATAATTGCCTCTTTTTACCTAATCTTTGCTCTCTCTCTATTGTAGTTAGGTTGGTGTTGAGCAGGGGTGCTCATTATATCGATTGCTATTATCAATCCTGTCACTTGATGCATATACAGGGGCACCAGGGTTGCCAAATAAGCAGATTTGCTGAAAACTTTAACAATTTGTTTAAAAAGTAGTTTTAAAAAGTAAATTCTCATTAATAAATTTCTGTGTGAGTATATGGTTTGCACAAACATGCATATTCAAAAAAATGGAAGTGTAAAAATGTGTGTTTAATCTTTTAAAGTTTATTTTATAGGACATAGACCAAGAAGAACTCCAAAACTTTGATGCTATTTCTAAAAATGAAGTTCATCGGTAAACGTTTTTTTTAAGTATTTGATTTAGTTATTGGGCAAAAATATAAAATATTATGGATCATTTTTCCTTAAGGGATATATTTTTTTCTGTGTAACACTGGTTTGTTATATCTATCTTTGCTCTTGACTTACGTAATTATTCGTAGTGATGGGAGGAGTACCCAGTACTTGGTATCAGTGGTGTCGAACAATTTCAGTGGTATCTATACTCATACTTGGTATCGAAATGTTTTTGCCTTAATTTTCGATACCAAAGGTACACTGTAAGAATACAGGCAACCTTTTGCCAATTTTTGCTTCAGACAGTACAAATTCAGTCAAAAGTTGAGTTCATTGGCAATCAGTTGGGTCAGTTTGCTTTAAGTTCAACAGCATCAAGTTTAGGTTTGGCCCTTTGTTAAAAAGTTGCTTTTGTCGAACAATTGGGCCAACTAAAAGTGCTTCGCCACACGTTTTACCTCAACTGTTTGTCTGTGGTCTTTGGTGCATGTTAGCAATCTTTGTGCCACTATCTTGTTTATTTCAACCATGCAACAGGATTAATGCGGTAAGTGCAATTTATAAAAAAAAAGAAAAGACATATCACCATTGTCCCGCTGATGCAAAAAGGAAAGAGAGTAGCAGCCCTGCTCACTACCAAAAATTGCTAAGAAGTTGCATTGTCACTCGAAAGTGTGAGACACATCCTAACCATAAAATAGTTTTGAAAAGGTAATAGGAGATAAAATCAGCGTTTAGTTTACCGCTGTGCGATAGCAAGGAGTAGTTATCTCAAAGCCTGCCAAACACCTAATGGTTGTAAAAAATGTTTTTACACCATGTTGTATTCACGTAATTGGTAACGTGCCAATGATTGCCATATTTTATTGATTTTACTCAAATTGTTGGGTTTTTTTTTCTTTTTTTTTTCTTCCCAAAGTTTGTCCGACTCGTTTTTCGATCAAATGTTTGATGGATTTGGCTGAAACTTATACAGATGGTAGATAAAGTTATGTAGATGTGCATCCCACTTTGTTTGTCCAAATAACCCTAGTATTTACCCCACTAGCCCCCTAAAATGGGTATTTTCTTCCCAAAGTTTGTACGACTCGTTTTTCTATCAAATGTTTGATGGATGTGGCTGAAACTTATACAGATGGTAGATAAAGTTATGTAGATGTGCATCCCACTTTGTTTGTCCAAATAACCCTAGTATTTACCCCGCTAGCCCTCTAAAATGGGTGAGTTTTTAAACAGTGTCAGAATTGGCTGAAATTTGGATAGCTTGTAGAGTATGCCATTTACAGTTTTCGATTGTTGTGTTCAACCCTGTAGCCCTAACATTTACCCCACAAGCCCCCAAAGTGTAAAACGTACTTGTATGTTACTGGACACCACAAACGAAAGCTTTCTGTTGCTCAATAGTGTTACAAGGGCAAGCAGTTGTATGTTACTTTTTTGTGACTTTGTGGATTGCTTGGTGAACGTTTTTGTGCCATGGCAGTTAGGGGGTTGTTGCCCTATGACGTCAGAAACATTAACGGTTGTTGCTCAAAACACCTCTAGTGGTCGACATTTTAAACATTGGCGGATTTGGCTGAAATTTTGCAGTACTATTGATTGAGTCATCGAGGTCTCCTATTTTTTTAGTTTGTTTGTTGGACCCCATTAGTTACCCTACTAGCCCCCTAAAATGGGTCAGTTTTTTAAACAGTGTCGAGATTGGATAAAATTTGGGTAGTATGTGGACTATGCTATTTGTAGGTTTCAATTGATGTGTTTTACCTTGTAGCCCCAACATTTACTCAACCAGCCCCCTAAAATATGATCTTTTAAAAAACGTCCTAATTATATGAAATTTTGCAAAGTTTATTAAACATACTAAGTCCTCAAATGTTATGTTTTGCCCTGTAGCACCACAACTTAACCAACTATTTCCCAAAATAGGTGACCCCTTTCACAATGTTCGAACTGAATGAAAACCGGACAGCTTGTAGAATTTGCTATTTCTTTTTTGTTTTACCCCATTATGCCACTACTTACTCCTTCGTTTCTTTGAAAAGGAACGTTAAATAGGACATACTTCAAACAATATCTGGGGTGAATCTAAATTTTTTAGTTTGTACTCTACATTGTATTATTATTTAAGCCCAGTGCCGATCACTGCGTTTTACCTTACAACACTAAACGTTCACATGGTTATCTCTTGAAATGCATTATCTATGTGTGGGGACCCATGAATTTCTGCTTGCAGAAACAACTAAGGTTATAAAAGACAGTGGATGGTATGGGAACCAATATAAAATAAGCATAGGAAATATATCAATGTTTTAAAATAGGTTATAGTGTATATGCAAGGGCAATATGTGCTAAGCCACCCTTCTAGTTTTACATGACCTTGTGCAACTTATCAGGGGGATCATAAATTTTTGAAGCAATGATCACATGTTGATCACACAACAGTCACGCTAATCTTGCAGCTGCAGTTTTGCTGAGTAAGCTAAAAAGTAGTGCCGCAATCTGAGTCTTTAAAGGTTTTGTTAAAATCATTTATTCTTTTTGTCTATTAGATAATGGATTATAAAAGAAACTAATGCAGCTCATCCTAGCGCCCTTGGGCTGTAGAATGTGCCAAAGTTGTAAGTTTGACCAGGTTTCGGTCGTGTACTTTCGGGTTTGGGCTTGCTTACAAATATGCACCTAGCACTTGTATATTAGCATAGGTAAATTAAGCGAGAGGCCTAGCACATTTATAAGGGAAACTGCCCAAAACATGACTAAAACGTCATAAACCATCGTCATAGGGAAGTTCCCAAATTCAAATGTTGCGCCCTTTAGCTACGATGCTATGTAACATGTCTTTTCAAATAAACCTGACGGCAAGAGAAAGCAAAAATCAAGCGCACTGTGGCATGTGCGCCAATTAAAGAGTGCATGTGCGTTTGTACTGTTTCTTCAACACACTTGGGCTGTTGCATCATATCCATGACAGTTAGGAAGCATGACGCCATGTA
The DNA here is from genome assembly GCF_965637545.1 of Phallusia mammillata. Taxonomy (NCBI): domain Eukaryota; kingdom Metazoa; phylum Chordata; class Ascidiacea; order Phlebobranchia; family Ascidiidae; genus Phallusia; species Phallusia mammillata. The sequence continues at coordinate 14,870,090 of NC_137258.1, read as the reverse complement.
TTACGCTCCATTGCCATAGTTGAGTGTCACTGCAACTTTGTTTTACCTAGGGAAGTGAAAATAGGCACTTTTGTTAACTGTATGTACTGTTTACTTAGGTTAAAAATTAGTTATAACAATTTTATTTAATGATGTTTATTGCCTTCAGTGGGAGTAACTATGTTGTAAGCATGCTGAGGTAATTTGGTATGGTGGTAGAGGACTGACATAGACTTCCTAGTGTACAAATAAATAAAGTTTGTTAAGTTAAAACAACTGCAAGAACAGGCACCCTAACAAACAAAGTTGGGACATTGGGTGATTACTCTTTTTTATGTTTGTATACCCACTCTTTTTTATGTTTGTGTGAGGTAAAGAAGTGACCTAAACGTCATATGTTTTGGGATGCCTTCACTGTATTTGGTGATATTAACAGACACTCCCATGCTTCCAATTGCTGCCTAACGCCCTGACCGTTAAATGTTTCTGTTGTGAAAGTCGGAAAACAATTAGACGCCGGTAAGACGTTGCAAATCGCATGGCATAAACGTAATCATGTGATCAGATGTGTAACAAATGTTGTTACAAGTGCTCCAATCGTTAATTGGCCTCCAATGCACCAGCGTCGTTATAGCGACTCATGACTTGGCGTTATGGCGTTGTATAGCGCTGATTAGATGGCGACGAGTCTTTTGCCGTCTTTTGCAATTGGTACAATGACCGGGCGTCGACGTATAACCTAATGCATGTGTTTGCATTTTTACCAATGACGCGAGCACACATTTATATCGGTTCCAATTACCCGATATAAACGGCAAAATTGGATTCGCATCTAAATGGATTCGAATCCGAAGGATTCGATAATCTACTTTGAACATCCCTATATCTACCCATCTAACTTGCAAACATATTGTTTGTAGTAGCAAGGTTGTATTTTTTTTTAGTTAGTCTGCTTATTTTAATCTTGGCTATAAGCAATCTGACATGTTGGTTTTTGTTTGTAGTGTTTCGGACTCACTGTTGTCTCCTCTTGGGGATTTATCCATGAGGTTGTCAACTGAAGATGAGGCAAAGGGTTTGTGCATTGTAATACCACTAGTAGCAATAACGTATGATAAATTTGGACATCTTATAGAGTGTATCATTTATAGTTGTTGATTGTTGTGTTCAACCCTGTCTCCCCAGCATTTACCCTACAATCCCCCCCAAATGGGTCCATTTTTAAACAAGGTTTGAATTGAATGAAATTTGGACAGCTTGTAGAGCAGTGGTTCTCAAACTTTTTTGACCGCGACCCAAATCTGAGCTTTATGAACATCTTGCGACCCAAGCCTCAAACATAAAAAATATGTATTTTTTTATTTTTGTATGAGTAGTTATCATACTTAAACGCTAACTGTTACTTTCCAAGTTCAGTTTCGTATGATTAACCTCCTATCATTCCCCGTGCTAACTTGTTGCAATCGCCGTGTGCGTAATAGAAAAATGGAAGGCTATTGTCTGTATGTTATAATGATTGGTTCATTTTGCTGTATAGCGTTGTCGAGTGAGGCTGTATTTGGCTACGATGCTGTCAAAACTCTCAGAAAACCCCTTACTTGTGGTACAATACTCCAAGGTTACTAAGATAAAGCCACATAAAATGCCTATGATACAATAATTCAGTCATGACTGAGAATTGAAAATACTTGAAAATTGAAATGAAAAAAGTTCGTTTGGGCAGAATTGAATCACCACAACGCGACCCACCCATGTTTGGGTCGCGACCCATACTTTGAGAACCACTGTTGTAGAGTGTGCCATTTATAGGTGTAGAATGTTATGTTTCACCCTGTGGCCCTAACATTTACCCCACTAGCCCCTACAATCGTGCACAATTGGCCATTAATAGGAGCTGATTGTTGTTTTAGCCTTTTTTTCGGATAGACCATAAAATAGAAAAACCTTAAAAAATTTATGCATGGAAATGAAATTTGAAAAGTTTGTACTACATATTAATTTGTGCACAGTATCGATCACTGTGTTTAACCTTACAACACCAAACTTTCTCATAGTTATTTCTAGGAATATGTTATTTACAACAACTATGTGTGGGGACCCATGAGTTTCTTGCAGAAACAACCAAGGTTATAAACAGTGGATGATATGAAACCCAATATAAAATAAGTGTAGGAAGTGTATTAATGTTTTAAAATAGGTTATAGTGTATATGCAAGGGCAAAATATATGTGCTAAGCCACACTTCTAGTTGTTCTACATATTTGGAAGGGAGGCAAGGATGCTTTTCATTACTGACAAAAAAATGATCTTTAAAATGTCGTCATGCACACAAATTTTAAAATCCTAGGGAATGTGTGCAGTTTAAAAGTGGGAATACTGTGTGACAATCTCTCAAGTACTTCACTTTTTGAATTTGAATGAGATGAAATTAAAACAGCTTATAGAATACACCGTTTTTTCGGATCCATTGTTGTTCACAGTAAGCTACACCTAAATAAATTAAATTTGTAAACATGGTCTGAATAAGATGGAATGTAAAAGTTTATAGAATACACCATTTTGAGATGTCTGGTCATGTTTTTCCCCTAGATACCCAACCAGTTACACCATTAAGTCCTAAAATGGATAAAATTTGCAAAAAAATTTCATTAAATTTAGACAGTTTGTACAATTATTCATTTTTAGGTGTTGATCATTAAGTTTTGCCCTGTAACCCCATTAGCCCCTTTAAATACAGGAACATTTTAAACAATTACCGAATAGTATGAAATAGGCGGTCACGTCTAAAACTGCGGGCCCACTTGGATCACTTGGCCCGCTTGGCCCAGCACTTCATGCAATTAAAAAACTGCTCTCGCAGGGAAAAACGGGCCAAGTGCTGGGCCAAGTGAGCCAAGCGGGCCCGCAGTTTTAGACGTGACCCTGAAATAGGGTCAGTTTGTAGAATATGTCATTATGAGGTGTTGATTGTTAGGTTTTACACTGTAGCAATTAGCCCAGTTATTACTCTCATGGCCCAAACTATGAGCAAAAAAAAAATTTTTTTTCTGCAACACACCTGGTACCATAAGTTTGATCAGTATTTTTTGATTCACATTTTGTGATGGGTCTTAATTTCTTAGCATCTGTTATACAAGTAGTTAGGCAGAGAGTTTTGAATGGTTTAAACAAGCTTTGGGCATTTTCCGCCTAAACCAATCACAAAGCAACTTACGCTGTGCTATTGCTCTAGTTTAAACTTTTAAAGTAATGGATGTGGTTTTTCAAATGTTTTTCTATTTTTCCATAGTGCAAACAGAGTTTATCAAATTTATTTAATTTATTCCTTGCTTTTGATTAATATATTTTGTAAAAGAAATTTATTGAAAGGTTAACAAAACGCTAATTTATTATATTTTTTACTGTTAGTCAAATTGTATTGTATTTTTAAAAAAAATATTCATTCTTAACAAATTCACTTTCAGGAAACAATGAGTTGAAAAAAACATTTTCTCCTGCCAAGTTTCGATGGATTAAAGCTTTTAATGAAGTTCGAATGCAACTTTCAGAGGTTTGTTTATGTTGTTGGGCACTCAGTTGGCAAGTGCAGTGTTTCTAAACTGCTGTATTGCAGCACATTAGTGTGCTGTGAATAATTTTTATGTGCCTTGTGACAAATTGAGTTCGTACATGAAATCGCTAGAACTGTTTTGATGGAAAAGCATATGAGCCCAATAAATGATAAGCTGCAGACAGTGCACACTGTTTCGACCTATAAGGTCTCATCAGTGCAGCTGGTGACGAGAGATCGGCCGCATTGGCTAGTGTATTTTGATGGAGTTCGTCGTTTCTTACCAAAAGTAGTCTTACCCTTCATATTAAAGTAACAAATTACTATCTTTGAACTTTTTGTTGCTGTCAACCTGCAAAGTGTGCTACAAACAAAAGTACAACTTGATAGTGTACCATAACTTTTGATCAGTCGAGAAATTGCTCTTGCAGAATGTTTGGTAAAAACTGTCTCCAAAATGTGATTAAATGTTTCAGTAATATATCTAACCCCACAAAATCCAAGTTGATTGTTTGATGGTCTTGGTGGCTTAATGTGAGGCAGTCTTTGGGCAAATTCATATTTGCCATTCATACCATTGTTGTAGTTGAATGATTTTGGTTTTTAGTCCATAATGCACAAATACATTTGAAAAAATTGATGCGTCGCCTTTTCTGAAGGGCATGTATTTTGATTTTACTGTATTTGTTTTTTTTGTGTTTTTCTTTTTTCCTACAGTTTGTTTATCTTCTTTTGCCAGGAAATATTTGATGGATTTGGATAAAAAAAAGTACAGTTGGCAGATACAGTTATGTAGATGTAAAGTGTAAAAGGTTGCTGCATGGTACCACAAATGAAAGGTTTCTGTAGTGTTATAAAGGCAACCAGCCAGGGTCAGGTTGTTCAAAACACCTCTAGTGGTCAAAATATTAAACATTGATCGTTTGGGACAAATTTTACAGGATTCATTGTTTGGTCATTGCCATTTGGTATTTTGAACGATTTGGTGTGGAACACCATCACTTAAACCACTAGCCTTCTAAAATGGGTGACTTTCAATGATATTTGGACATCTTGTAGAATTTGCCATTTAGAGAAGCTTATTGTTGTGTTTAACCCAAAATGAGTATTTTTTTTGAAAGAATGTCTGAATTGGATGAAATTTGAACATTTTGTTAAATTTGGCATTTTTAGGTGTCGATTAGTGTGTTTCACCCTGTAGTCCTAATACTTACCCCACTAGATCCCTAAAATGGGTGAATTTTTAAAATGATATCCGAATTAGATGAAAATTGAACAGTTTGTTCTTTGTGCTATTGTTAGGCGCTGATTATTGTGTTTCACCCTGTAGTCCCAATATTTTCCCCATCAGCTACCTAAGATAATTTTTTGAAAATGTCTGAATTAGATAAAATTTGGACAGTTCGTTAAATTTGGTATTTTGACTGTCTATTATTGTGTTTTACCCTGTAGCGCTAATATTTACCCCCTCCAACCCCTAAAATGAGTGATGTTTTTACAATATTTGAGTGAATGGATATTTTGACATTTTGTATAATATGCCATGTTGAGATGTCAGTGTTTTAGGCTATTTAGGCCCACTAACTTTTAACAATGTCTGAATTGCATGAGTTTTGGACAGTTTGTACTTAACATAACATGATTATTGAAGGCACACTACTAATCACTATGTTTAATTATTATGGGTCCCCTTCCCTGAAGGGGACACATTGATTTTACTCAAATTGTTTGTTTTTATGGGTCCCCTTCCCTGAAGGGGACACATATTGTTTTTGTCTATATTTTTTTTTTTCTTTTTTCTTTTTTTCTTTTTTTCTTTCTAACGCAGATTTGTTCCCACGTTTTGGTCAAGAAAGAATGGTTCAAACTTTTTCAAATTTACACACATTACAGATATTGGTCTAAAGATGGTCCATGTGATTTTTGACCCCGTTTGATCCCTTGGTTCACCCACAGCCCCCCAAAACGTGAAATTTTTAGCACGGATTTGTTCCCACGTTTTGGTCAAGAAAGAATGGTTCAAACTTTTTCAAATTTACTCACATAATAGGTATTGGTCCAAAGATGGTCCATGTGAATTTTGACCCCGTTTGATCCCTCGGTTCACCCACAGCACCCCAAAACGTGAAATTTTTAGCGCGGCTATTGTTCCCACGTTTTGGTCAAGAAAGAATGGTTCAAACTTTTTCAATTTTACACACATTACAGATATTGGTCTAAAGATGGTCCATGTGAATTTTGACCCCGTATGACCCAGAGATTCACCCACAGCCCCCCGAAACGTAAATGTGTCTAACGCTCGTTTGGTCAAGAAAGACACTGTAGGCAGAAGTACCAAGAGAGTAACTCACTGGTTTACGATAGCGGGAGGGCTCAGCTTGACGTCGGACAGACGTTTTACGAGACATCGTTTCAGTGATTAGAAATCAGCTGTTTTGCACAGCAATGCTATGTCGTTTTATTAAGTTATCACTCACATTTTTAGTTTTGGCGAAGGTTTTACACCTATGACGTGATTTAAGCCTAATACCGTGCTTCGGTTTTGTATATGTCAAGAAAAACTTTGTTAATAAAAGTTAAGATGAGAAAATTAACTTGACTTTTTTGCCAAATAAATGTTTTTTTAAATGCTCGCTGTCAGGTTGGCCGCCGCATGATCACGGGTTACTTAAGGTCAACTAGTCGGTATTACAAACACAGCTCAGAACTTTCTTCATAACGTAGCGTTTTTTTGACAATCAATTTAGGAGTCAATACTCAAGGCATGTATAAATTAGGCTTAAGAGTATTGTTGAACACGAATGACGGCGTGCTATTGAAAACGGTGTCAAAAGGTCAAACAGTCGTTTGGCGTGTGCACCCTGAGATGTTACTACAGGTCAATGGTACTCGTTTTGCGAAACAAATTTAAATGAAAAACAATTTGTTATGTATACACTTGTAGCAAATTGCTTTTTAATTTAAAGTGTCTGTAACACAACTGTTACAGCTTTCTGGAAAAAAATGTGTTCAAAACCTGACCTTGGACCACAATATCTGGGTCAAAGCAAGAGAATCAATTGAAATTATTTTTTTTGTTCTTTTTTAAAGTTTTTGTAATTATATGACAATAATAGTGCAAAAAGAATACGAACAATTTTTTTTATTGTTGGGTTAATGCTTTCTAACAATTTGTCCTTAAGAATATAAAAATCACCGCAACATTTGTTTACCGTAAATCCGCACAAACATGCGTGTGGGGACCCATTAGTTTTTGTTTACAAAAACAATCATATGTGTAGATCAAATGATGTGTATAGTAAATTGGAAAATATCGTATAGAATATATAAAATGGAAGTATATCAGAAAGCCACTCTTCTAGTTTTTTCTTTTTTTTACTTCCCAAAGTTTGTCCGATTTGATGGATTTGGCTGAAATTTACACAGATGGTAGATATAGTTATGTAGATGTGCATCCCACTTTGTTTTTGTTGATAACCCCAGTATTTACCCCGCTAGCCCCCTAAAATGGGTGTTTTTACCCAAAGTTTGTCCGACTCGTTTTTCCATCAAATGTTTGATGGATTTGGCTGAAATTTACACAGATGGTAGATATAGTTATGTAGATGTGCATCCCACTTTGTTTTTGTTGATAACCCCGGTATTTACCCCGCTAGCCCCCTAAAATGGGTGAGTTTTTAAACAGTGTCAGAATTGGCTGAAATTTGGATTTCTTGTATAGTATGCCATTTGTAGGTGTCGATTATTGTGTTCAACCCTGTAGTCATAACATTTACCCCACAAGCCTCTGAAGTGTAAAACGTATTTGTATGTTACTGGGCACCACAAATGAAAGATTTCTTTGGCGCAATAGTGTTACAAGGGCAACCAGTTGTATGTTGCTTGTTGGTGGGTTGCTTGGTGGTCGTTTTTGCGCCATGGCAGCTAGGGGCTTGTTAAAAGCCCTATGACGTCAGAAACATTAACGGTTGTTGCTCAAAACACCTCTAGTGGTCGAAATTTTAAACATTGGCAGATTGGGCTGAAATTTTGCAGTACTATTGATCGAGTCATTGTGGTTTTTGTAAATTTTTTAGTTTGTGTGTCGAACCCAATTAGTTACCCTACTAGCCCCCTAAAATGGGTCAGTTTTTTAAAACGTTAAATACGACATACTTCAAACAATATCTGGGGTGAATCTAATTTTATACCTGCATTTTTGCCTGCAGAAACGACTAAGGTTATAGAAGACGGTGACTAATATGGGACCCAATACAAAATAAGAATAGGAAATATATTTATGTTTTAAAATAGGTTATAGTGTATATGCAAGGGCAATATGTGCTAAGCCACCCTTTTAGTTTTATAACACCTAAGTTTCTTTTGATTATTTGTTTGCAAATTTGTGGTTTTGGGGACCCATGTATTTCTGCCTGCAGAAACAAATCAAGGTTATGAAAGACGTTGGCAAATGTGGCACCCAAATGTGAAAAAAGCCTAGAAAATAAATTACCATTGCAAAATACGTTGTATGTGCTAAACCCCCTTCTAGTTTTTGATTACCTTTATATGAGAAGTATTTAAGAATCCCTTGCTACATTTTGTGTGTGTCACGCTTAGGAATCAAATGTTTTGTGTTAATTAGGTGACTATTATGGTTAACAGAGGTTTAATGTATTTAAGCTAATGTGGCAAAAGAAAGCTTGGTTTACAGCAGGGGTCTCCAACACGCTGCATGCAGGTCAGATTTGGCCCGCTCTACGATTTTCCGTGGCCAGCGGCGTCATTAGCAAATAAAAAAATCTTAATATCTTGTTAAATATGACCAACTTTTTTTGTTTTACTCACCCGTCAATTGTTCAACAATAGAATAATAATGAAAGTTTAACTCACACCCATATATCACTACATAAAAAAATTCAACCTTATTTGATACATTATTATGATGAAATAATCCAAACTTAGTCGTGTTTACTGTATAGGTTTAGCTAATGAATGAAGAACGTTTCTGTTTATGAAGGTCAACCAACATTTTATTGACACTTGAGTAGGCCGCATAGATGTTTCAGATGCTTAGGACAGTGGTTTTCAAATCATTTCATTTTCATAAGAAAAAAATTTTGCAGCTTGCCTATGCACATGAGGTTACTGCAGGTCAACATTTGCATAGTTAAGAACAAGTTGTTATCCCTTTGCCCCAAGTGGGTTTTTATTATGGGTCCCCTTCCATGAAGGGGACACATATTGATTTTACTCGAATTGTTTGTTTGTTTTTTCTTCCTTTTTTTTTTCTTCCCAAAGTTTGTCCGACTTGTTTTTCCATCAAATGTTTGATGGATTTGGCTGAAATTTACACAGATGGTAGAAATAGTTATGTAGATGTGCATCCCACTTTGTTTTTGTTGATAACCCCAGTATTTACCCCGCTATCCCCCTAAAATGGGTGTTTTTACCCAAAGTTTGTCCGATTCGTTTTTCCATCAAATGTTTGATGAATTTGGCTGAAATTTACACAGATGGTAGATATAGTTATGTAGATGTGCATCCCACTTTGTTTTTGTTGATAACCCCAGTATTTACCCCGCTAGCCCCCTAAAATGGGTGTTTTTACCCAAAGTTTGTCCGACTCGTTTTTCCATCAAATGTTTGATGGATTTGGCTGAAATTTACACAGATGGTAGATATATTCATGTAGATGTGCATCCCACTTTGTTTTTGTTGATAACCCCAGTATTTACCCCGCTAGCCCCCTAAAATGGGTGAGTTTTTAAACAGTGTCAGAATTGGCTGAAATTTGGATTTCTTGTATAGTATGCCATTTATAGGTGTCGATTGTTGTGTTTGACCCTGTAGGCCTAACACGGTTGTTGCTCAAAACACCTCTAGTGGTCGAAATTTTAACAATATCTGGGGTGAATCTAATTTTATAGTTTTTATTCTACATAGTATTATTATTTAAGCCCAGTGCCGATCACTGTGTTTTACCTTACAACACCCGACTTTCTCATGGTTATCTCTTGAATTGCATTATTTTCAACTTTGCATGTGTGGGGACCCATGAGTTTTTGCCTGCAGAAATGACTAAAGTTATAAAAGACGATGGCTAATATGGGACCCAATACAAAATAAGCATAGGAAATATATTTATGTTTTAAAATAGGTTATAGTGTATATGCAAGGGCAATATGTGCTAAGCCACCCTTCTAGTTTTGTCAGTGTTTTTAATAACATTTGAATTGAACAAATGCCAGCTTACCACTGATGCTGATTGTGTTCTTCAAAAAGTCCAATTTTCGCTCCTATGAGCTGCCCCTATCGTATTAAATCGTTTCTACATGAATACAAATGTACATGAAAACAAATACTGTTTGTGGAGTTCTCTTTGTTTTGAATTTTCAAATTGTTTTATTGTGTTTATAGGATGAACACTGTGAACAAATGGAAATGTTGACAAATGCTAGAAAAACATCTGTTTGGAACATTGGGTGAGTTTTTTTATATTTTGTTTGCTGAAGTGCGCCTTTTTTATTATTTGTAAAACAATAGCAGTACCAGGCTACTGCCAAATTGATTCTGTATAGTGGGGTCAGCAGACATGGCATACTAGGACATATGAGTGTATTGTAGGGTTGGGTATTTGACCAGGTATTTGACCAGTCAAATAAAATCTGGTCAAATACTTGTCAAGTAGGTCAAATAACGGCCAAATACTAAGCACATTATTAAATTGCAATATTAGTTAAAAGTTGGAAGTTAACCCTTCTTATAAACTGTGAGTAATAGAGATGAAGGTTTAAACTCATGCAAATTTGAACTGGGTAAACTGGGTTCTCACAATATTCTATATCAGCGGCTCCCAAACTGGGGTCTGTACAGCCGTTGCAGAGGGTCCGCAATGAGAATTAGTCTTTAAAGTAGTTTCAGGGGGTCTGCAATGTACGTCAATGATTGTGATTCGATGATAAAGATTTTTAGGTAGTAATACTTGCTTTATATTAGTCTTTAGTGAGCGAATTTTTTCAACATATTAACTGTACTATAATGTTATACTAGAAAAAAAATATCAAAAAGGTTTTAAACATTGGGCTTTAGCAAATTACCGAAACCGACTGGATGTAGTACATGACACGAGAGTTGCGCTATCCAAAACCATAACCAAACCTTGCAAAACGAGTGCACCCATCCCATTAACTGCTTGCCGCGTTTGACAGCTTTTACTTTTTCTTTCTTTGGTGTGGTTTTTGCATTTTTCCTATAGCATTCTTTGATTTTTATAGTGCCGCGAAATATCAAAATAATTGCAAAGGTTTTAAACAAGTCCACCAGGCAATGTTTTTAGAAAAGTTTGGGAACCACTGTTCTATATACATCAGGCTGAAGTCTAATAGTAACTGGGATGTAACTACAAAACTCGCTCATTCTTCTTGACGTCACAATTTGTATTGTTGTGCTGTTGTCACATCCATCTTATTCTTGACAAACAAGATATATGCAAAAGCTACACAGCTTAGAATTTTCTGTCAGTCAAAACGCGCAACATTTGAAAAAAAGATTAAGTAAATATCTTAAATATAAACGAAAGTATCCCCTAATTATGGGTCCCCTTCCCTGAAGGGGACACATATTGATTTTACTCGAATTGTTTTTTTGTTTTGTTTTTTTTGTTTTGTTTTCTTCTTTTTTTTTCTTCCCAAAGTTTGTCCGACTCGTTTTTCCATCAAATGTTTGATGGATTTGGCTGAAATTTACACAGATTGTAGATATAGTCATGTAGATGTGTATCCCACTTTGTTTTTGTTGATAACCCCAGTATTTGCCCCGCTATCCCCCTAAAATGGGTATTTTTTCCCCGAAGTTTGTCTGACTCGTTTTTCCATCAAATGTTTGATGGATTTGGCTGAAATTTACACAGATGGTAGATATGGTTATTAGTGATGTACCGAATCGGCTAAATTTCGATTCGGCCGAATCAACCGAATCATTTCTGACGTCACGCGAAGTCGTACGCTACGCGTTTGACGGGAAAAAAATGTTTATCTACCAGGCAGCCAGTGCAAAATAGTTGTTTTTCGTCCTTATTTCACTTCTGTGGGGTTTAAAATTGCCTTAAGCATGATTGGCAATCTGCCAATGAATTACTAATTTTTTTTAATAAGCAGAAAAGACACGTTTAACGCTTTAAATTTGTGTTCGTAAAAGATTCGGTTTCGGCCGAATCGCAACAAATTATTCGGCCGAAACCGAATCTTTGCAAAAATGATCGATTCGGCCGAATAAATTTGGCAAACCGAATATTCGGTACATCTCTAATAGTTATGTAGATGTGCATCCCACTTTGTTTTTGTTGATAACCCCAGTATTTACCCCGCTCGCCCCCTAAAATGGGTGAGTTTTCAAACAGTGTCAGAATTGGCTGAAATTTGGATTTCTTGTATAGTATGCCATTTATAGGTGTCGATTGTTGTGTTCAACCCTGTAGACCTAACATTGACCCATGAGTTTTTGCCTGCAGAAACGACTAAGGTTATAAAAGACGGTGACTAATATGGGACCCAATACAAAATAAGCATAGGAAATATATTTTTATAGTGCAGGGGTGGCCAACCCGCGGCTCGCGAGCCGCATGCGGCTCTTTGCCTGGTTTTATGCGGCTCTTACGTCGTTGTCGGAGTTTGGGACCACCGTTAATTTTGATTAGTTTGTGGCGATCTGGGCCAAACTCGTTAAATGTAAATTAAACCTATTACAATTTTGCTTTTGAACAAACTTACTATCGGTATGGCCACAAACCTTGCCTTGAAACTGTAACCTGGCAAATGGCCTGGTTATGACGACAAATATTCAATTGTTAAACAATGAATGATTGCTCATTATTGCGTACAATGCGAATGAGACTCAAAGCAGCAGCAATATTTACAACACCGTGTTCCAAAATAAATAATGTTTTAATCCGTTGTGTTTCGGGTTGACCAACGTTAAATTTTATGGGCAGTTTGTCTCCTGGTCTTGAATTGAGCGATTGTTGGTGTTGAATGCATTAGTGACGTCGCATTGAACTTAGGTTCTGCACCTTGCATTTTTGTAAAACTCGACGCCTAAGCTTGGGACGCATGCGCGTTAGATGAAAATACGGCAAAGTTTCTCATCAGGGACGATCTTTTGAGCAAACAATTTCTATTTAACCTTCAAAATGGCAGAGAAAAAATATTTTAGTACCAAACCAGATATGAATCACATCGCACGTTTTTGTTTATGCAATTCGTTGAATTGAGTGTTTGTGTGTGTCAGACAGTGCAAACCATTTATTGTTGAAAATGACAGGATCGTGGTCTGTACGAGCGAAATTGTGTGTGTGTGAGTATAATATGGCTCTTTGTGGTAACCCAATTGAAAAATGTGGCTCTTTGTGGTAACATAGTAAATAAAGTGGATCTTTGTCTTTGACCGGTTGGCCACCCCTGTTATAGTGTATATGCAGGGGCAATATGTGCTAAGCCACCCTTCTAGTTGTTTTGGGCATTTATTTTCCATGAACAAAGTACATCTATATATATTGGCTTTTACAGCACTTATTAATACAAAAGTATCTCATATACTTTGCTACTTGAGGGCTATTAGAAATTTTTTACCCTTTCCTACAACCAAAAAGCAAGCTCAAGAAAAGTTACCATACTTCATTTTTGAACATAAAATAGTATTTGGTCAAATAGAGTGCTGTTAATTGACCATATTTGACTGGTCAATTGACCAGCTTGCCAACCCTAGTGTATTGTACGCAAAAGTGCTTCAGAACTGATCGGATTAGTTAATATATTATGTTCATTTGTGAAAAAAATATTAATGTATTACTAGGCTATTTTTAGACTCATGCACTTTGAAGTGCTATGGTATTGAATAAATTCAGCTACTACTCTAAACCAGGGGTGTCAACCTAGTGGGTGTTTGAGGGCCACATTGCCGTTCGGAACTAATACCAAGGGCCGCATTTGATTTTTTATCTAGTTTTATACACTTAAACCAGAGGTGCACAGCTTTTTCGCTACGAAGGTCGCATTGCAGATATCTATTTCACCAACTGCCACAATTTACCTGCTGTTTTTTGTTTTAATATTACAGAAGAAATTGGCTTATATCATATGTATATACCATCTATTAGCGCCGCAAAAGCCCAGAATAATTTCCAACTTGATGTTGAGATCAGTCTTAAACTGTTTATGACAACATAATCTATATTGTTACGCTTGTGGTACCATTTTTTCGCATTGTTTGTACACAATAGGCAGAAAAAAGTCACATATGGGTAATACTCTTTTCAGTACCACAAAGTCTGTTGAGAGCAGTTTAAAAATCAAAATATTTGGCAAAGGAGTTTAAATTACGTCACGGCCGCCAGTACATATATTTTTATAAACATGTTTACGGCCGCACAAACTCGTCTCTGTGGCCACATATGGCCGTGCGGTTTTCCTATCGTTTCTATTCATAACATTTCAGTTTTTATTATTAAATTAAATTTCTGTCAATGTCTGTTTAAATAATAGCTTCAACTTCAAAAAGTGAGAAAAATTTGTTGTATTTAGATAAAAATCTGACAAAATACTACAATTGTTGTTGAGTTTTTTAGGGCCACATTAGAGGGTTCGTGGGCCGCATGCGGCCTGCAGGCCGGAAGTTTGACACCCCTGCTCTAAACAACTGCCTTAATGACAGGTTTTAGGTATATAGATATCTTACATTTTCAGGTTTTGGTCATGTGGGTTGGAAATTGTTTCAAAGCTTATTCAAAATTAGTTTGTCTGCTGAAATTGTGCTGAATTGTGTGGTATAATATTTTAGACACAAGAAGATTATGACTTCTTTAAAATGAAGCGCCCATTACATAAACGAATAAATTAAAGGATTTAATATTTACATAAAACTACAAATTATAGAGCCAATAACAGTTTCTACACGAGTATTGACAGCATGCCAGACATTCGTCCACGAAAGAAGTCCATCCCCCTTGTTAGTGATTTGGTAAGTACCTATCTACTGATAAGGCTTCTATTGCTTATGTTTTATTAGCCCATATTTGCAACCCAAAAGGAGCTGCCAACAAGCTAATCTAGAACCATCTGTCAATATGCAAGTCAATTAGGATTGTACATTTGTAGGCTACTGCGATATAAGGTGAAAGTACATTTTTCTGACTTGTAAATACCAAAACAACATTTTACACATAATAGTATGTAATAAGGCTCCTGTGCATGTTTTCAATATTACCTGTTGTTTGGGTGTTGAATTATTTCAAGTTAAATTGTGGTAGAGCAAATCTGACAACATACTTGATTACAAATAAGTTTTGTGCAGAACTAATTGAATAGATGACAAAACAATAACTTTGTATTATATTTGCTAGTGCAGTGTTGATTTTCATTAGGTGTTAAAGCTGTCACTTTTTTCATGCTTTTCTTTGCTTTCCAAGGCTTTGGTATGTATTACTGCAATTCTAACCAATTTAATTATGGGTCCCCTTCCCTGAAGGGGACACATATTGATTTTACTCAAATTGTTTTGTTTTCTTTCTTTTTTTTGTTTTTTCTTCTATTTTTTCTTCTTTTTTTTTCTTCCCAAAGTTTGTCCGACTTGTTTTTCCATCAAATGTTTGATGGATTTGGCTGAAATTTACACAGATGGTAGATATAGTTATGTAGATGTGCATCCCACTTTGTTTTTGTTGATAACCCCAGTAGTTACCCCGCTAGCCCCCTAAAATGGGTATTTCCCCCCCGAAATTTGTCCGACTCGTTTTTCCATCGAATGTTTGATAGATTTGGCTGAAATTTACACATATGATAGATATAGTCATGTAGATGTGCATCCCACTTTGTTTTTATTGATAACCCAATTATTTACCCCGCTCGCCACCTAAAATGGGTATTTTCCCCCCCGAAGTTTGTCCGACTTGTTTTTGCATCAAATGTTTGATGGATTTGGCTGAAATTTACACAGATGGTAGATATAGTTATGTAGATGTGCATCCCATTTTGTTTTTGTTGATAACCCCAGTATTTACCACGTTAGCCCCCTAAAATAGATGAGTTTTTGAACAGTGTCCGAATTGGCTGAAATTTGGATTTCTTGTATAGTATGCCATTTGTAGGTGCCGATTGTTGTGTTTAACCCTGTAGACCTAACATTTACCCCACAAGCCCCTAAAGTGTAAAACGTATTTGTATGTTACTGGGCACCACAAACGAAAGATTTCTTTGGCGCAATAGTGTTACAAGGGCAACCAGTTGTATGTTGCTCGTTGGTGGGTTGCTTGGTGGTCGTTTTTGCGCCATGGCAGTTAGGGGCTTGTTAACAGCCCTATGACGTCAGAAACACTAACGGTTGTTGCTCAAAACACCTCTAGTGGTCGAAATTTTAAACATTGGCGGATTGGGCTGAAATTTTGCAGTACTATTGATTAAGTGATTGTGGTTTTTGTATATTTTTTAGTTTGTGTGTCGAACCCAATTAGTTACCCTACTAGTCCCCTAAAATGGGTCAGTTTTTTAAAACGTTAAATAGGACATACTTCAAACAATATCTGGGGTGAATCTAATTTTATAGTTTTTATTCTACATAGTATTATTATTTAAGCCCAGTGCCGGTCACTGTGTTTTACCTTACAACACCCGACTTTCTCATGGTTATCTCTTGAAATGCATTATTTTTAAATTTGCATGTGTGGGGACCCATGAGTTTTTGCCTGCAGAAACGACTAAGGTTATAAAAGACGATGGCTAATATAGGACCCAATACAAAATAAGCATAGGAAATATATTAATGTTTTAAAATAGGTTATAGTGTAAATGCAACAACAAAATGTGCTAAGCCACCCTTCTAGTTTTTTGAATGCCAACTGTCTTGAGCACAGGCAGCGACTTTGAATTTTTTCGTGTATGACAAAATGAAATAATAAATATCTTTCTTGCCACTACATATGGTGAGGCCACATTAAAGTTTGCTGTTTATGAGCTCTACACAATGCAATTGTGCCGCTAGGCCCTTCTGCTACTGTTGCAAATCATACCCGTTCGGCACATATGGTCTTTAGTTCAGTTAAAGGTAATATGCTAAATCCAACCACTTTTTTAAGAAGACTAAATAACATAATGCTCTAGGGTTGTTATAAGTAAGTTTCCTTTTTTTGTGTTCTTGGCTAGTGCATTGTTAAGTATTTGTCTAACGCTGGTTTATTATATGCGTTTGGTCAAGAAAGAGTGATTTAAGTTTATTCAAATTTACAAAGATGTTAGCTATTGATCCAAATTTGATCCTCCGGAAGTTTGACCCCGAATGACCCAGCAGTTCACCCACAGGCATCGAAAACGTAATTTATTAACAACAGCTATACTGACTAAAGTACAAATCAAGGACAGGAGTCTCCAACTCGCGCTCCGAGGCAATTTTTTGTGGCCCGCGGCATCATTAGCAAATGAAAAAATATATTAATCTTATATCACCAAGTTAAAATATCAAATTCAACCTTTGTGATACATTATTATTGTGATGAAATAATGCGAACATAGTCTGATCATCAAAGCGTAAAGTTGAGAATACATTTCCTTTTTTGTAGCTAATGTTTTGGTTTAGCATAGGGATAAAGAACGTTAAAGTTCATGAAAGTCAGCCAACATTTTATTGACACTTATGTAGGCCGCATTGACTTTTTCAAATACCTAGGTCAGTGGTTTCCAAACCATTTTATTTACATAACTGGTGTTTTGTTATTTTCCGCCGTGCAAGATGAATTCAATGCTAAACCTAATTGAACACCTCAGCAAAGCCAAACCTTAAGTAATTTTCACTTTTACCACAACAGCTATAGGATTCATTATGGGTCCCCTTCCCTGAAGGGGACAAATATTGATTTTACTCAAATTGTTTGTTTGTTTTTGTTTTTTTCTTCCCAAACTTTGTCCGACTTGTTTTTCCATCAAATGTTTGATGGATTTGGCTGAAATTTACACAGATGGTAGATATAGTTATGTAGATGTGCATCCCACTTTGTTTTTGCTGATAACCCCAGTATTTACCCTGCTTGCCCCCTAAAATGGGTTATTTTCTTCCCAAAGTTTGTCCGACTCGTTTTACCATCAAATGTTTGATGGATTTGGCTGAAATTTACACAGATAGTAGATATAGTTATGTAGATGTGCATCCCACTTTGTTTTTGCTGATAACCCCAGTATTTACCCCGCTTGCCCCCTAAAATGGGTTATTTTCTTCCCAAAGTTTGTCCGACTCGTTTTTCCATCAAATGTTTGATGGATTTGGATGAAATTTACACAGATGGTAGATATAGTTATGTAGATGTGCATCCCACTTTGTTTTTGTTGATAACCCCAGTATTTACCCCGCTAACCCCCTAAAATGGGTTATTTTTCCCCCAAAGTTTGTCCGACTCGTTTTTCTATCAAATGTTTGATGGATGTGGCTGAAACTTATACAGATGGTAGATAAAGTTATGTTGATGTGCATCCCACCTTGTTTGTCCAAATAACCCTAGTATTTACCCCACTAGCCCCCTAAAATGGGTGAGTTTGTAAACAGTGTCAGAATTGACTGAAATTTGGATAGCTTGTAGAATATATGCCATTTGTAGTTGTCGATTGTTGTGTTCAACCCTGTAGCCCTAACATTTACCCCACAGGCCCCCAAAGTGTAAAACGTATTTGTATGTTACTGGACACCACAAAGGAAAGATTTCTGTTGCTTAATAGTGTTACAAGGGCAAGCAGTTGTATGTTACTCGTTTATGACTTTGTTGATTGCTTGGTGAACGTTTTTGTGCCATGGCAGTTAGGGGGTTGTTGCCCTATGACGTCAGAAACATAAACGGTTGTTGCTCAAAACACCTCTAGTGATCAACATTTTAAACATTGGCGGATTTGGCTGAAATTTTGCAGTACTATTGATTGAGTCATTGAGGCTTCCTATTTTTTAGTTTGTGTGTCAGACCCCATTAGTTACCCTACTAGCCCCCTAATGGGTCAGTTTTTTAAACAGGGATTTGGATAAAATTTGGGTAGTATGTGGACTATGTTATTTGGAGGTATCAATTAATGTGTTTTACCTTGTAGCCCCAACATTTACTCAACTAGCCCCCCTTATATATATAAACTTTAAAAAAAAGTCCTAATTATATGAAATTTTGCAAAGTTTATTAATCAGACTAAGTCCTCAAATGTTATGTTTTGCCCTGTAGCACCACAACTTAACCAAATAATTCGTAAAATGGGTGACCCTTTTCACATTGTTCGAATTGCATGAAAACCGGACAGCTTGTAGAATTTGCTATTTATTTATTTTTTACCCCATTATGCCACTACTTACTCCTTCGTTTCTTTGAAAAGGAACGTTAAATAGGACATACTTCAAACAATATCTGGGGTGAATCTAAATTTATATAGTTTGTACTCTACAACTATGGTTATAAAAGACAGTGGATGGTATACAACTATGGTTATAAAAGACAGTGGATGGTATAGGACCCAATATAAAATAAGCATAGGATATATATCAATGTTTTAAAATAGGTTATAGTGTATATGCAAGGGCAATAAGTGGTAAGCCACCCTTCTAGTTTTAGAACTAGAATTATTCACAATATTATTCACTTGGTTATGCATATCAATCATCTATGAGCGGGTTGTGACATCAAAGACAATTTCGGTCCCCCCTTTTCGGTTTATTATCGGTCCCCTTCCCTGAAGGGGACACATATTGTTTTTGTCCGTATTTTTTTTCTTTTTTCTGTCTAACACTGGCTTGTTAAATGCATTTGGTTAAGAAAGAGTGCTTTAAATTTATTCAAATTTGCACAGATGTTAGTTATTAACCCGAATTTGATCCTCCTGAAGTTTGACCCCGATTGACCCAGCGGTTCATCCACAGGCCCTCAAAACGTAAAATTTGTAAAACGGCGGTACTGACTAAAGTACAGCATCTTGGAGTTTCATGCTTTGTTGTTTTGTGCAATGTAAGGTTTTTCAAAGAATTTTGTGTCTTTCTTTCGGATTCACCCATTTTTCACCCTTTAAACCCCGAAATAATCGGTTTTACCTTTACAACCCATAATATGTGTGCGCTATCAGTCAGATATAAGTCCCAAGGGAGGAATTTTCTGGTTTACGATTAGAGCGGGAGTGCTCAGCTTGACGTCTGGACAGACGTTTTACGATACAATCATTTGGGTGATAGAAATCAGATGTTTTGTGCAGCAATGCTGTTTCGTTTTATTGAGTTATAGCCGCATTTTCAGTTTTGGCGAAGGTTTTACACCTAAGATGTAAATTAAACTCGATAAACGTACTTCGATTTCGTTTATGTCGGGCAAAACGTTGTTGATCAACATAAATATGAAAAATAAACTTAAATTTTTCGAACGCCGCGATAAATGATCTTTAAATTCTCGTTGTCAGCTTGGCCGTCGCATAACAACGGGTCACTAAAGGTCAACTTGTAGGCATTACAACACAGTTAAGAAATTTTCGTCATAACGTATCTTCCTTATTTTTGACAAATCAATTCAAGAATCAGGGTCTTGTTGAACACTAAGGACTGCATGCTGTTAAAAACAGTGCCAAAAGGTCATTAAAACGGTCGTTTTTGCAAAACAAAGTTGAGTGAAAAACTAGTTGTTATGTGTACCTTTGTAGCAAACGACTTTTTTTATATAGTGTCTAAAATAACAGTTAAGGCTTTCTAGGAAAATTTGTGTTTAAAAACTTAACTTGAACGACAATATTAAGGTCAAAGCAGGAGATTAAATTAAAAGTATTTTCCCCGTTCTTTTTTCACAGATTTTTTGTAATTATATCACAATAATGATGCAAAAAGAATACGGAAAAGAACTTTTAAAGTTAAGTTAATGCCTTGTGAAAAATTTGTCCTTGAGAATCTAAAAATTACCGCAACATAGGTTTACCGTAAATCCGCATAAACACACGTGTGGGGAGCCATTCGTTTTTGCTTGCAAAAACAATTATATACGTAGATAAAATTTTGTATAGTATAGTAAAATGGTAAATATCGTATAGAATATATAAAATGGAAATATATCAGAAAGCCACTTTTCTAGTGATTAAGGCATTTAAGTGCAGAAGGGTAGTGCTTAAAATTGATTTTAAGTAAAGATAAAGTTGTGTTGCCTTTGCTGCAATATTTTGAATTATGAGACCTCTTTTTTTCTGTCTGACTTAGGTTTGCTCCATGCATTTCTTCAAGAAACACATAATAGTTAGTTATTACTAGTTGTTTCTTTCAAACTCAATAAACATGACTTTGATTTTGTATATGTCAGGCAAAATGTTGTTGATTAACACAAAGATAAAAAATAAACATAATCCATAAGTCACAATAAATGGTTATTGTCAACTTGTCCGCAGTATGATGAGTGGACGGCACCAAAGGTCAATTTGTGGGCATTGCAAAAACATGGTTAGGAATGATTTTTTTTCGCTGGCTCTTTGTTTTTGGCAAATAAACTATGAAACAATACTTGTCTGATGTATAAATTAGGCAAAACGTTATTGTTAAAAACAAAGGACTGGATGCTGCTGAAAGCCATGTCAAAAGGTCATTAAATGGTTGTTTGGCTGCCGTAAGGGCAGGGGCTACTACCGTAAAATGATATATACAAAACAAAGTTAAGTGTCAATTTTCATAAAAGTGTGTGTGCCTATTCATTTTTGCTTAAAATGCAATCATGATAATAAGTCAAATGGTGTGTTTAGTAAGTTGGTAAATATGATGTTCAATATAAAAAATAGAAATATATAGGAAAGCCAACTTTCTAGTTTATTAGTGTCTTTAATACTAACAAGGTTTTGTAGAAGAAGTTTAACTGTTTTGAAACATGCTCAGACAACTATGTCAAGGTTAAAGTTTTATATTGGGAGTATTTTTCCCCATTTTTTTACTACTCTTTTAAATAATGAAATAAAAAAATATCTACCAAACATTTTTGGTTGATGCTTTCTACTAGTTTGTCCTATGGCTCTAAAAAGATTCCCACCATATTACTACTGTAAATAATTTGCATGCATATGAATGTGGAGTAGTATGTCAAGTGGTGTATCAGTAAATAGGATATAAAATTTGTGAGTTGGCAATATATAGGATAGCCACCTTTTTAGTTATCTTCATTTTTGAGCAGGTACCTTGTTGAACTTACTGTAGAAATTCCATTTTATATATTTATTATTGGTGTGTTAGTCAATTGCAGTAATGAAGAGACAACCAGGAATAACCTCAGCTTTGGTGACATCTCGGGCCTCATTAACAGATGAAGATTTAAAAATCCATGTGTACAAAAAAAGTCTTCAAGCGTTGATCTATCCAATATCATGTGCTACTCCTCATCAATTTTCTGTAAATACAAACGTTTTTATTTTACCTGTACATAAAGCTGATAATTTTTTTCCATATAAATACTTATTTATGCGTTCCCTTTTCTAGGTGGATACATATTGTTTTTGTCTGTATTTTTTTCCATTTTTTACCCTAAACTCTAAAATGTTTGTTTTCAGGTTTACCAGTCCTTTAGGTCAAAAATAGAAGGCCTAATGTGCCGAAATTTTAAGCAATTGTTTGTAGAGTTCCGTGTTTTTTTAACAAAATTTTAGCTTGATGGTTCCAGTGTTTACCTTTGCAGCCCATAAATAACATAGACATCTTACAAGGCTGTCATTTGGTGATAAGAAATCAACTGGTGACGCATCTTGATTTCACTAATTTTTTTTCTTTTTTCAATGTTAAAGTTTGTCGATGTAATTTTGGCATCAAATTTTTAATGGATTTGGATAAATTTTTCACAGATGGTAGATAGATTTTAGTAATGCAGATGTGCCATCTGCTTTGTTTGTCAGCCTTGGTATTTACCCCACTAGCTCCCAAAGTGTACAATTATTTCAAATGTTGCTGGACACCACAAACAAAAGGTTTCTGTGCTGTCATAGTGTTATAAAGGCAACCATACATATGTTAATTGTGTTTGTGAATTGCTAGGTGAACATATTTGCAGGGGTTGCAAACAGCCTTATGGCATCAAAAGCATTAACGATTGTTGCAACAAACGCCTCTGGTGGTCAAAAGTTTCAACATTCCCCGAATGAGACAAAATTTTACAGGACTGTTGATTTAGTCATTGGGGTTCACATTTTACACGTTTAGGTGTAAAACCCCAGCAGTTAACCCACTAGCCCCCTAAAATGGGTGAGTTATGTTTAATCATTCTTAATCTAAAATTGTGTATGTTTCCTAGATTTGGTCTGCAACTACACCAACATATTGTTATGAATGTGAGGGTCTCCTATGGGGAATCGCTCGACAAGGCCTAAGATGTACTGAGTGTGGTGTAAAATGTCATGAAAAATGTAAAGATTTATTAAATGCCGACTGCTTACAGCGTGAGTTGAATAAGACAGCAATATCCTTTCTGTTAATTTTTTCTCTGTTTCTTGCATTACATATTGTTTTTCTTGTAGGAGCTGCTGAAAAAAGTTCAAAGCATGGAGCTGAAGATAAAACCCACAACATTATTTCTGCTATGATTGACAGAATGCAAATAAGGGAAAAGAATAATCCTGATCTTGTTAAAATGATACAGTATTAATTTACAATTTGTTTTTTTAAATTGTAATGCACAGTAGTAATTTGACTTGTTTCACACAGGGACGTTTTTAATGTATCAGATGAGCAGCATGCTAAACTTATGGCATCAGCAAAACAAAGTGTACTTGATGGAACATCCAAATGGTCTGCAAAGCTAACCATCACAGTAATAAGTGCTCAAGGTTTGCAGGTAGTAAAAAATAAAATACCTCAAACAAAGTTCTAGTAAAATGGAAACGAAAACATGTATTGAATATAAAATTCAGTCACAGCAAAACAAAACTAATCCCTGCAAATGTGAAATGTAAAAACAACCAGTTGCCTTAAGTGTGTTTTACAACAAAACAAATAATATTTTTTCAGGCCAAGGATAAAACTGGTTCTAGTGACCCTTATGTTACTGTTCAAGTTGGCAAAACTCGAAGGCGCACTAAGACAATCTATGGGGATTTAAACCCTGTGTGGAATGACAAATTTCAATTGTAAGTTAAAATTTGTAAATCGTCAAATAAAATATAATTTGCTTTTATTATAGGTCAGATATCCAAGCCCTGATTTGCTAAAATATTAAACAATTTTTATATAATGGTTAAACTACCACACAAGTGATAGAAAAACTTTATTTCACTTAAAAAACTGACATGCTACTGATTGACCTTATATGTGTTCCTTTCAGTGAGAGGAACCCATATCATTTTTGTCCGTATTTATTTTTCTTTTCTCTGTGGAAGGCTGGTTTGTTACAACCATTTGGTCAAGAAAGAGTGCTTTAAACATATTCAAATTTACACAAATGTTAGTTAGTAATTGGAAGTTAGATCACCTAAAGTTTGACCACTAATCAATTATGACCCAGCAGTTCACCCACAGCAATGCTTACTATAGTACAGTATACTGGAGTTTCATACTTTGTTGATTGATGTATTGTAAAGTATTTTGTAACTTTCTTATAAGGTCATTGACAGCATGGCTACTCATGGTGAGAGGTTAATGCAGGTCGACAAATAAATATTTTAAAATACAAGAAGCGATTTGTCAAACGTTTGCCACAATGTAACATTAAAAGTTGTCAATTTATAGTTAGTCTTTTGTTACCGTGTTTCCATATACCAAGGGTCACCAAACCTTATTTACATCAGGCTGATGATATTTAAAAAAATATGCGCATGGCCCAAATAGCTTACAAGCCCTAATATAACCTTTTCCAAATTGAAGTCAGTGAATCAATTTTGTCAGGACCACCAGCAGCCTGTCTTTCCACTCTTAAAGGTAAATAGTGCGACTGTTAAATTGATATGGAGTGTATAAGAAGTCATCACAAGCATAAAAATGTGTCAATTGTTTGTCCTTGTTTTGTCATGTAACAAAAAGCCTCATAGATTAATCCTATGTGTTGTATTGCTACAAGACTAAGTGAAATTAATTCTACCCATTGTTTCTGGAATACTTTAGAGTTTTAACTAATTATGGGTCCTTCCCTGAAGGGGCACATTGTTTTTGTCTGTATTTTTTTCTTTCTGTTTTCTGGCTAACGCTGGTTTGTGCCACACAGTTGGTCAAGAAAGAGTGCTTCAAATTTGTTTAAATTTACACACATGTTAGTTAGTTAGTTATCCAATATTGATCCTCCTGAAGTTTGACCCCAAGTGGCCCAGCAGTTAACCCACAGCCCCCAAAAATCAATAAAATGGCTATGCCTACTAAAGTACATGATGCAAAGGTTTCGTACTTCGTTGGTTGGTGTATCAGAAGGTATACTGAAGATTTTTGTAATTTTTAATTAAATTCACCCATTTTCACCCCTCAACCTCCGAAATATTCGTTTCTTGCATTACCAGTCCTTTAGGTCAGAAATACAAACCCTACTGTGGTTTAAATGTGAAATTTTATGTGAAAAAGTGAAAATTTACAACAATTGTTTGTATTGGTTTCCTCGTTTAGTATTTAAAATTGTAGCATAATCAGCCAAATGGTTACATCTCATGATATGTATGGTATGTGCTAAACAGTTAGTCTGATAGAAGTACCAAGGAAGTAATTCACTGGTTTACAATTAGAAGCGGTTTAATGCAGCAGGGGTGGCCTCTGCTTGAATCGCTTGACAAAGTGATAAAGAGCAACATCATATTCTAAGGTTATGAGTTAATCAAATCTTTTTAGTGAGTGTCACAACTCAACTGACAGGATTAAAGTTCGTGTGTGGGATGAAGATGATGATATTAAATCTGTCCTTAAACAGCAGTTCAAAAGGGAATCAGACGATTTCCTTGGCCAGACAATAGTTGAGGTTCGAACTTTGTCTGGAGACATGGATGTTTGGTATAATTTGGGTAAGAGCCATTTTTGCTTTGAAAACTATGTAAGTTTGTTGCAACACTGGTCTATTTGTTTTGCACCATTTTTTTGTGAGCTGATTTTGCGTATATCTGGTATTGCTTTTGACGCATGAAATTATCCTGCAGAGAAGAGAACTGACAAATCAGTAGTGTCAGGAGCTATTCGTTTGCACATAAACATGGAAGTTAAAGGGGAAGAAAAGGTTGCATCCTATCATTTGCAGTATACTTGTTTACATGAAGTATGTTATGTCATAAAACAGTTTTTTTATATTTTGTTTAACATTTTTGATTGTTGGTGATTTGTTTCAGAACTTATTCCATTACACTTGCCAAGAAAACAATGACATGGTAAAAATACCTCAATCATATGCAGAAGATTCATGGAAAACCTATTTTGATGGTTATGCCCAGGAGATTGTAGATGAATTTGCAATTAGATATGGTGTGGAATCAATTTACCAAGCAATGACGTAATTGTTTTTGTTGGCAATTGTTTTTTTTTGTAGCTTTTACAGTTTACTCTGATTTTCCTTAGGCAGCTTACACACAGGGCCCTAAACTTAATAATTCAAATAGAAAAACTGCTAAATTGTGATGTGTTTGCTAATCTTAAGTATCATACAATGAAAAAGTATGTTGGTTAAATGGTATGTGCTTAATCGGGAAAACTTTTTTTTTGGTGCATTATTCATTCTCCTCATGTTAACAGTTTACTTTGCTCAAACAAACTGGCCTAAATATTGTGTTGTGGGTAATGAACAAGTGAGACCACACTAATAGAGGATGGATTGAGTGGTAAGAAAGGATGCTCACTACAAAACAATGTTGCAAATGTATTTGTGTGTCTACCATGAGTTACCAAAAATGCAAGGGTAATGTTATGTTTGGTGCAATGATTAAAAAATATATGTCTAACGCTGGTTTGTTAAACGTGTTTGGTCAAGAAATAGTGCTTTAAATTTATTCAAATTTGGACAGATGTTAGTTAATAATCCAAATTTGGTCCTTCTGAAGTTTGACCCCGAACGACCCAGCGGTTCACCCACAGGCCTCCAAAATGAAAAATTTTTAAACGAAAAAAAGTACGTCTGAGAGTTTCATGCTTTGTTGGTTGGTGCAATGAAAGGTATTCTAAAGAATTTTGTAACTTTTTATTGGATTCACCCCTTAAACCCCGAAATAATAAGTTTTAGTTTTATGCCAGAAACATAAGCCCTAATGTGCTGAAAAGTTCAACAATTGTTTGCAGTAGGTTATTCGTTTAGTATTTAAAATTTTGCCTTAATCAGCCAAATACTTACTTTTACAGCCCATAATATGTGTACATGTCAGTCAGATATCTCAAATCTCAAGGGAGTAATTCATTGGTTTACGATTAAGGTGGTTGAATGCAGAGCAGGAGTGCTCAGCTTGACATCCGGACAGGCGCTTTACGAGACAGTCGTTTCGGTGATTAGAAATCAGCTGTTTTTGCGCAGCTATGCTATGTTGTTTTATTAGGTTATCACGCACATTTTTAGTCTTGGCAAATTGTTCAAAAACCGACCTTCAACGACAATATCAAGGTCAAAGCATGAGATTAAATTGAAAGTATTTTTCCCATTCTTATTTACTGTTTTTTTTTGTAATTATATGACAATGATGATGCAAAAAGAATATGGACAAAACTTTGAAAGTTGTGTTAGCGCCTTTTGAAAGTTTTTCATTAAGAATCTAAAAATAACCGGAACATTTGTTTACTGTAAATCCGCACAAACGCACATGTGGGGACCCATTCATTTTATGTGATGCAGATAACAAAGTTTTTTCGGCGTTAGATTGTTTTCGGTCATTGACAACAAAATACAAATGGTTATTGTGTTAGGCAGCAATTGGCTTGGTATTGTCTGTCAATATCGCTAAAATGGTGAAGTAATGCCAAAAACATGTGGCGTTTGGGTCAATATTTTTATGAAGGGGACGCATCTTGATTTCACTATTTTTTTTTCTTCTTTTTCCGCCGTGAAGTTTGTCCATGCACTTTTGGCAACAAATCTGTGTTGGATTTGGATGAAACTTTCACAGATGGAAGATATGGTTATGTAGATGTGCCTTTTGGTTTGTTTGACTTAATCACCCCAGTATTTACCCCACCAGCCCCCTAAAATGGGTAAAATTTTAAACAATGTCTGATTTGGATGAAATTTGGACAGTTTGTTCTTTGTGCCATAATTAGGTGTCGATTGTTGTGTTTCACCCTGCAGCTCCAATATTTACCCCACCAGCCCCCCAAAACGGGTGACTTTTTGAACAATGTCCGAATTGGATGAAATTTTGACAATGTGTTCTTTGTGCCATAATTAGGTGTCAATTGTTGCGTTTCACCCTGCAGCCCCAATGTTTACCCCACTGGCCCCCTAAAAAGGGTGAATTTTTTAAACAAAGTCCGAATTGCATAAAATTTTGACAGTTTGCTATAATTAGGTGTCGATTGTTGTGTTTCATCCTGCAGCCCCAATATTTACCCTACTGGCCCCCTAAAATGGGTGAATTTCCTAAACAATGTCCGAATTGGATGAAATTTTGACAGTTTGCCATAATTAGGTGTTAATTGTAGTTTTTCACACTGCATCCCCAAGATTAATGCCACTGGCCCCCTGAAAAGAGTGAATTTTTTAAACAATGTCTAAATTTAATGAAATATAGACAGTTTATAGAATACATCATCCATTGATCTCTTTTACCCTGTGAGCCTCACCTTCACCCCAGTAACCCCTAAGGGGGTGTAATTTCTAAACATTGGCCAAGTTGCATGAAATTTTGACTGTTTGTGCAATATGGCATTTTTAGGTGTCGAATTTCACATTTTACCCTGTAGTCCGATCAGTTACCCCATTAGCCCCTTAAAAAGGGTTAACTTTTTAAACAATGTCATGAAATTTAGAAAAAAATTATAATATTCTATATATATGGGACCTATTAAATAAAGTGTAGTAGTGTATGTGCAATGGCAATATGTGCTGAGCCACCCTTCTAGTTTTAACTGTAGTGTTTTACACTAGTGATGCACCGAACCTGCCTAAAAAGGTTCAGGCCGAAAACGAATATTCAGCCGAATCAGGCCGAACCTAAAATCCCCTTTCTTGGACGTTTTCAACTGAACCTTGTGTTGTTGATGCACGTAAACTCAATTATGACAAACCAAAATCACTTTCACAATGCTGAAGCTTTACTAAACTTGTAATATTTCGCAGACAACATGGCTCGTATTTTATAGATACCACAAATAGTTAATAATGGGTCCACAGAAGGGGACACATATTGATTTTACTCAAATTGATTGTTTTGTTTTCTTTCTTTTTTTTTTCCCAAAGTTTGTCCGACTCGTTTTTCCATCAAATGTTTGATGGATTTGGGTGAAATTTACACAGATGGTAGATGTAGTTATGTAGATGTGCATCCCACTTTGTTTTTGTTGATAACCCCAGTATTTACCCGGCTAGCCCCCTAAAATAGGTATTTTTTCCCCGAAGTTTGTCCGACTCGTTTGGCCATCAAATGTTTGATGAATTTGGCTGAAATTTACACAGATGGTAGATATATTTACGTAGATGTGCATCCCACTTTGTTTTTGTTGATAACCCCAGTATTTACCCCACTAGCCCCCTAAAATGGGTATTTTTTACCCAAAGTTTGTCCGACTCGTTTTTCCATCAAATGTTTAATGGATTTGGATGAAAGTTTCACAGATGGTAGATATAGTTATGTAGATGTGCATCCCACTTTGTTTTTGTTGATAACCCCGCTAGCCTCCTAAAATAAGTGAGTTTTTAAACAGTGTCAGAATTGGGTGAAATTTGGATAGCTTGTATAGTATGTCATTTATAGGTGTCGATTGTTGTGTTCAACCCTGTAGTCCTAACATTTACCCTACAAGCCCCCAAAGTGTAAAACGTATTTGTATGTTACTGGGCACCACAAGCGAAAGATTTCTGTGGCGCAATAGTATTACAAGGGCAACCAGTTGTATGTTACTCATTGGGGCATTGTGGGTACTTGTTGGACGTTTTTGCGCCATGGCAGTTTAGCCCTATGACATCAGAAACATTAATGGTTGTTGCTCAAAACACCTCTAGTGGTTGAAATTTTAAACATTGGTGGATTGGGCTGAAATTTTGCAGTACTATTGATTGAGTCATTGTGGTTTTATAAAAGGTTTAAAATGGGTCAGTGGTTTAAAATGGGTCAGTTTTTTAAAATGTTAAATAGGACATACTTCAAACAATATCTGGGGTGAATCTAATTTTATAGTTTGTATTCTACATAGAATTATTATTTAAGCCCAGTGCCGATCACTGTGTTTTACCTTAGAACACCTGACTTTCTCATGGTTATCTCTTGAAATGCATTATCTACAACTTTGCATGTGTGGGGACCCATGAGTTTCTGCTTGCGGAAACGACTAAGGTTATAAAAGACCATGGCTAATATGGGACCCAATGCAAAATAAGCATAGGAAATATATTAATGTTTTAAAATAGGTTATAGTGTAAATGCAACAACAAAATGTGCTAAGCCACCCTTCTAGTTTAAGATGTTTCGCATGGGCGAAAATAAAAATTTAGGTATCATTTCCATGCAATCAAAAAGCTCGGTTACGACCGAATTTTCAAAAAAGTTCGGGCCAAATCCGAAACATTAGAAAACAGCGTATTCGGCCGAAATGTTTTGGCCAACCGAAACTTTGGTGCATGACTATTTTAAACTGGTTTGCCTTCATTGTTGTGAGGATTAATTGCATAACCCAAAAATAATATAAGAACTGGATTCGATATTCTAGATTCGAAACAATTATTCTAGAATACTCAGTTATTCTACTTTGAACATCCCTAGTGTGCACATCTATTCCGAATGGATGCTGTTTATTATGTGTCTTTTTTTCTTTTTTTGTCTAACGCTGGTTTGTTCTAAGTGTTCGGTCATGAAAGAGTGTTTTGAACAAATTTAGATTTACACACATATTACGTAATTATCCAAATTTGACCCTCCCAAATTTTGACCCCCAATAGCCCAAGATCACCAAAGGTTCAAAGCTTCTCAAACGCTAAATTTTTAAATGACTAAACTTGCATGATCAAGGACTTTCATATTTTGTTGGTGGGTGCGTTGTAAAAACTAGAGATGTTCCGAATATTCGGTTTGCCGAATTTATTCGGCAGAATCGGCCACTTTTGCAAATATTCGGTTTCGGCTGAATATTTTATTGCGATTCGGCCGAAACCGAATCTTTTGTGAACACACATTTAAAGCGTAAACGTATCTTTTCTGCCTAGTACCAACGAAAATCGCATCAATCATTATATTTTTTTAACACAATATATCGCTTTTCCAACATTGCTTACGTATTACTAGGCACCCTGATCGATAATTAGAAAACAAAATAGAAAATTATTTATTGCAGCAATGCTACATGTTTTATTATGGTATCATGCATTTTAGTTTGGGCTAAGGTTTGGTATCTAAGTTGTGATGTAAACTTGATAAACAGCACTTTGCTTTGTTTTATGTCTGGCAACTGTGTTGATAAACATCAAACGGTCATTGTCAGCTTGACTTGTAATGGCACAGTAAAGTGAGTTATGTATAAACACAGTAAAGTGAGTTGTGTATAAACACAGTAAAGTGAGTTGTGTATAAATTAGGTAAAAGTTGTTGTTTAACACTAAAGACTGCATGCTTTTGAAACCTGTGGTAAAAGATCATTCACAGTCATTCAGATTTTACACGGCAATAGGTTATTGCAAGTCAATGGTATACATTTGGCGAAACAAAGTTTAGTAAAGAACAATTTGTTACATATAGCTTTGCTGCAAAATGGTTTCTTAATTTTTAGTGTCTCTAATACTGGGATCAGTTTTTACTGTTTAAAAACTGGCCTTTGACTGCAATATCGAAGTCAAAGCTTTTAGAGAATGGTTCAGATAGGATTGGAAGTTTTTTTTAGTATTCTATTTTACTATTGTAAATATATGACAATGCAATGATGTAACAAAGAACATGAGCAAAAACCTTTTTAGTTTGGGTCGATGCTTTTCTGCAATTTGTCCTTAAGAATCTATAAATAATTGCACCATTTTTATTGTGCGACCAAATCGCATAAACATGTGTGTAAGGACCTTTTCGTTTTTGCCTGCATCACTAAGATTAGTAGGTCAAAAATGTTTAACAAATTAGTAAATAGAACATAGAATATAGAATATATAAAATAAAAATATATAGGAAAGCCACCTTTTTAGTTTATAGTCTTTTGATATGCGTAAAATCATATTTTCAGCAAGAACACCTTTTCCTTACCCATCACATCTTTTTTTTTATTTCAGACACTTTTCATGTTTGTCATCCAAGTACAAATGTCCTAAAGCACCAGCAGTTATGAGTTCTTTGCTTGCAAACATAAATGCTTACTACTCTCATACATCACCAACGACAACTCACGTGTCAGCTGGGAATAGATTTGCTGCATCAAATTTTGGGGTACAAACTTAAAAGTTTTGCCGTCGGCTTGTGATAAGTATTGTTTTTTTGGAAATAACATTTTTGACTAACCTGTACTTGGCGCTTGATACTCCCATATGACCATAACCACAGCCACTATGTGCATAGGTTTAATGCTGTTCAAAAAATGTAGCCAAACTGTAGCCTATCATTTGTTAAACAAGTCATCCGGTTTACATTCTGCTTGAATGCACAATTCAGAATTATGGGTCCCCTTCCGTGAAGGGTTATTTTCTTCCCAAAGTTTGTCCGACTCGTTTTTCTATCAAATGTTTGATGGATTTGGCTGAAACTTATACAGATGGTAGATATAATTATGTAGATGTGCATCCCACTTTGTTTGTCCAGAAAACCCTAGTATTTACCCCGCTATCCTCCTAAAATGGGTGAGTTTGTAAACAGTGTCAGTATTGGCTGAAATTTGGATAGCTTGTAGAGTATGCCATTTATAGGTGTCGATTGTTGTGTTCAACCCTGTAGCACTAACATTTACCCCACAAGCCCCCAAAGTGTAAAATGTATTTGTATGTTACTGGGCACCACAAACGAAAGATTTCTGTGTCGCAATAGTGTTACAACGGCCAGTGTTTTTTTTAAGGTGTTTTGACCGTTGGACCGTTTTGGTCCCCCAAATTTCTCCAGCGGTTTCCCCAAAATTTGGACTTGCAACTACAGTACTATTTTTTGGTATTTAAATGAAACACTTGCGGTCTCTTAAAACTACTTAGCGGTCACCCAAACCAAACCTTAAAAAAAAACCTGACAACGGCAACCAGTTGCATGTTACTCGTTTGTGACTTTGTGGGTTGCTTGGTGGACGTTTTTGCGCCATGGCAGTTAGGGGTTGTTAACAGCCCTATGACGTCAGAAACATGACCGGTTGTTGCTTAAAACACCTCTAGTGGTCGAAGTCATTGAGGTTTCATATTTTTTTAGTTTGTGTGTCGGACCCCATTAGTTACCCTGCTAGCCCCCTAAAATGGGTCAGTTTTTTAAACAATGTCAGAATTGGCTGAAATTTAGACAACTTGCAGAATTTACCATTCATAGCAGCTGATTGTTGTGTTTAACCTTGTAGCCTCAATTTCACCCCGCTAGCCCCCTAAAATGGGTGAGTTTATTAAACAGTGTCAGAATTGGCTAAAATTTGGGAAGCATGTGGACTATGCTATTAGTAGGTTTCGATTGATGTGTTTTACCTTGTAGCCCCAACATTTACTCAACTAGCTCCCTAAAATAAATGAACTTAAAAAAACGTCCTAATTATATGAAATTTGCAAAGTTTATTGAACATACTAAGTCCTCTATATAGTATTATTATGTAAGCCCAGTGCCGATCACTGTGTTTTACCTTACAACACCCGACTTTCTCATGGTTATCTGATATCTCTTGAAATGCATTATTTTCATCTTTGCATGTGTGGGGACCCATGAGTTTCTGCCTGCAGAAACGACTAAGGCAGTGGTTCTTAACCGGGGTTTGGCAACGCCGAATCAGGGTTCGACGAAGGTCTTTTTGAAGTACAATACAAATACTGGTTTTCGTCAAACGTTAGGGTCCGTAAACATGTTTATTAAAATATATGTACTGGCGACCGTGGCGTAAATAAACGTCTTTTGCTAAATATTTTGATTTTTAAACTGCTCTAAACTTTTTTTGTGGTACTAAAAAGAGTACCAGCCTAATAACCATATGCATCAGACTTTTTGTACGCCCTTTGTGTGCCAACAATGCGAGCAAAGCAGGTACCACAAGCATCACAATATAAATTATGACATCATAAACACTTTACTGATCTCCACGCTGTGTAGCAAGCTGGAAATTAATCTTGACTTTTTGGGCGCTATTAGATGGTATAGATATCAACCAAGTATTTTAAAACAGAAATAAGCAGGTAAATGGCGGCCGTTGGTGAAATAAGAATCTGCGATGCGGCTGTCCTAGCAAAAAGGTTGCCCGCTGCACTAAGGTTTTATTTTCTTTTTTTGACTTAACAAAGAGCATTGTGCACGTTGTTTGTAAGCAGAAAAACAACGAAATTTTGTTGGCAGCAAAAATTTGTTACTTCAACTTTTTCATGTTTGTGTACAGATGCTAAAAATACAATGCTTCATTTTGGTAAAACCAAAAATTGCCGAAATTAAAGCAATCGTGAAACAAGTTGCTTGTAATATTCAATGAAAATGACCAACAGTAACTGTTGCCACTACGTTTGAACAAAAACTAATTATTTCCCACCAAACAAAATGGGTTAAAACCTAGGATGCAACCTTGGGGTTCGACCAAAGGCTGAAGAATATTGTTGGGGTTCGGCCGTTATAAAAAGGTTAAGAACCACTGGACTAAGGTTATAAAAGACGATGGCTAATATGGGACCCAATACAAAATAAGCATGGGAAATATATTAATGTTTTGAACTAGGTTATAGTGTAAAGGCAACAACAGAATGTGCTAAGCCACCCTTATAGAGTAGTTTCCTTTTAATTTTAACTGATATATGCAATAAACGAAATGTGGATTCTTGTGAAACCATAGGAAATATGTTTTATTTTGTTGTGCAGTGCTGTTTTCTCTAGATACTTAGGTAAACAATTGCACTATTTCAGAGACAGTGACGTAATGTTCTAAATGGTAAAAAAGACACTTTTCACTCATATGCATGATCAGGATTTGTGGAGCCCAACCCCAGTTTTGCAGCTTTAATGATATCCTGTTTTTTTATCGCTTAGTCTCCATGTTTTTATTACTGCTTTTTTGCAGACTGAAAGATTTGTAAAGCTTTTGGATCAACTTCACAATTCCATTCGTATTGATTTGTCCATGTATCGGGTAAGTGTACAGCTGCATCATTATAAAAAATTATTTTAAAGGCAAACTTTATCTTTTGTTAGAAACATTTTCCTGCTTCCAATCCTGAAAAGCTCTCTGACTTAAAATCTACCGTGGATCTGCTCACTAGCATAACTTTCTTCAGAATGAAGGTAAGTAAAGTTTTTAAAAAAATACTGTTTTGAACAAACCTAAATACAACCAGAGTTCTGAATGAGATTTCTGTTGCTTTTTAAGGTTCAAGAGTTGGCAAGTCCCCCGCGTGCCAGTCAAGTGGTTAAAGATTGCTGTCAAACTTGCATTCATTCAACTTACATGTATATTTTTAACAACTGTGCAGAAATATATTATCGGGAATATCATTCTGACAAACAGGTTATTTTTTGTGCAATGTACTGACAAATGTTCTAAAGAATTCGACAATCCAGATTACTGATTGCTAGAAAAATGTGTTGTCCTAAGCAGGTATATTTGTCAATTTGCACGGTTGTCGGTATCCTTCATTGATGGGTCACATATTTGTTTGGTAAAGAAAGAGTGCTTCTAAATTTATAAACAAGTTTGGTAATTACCCAAAATTGATCCTCCCTAACTTAACCCTGGCCCCACAGTGCTAAATATTCTTCTTTAGGTTTACCGCTGCTCTAGTCCACAAGTACAATGTGGTGAAAAACTTATTATGGGTCCCCTTCCATGAAAGGGACACTCGTTGTTTTTGTCTGTATTTTTTTTCTGTCTTACACTGGTTTGTTATACGCGTTTGATCAAGGAATAGTGCTTCAATTTTTTTGCAATTTGCGTGTGGGGACCCATTTGTTTTTGTTTGCAAAAACAATTATATGTGTAGATCAAATGATGTGTATATTAAATTGGTAAATAGGATATAGAATATATAAAATTGAAGTATATTAAAAAGCCACCTTTCTAGTTTCTACTATTTTTGTAAATATATACAACATTGTATTGGTGTAAAAAGAATGTGTACAAAGCATTCCAAGCTTATGTTTATGCGTTTTACTAATTATGGGTCCCCTTCCCTGAAGGGGACACATACTGATTTTACTCGAATTTGTTTTTTTTTTTTTTTGTTTTTTTTTTTCTTCCCAAAGTTTGTCCGACCCGTTTTTCCATCAAATGTTTGATGGATTTAGATGAAATTTACACATATGGTAGATATAGGTATGTAGATGTGCATCCCACTTGTTTTTGTTGATAACCCCAGTATTTGCCCCACTAGCCCCCTAAAATAGGTTATTTTCTGCCTACAGTTTGTCCGACTCATTATGGGTCCCCTTCCCTGAAGGGGACACATATTGATTTTACTCAAATTGTTTGTTGTTTTTTTCTTTTCTTTTTTTTTCTTCTTTTTTTCTGCCCAAAGTTTGTCCGACTCGTTTTTGTGTCATGGCAGTTAGGGGGTTGTTGCCCTATGACGTCAGAAACATTAGCGGTGGTTGCTCAAAACACCTCTAGTGGTCGAAATGTTAAACATTGGCGGATTTGGCTGAAATTTTGCAGTACTATTGATTGAGTCATTAAGGTATCCTATTTTTTTAGTTTGTGTGTCGGACCCCATTAGTTACCCTACTAGCCCCCTAAAATGGGTCAGTTTTTTAAACAGTGTCGGGATTGGATAAAATTTTGGTAGTATGTGGACTATGCTATTTGTAGGTTCCAATTGATGTGTTTTACCTTGTAGCCCCAACATTTACTCAACTAGCCCCCTAAAATAAATGAACTTTTAAAAAACGTCCTAATTATATGAAATTTTGCTAAGTTTATCAAACATACTAAGTCCTCAAATGTTATGTTTTGCCCTGTAGCACCACAACTTAACCAACTAATTCGTAAAATAGGTGACCCTTTTCACAATGTTCGAATTGAATGAAAACCGGACAGCTTGTAGAATTTGCTATTTATGTTTTTGTTTTACCCCATTATGCCACTACTTACTCCTTCGTTTCTTTGAAAAGGAATGTTAAATAGGACATACTTCAAACAATATCTGGGGTGAATCTAAATTTATATAGTTTGTACTCTACATAGTATTATTATTTAAGCCCAGTGCCGATCACTGCGTTTTACCTTACAACGCTAAACGTTCACATGGTTATCTCTTGAAATGCATTATCTATAACTTTGCATGTGTGGGGACCCATGAGTTTCTGCTTGCAGAAACAACTAAGGTTATAAAAGACAGTAGATGGTATCGGACTCAATACAAAATAAGCATAGGAAATATATCAATGTTTTAAAATAGGTTATAGTGTATATGCAAGGGCAATATGTGCTAAGCCACCCTTCTAGTTTTTCCATCAAATGTTTGATGGACTTGGATGAAATTTACACAGATGGTAGATATAGTTATGTAGATGTGCATCCCACTTTGTTTTTGTTGATAACCCCATTATTTATCCCGCTAGCCACCCAAAATGGATGAGTTTGTAAACAATGTTGGAATTGGCTAAAATTTGGATAGCTTGTAGAGTATGACATTTATAGGTGTCCATTGTTGTGTTCCACCCTGTAGCCCCAACATTTACCCCACAAGCCCCCAAAGTGTAAAACGTATTTGTATGTTACTGGGTACCACAAGCGAAAAAATTCTGTAGCGCAATAGTGTTACAAGGGCAACCAGTTGTATGTTACTCATTGGTGGGTTGCTTGCTGGACATTTTTGCGTCATGGCAGTTAGGGGTTTGTTAAAGCCATTAACGGTTGTTGCTCAAAACACCTCTAGTGGTCGATTTTTTAAACATTGGCAGATTGTGCTGACATTTTGCAGTACTATTGATTGAGTCATTGAGGTTTCATAATTTTTTAGTTTAGCGTCAAACCCCATTAGTAACCTTACTAGCCCCCTAAAATGGGTAAGTTTATAAAACAGTGTTGGAATTGGCTAAAATTTGGGTAGCATGTGGACTATGGTTCTCTCTTGAAATGCACTATTTTTAACTTTACATGTGTGGGGACCCATGAGTTTTTACCTGCAGAAACAACTACGGTTATAAAAGACGATGGCAAATATGGGACCCAATACAAAATAAGCATAGGAAATATATTTATGTTTTAAAATAGGTTATAGTGGAAATGCAACAACAAAATATGCTAGGCCACCCTTCTAGTTTGTCTCAAGAAATCTAAAAATACTCGCATCATGATTGATATTCTTACTAATTATGGGTCCCCTTCCCTGAAGGGGACACATATTGTTTTTGTCCGTATTTATGGGTCCCCTTCCCTGAAGGGGACACATATTGATTTTACTCAAATTGTTTTTGTTTTGTTTTCTTTGTTTTTCTTCCTTTTTTTTCTTCCCAAAGTTTGTCCGACTCGTTTTTCCATCAAATGTTTGATGGATATGGCTGAAATTTACACAGATGGTAGATATAGTTATGTAGATGTGCATCCCACTTTGATTTTGCTGATAACACCAGTATTTACCCCGCTAGCCCCCTAAAATGGGTATTTTTCCCCCAAAGTTTGTCCGACTCGTTTTTCCATCAAATGTTTAATGAATTTGGCTGAAATTTACACAGATGGTAGATATAGTTATGTAGATGTGTATCCTACTTTGTTTTTGTTGATAACCCCAGTATTTTTCCCGCCAGCCCCCTAAAATGGGTGTTTTTACCCAAAGTTTGTCCGACTCGTTTTTCCATCAAATGTTTCATGGATTTGGCTGAAATTTACACAGATGGTAGATATAGTCATGTAGATGTGCATCCCACTTTGTTTTTGTTGATGACCCCAGTATTTACCCGCTAGCCCCCTAAAATGGGTGAGTTTTTAAACAGTGTCAGAATTGGCTAAAATTTGGATTTCTTGTCTAGTTTGCCATTTATAGGTGTCGATTGTTGTGTCCAACCCTGTAGTCCTAACATTTACCCCACAAGCCCCTAAAGAGTAAAACATATTTGTATGTTACTGGGCACCACAAAGGAAAGATTTCTGTTGCTCAATAGTGTTACAAGGGCAACCAGTTGTATGTTGCTCATTGGTGGGTTGCTTGGTGGACGTTTTTGCGTCATGGCAGTTAGGGGCTTGTTAACAGCTCTATGACATCAGAAACATTAACAGTTGTTGCTCAAAACACCTCTAGTGGACGAAATTTTGAACGTTGGCGGATTGGGCTGAAATTTTGCAGTACTATTGATTGAGTCATTGTGGTTTTATAATTTTTTTAGTTTGTGTGTCGAACCCAATTAGTTACCCTACTAGCCCCCTAAAATGGATCAGTTTTTTGAAACGTTAAATAGGACATACTTCAAACAATATCTGGGGTGAATCTAATTTTATAGTTTGTATTCTGCATAGTGTTATTATTTAAGCCCAGTGCCGATCACTGTGTTTTACCTTACAACACCCGACTTTCTCATGGTTATCTCTTAAATTGCATTATTTTCAACTTTGCATGTGTGGGGACCCATGAGTTTTTGCCTGCAGAAACGACTAAGGTTATAAAAGACCATGGCTAATATGGGACCCAATACAAAATAAGCATAGGAAACATATTAATGTTTTAAAATAGGTTATAGTGTAAATGCAACAACAAAATGTGCTAAGCCACCCTTCTAGTTTTTTTTCTTTTTACTGTCTAACGCTGGTTTGTTAAACGCATTTGGTTAAAAAAGACTGCATTAAATTTATTCAAATTTGCACAGATGTTAGTTGTTAACCCGAATTTGATCCTCCTGAAGTTTGACCCTGATTGACCCAGCGGTTCACCCACAGGCCCCCAAAACGTACAATTTTTTAAAACGGCGGTACTGACTAAAGTACAGCATCTTGGAGTTTCATGCTTTGTTGTTTTGTGCAATGTAAGGTTTTTTAAAGAATTTTGTATCTTTTTTTCGGATTCACCCATTTTTTGGGTGAAGGTTTCGTACCTAAGATGTAAATTAAACTTGATAAACGTACTTCGATTTCGTTTATGTCGTACAAAACGTCGTTGATCAACATAAATATGAAAAAATAAACTTAACTTTTTCGAACGCCGCAATAAATGATCTTTAAATTCTCGTTGTCAGCTTGGCCGTCGCATAACAACGGGTCTCTAAAGGTCAACTTTTAGGCATTACAACACAGTTAAGAATTTTTCGTCATAACGTATCTTCCTTATTTTTGACAAATCAATTCAAGAATCAGGGTCTTGTTGAACACTAAGGACTGCATGCTGTTAAAAACAGTGCCAAAAGGTCATTAAACGGTCGTTTTTGCGAAACAAAGTTGAGTGAAAAACAAGTAGTTATGTATACCTTTGCAGCAAACGACTTTTTTTATATAGTGTCTAAAATAACAGTTAATGCTTTCTAGGAAAATATGTGTTTAAAAACTTAACTTGAACGACAATAATAAGGTCAAAGCAGGAGATTAAATTGAAAGTATTTTCCCCGTTCTTTTTTCACCATTTTTTTGTAATTATATCACAATAATGATGCAAAAAGAATATGGAAAAGAACTTTTAAAGTTAAGTTAATGCCTTGTGAAAAATTTGCCTTTGAGAATCTAAAAATTACCGCAACATAGGTTTACCGTAATCCGCATAAACACGCGTGTGGGAACCCATTCGTTTTTGCTTGCAAAAACAATCATATATGTAAATAAAATTGTGTATAGTATAGTAAATTGGTAAATATCGTATAGAATATATAAAATGGAAATATATCAGAAAGCCACTTTTCTAGTTTACACATAGACTAGTATGGGAAATCATTCCTTTTTGCTTGCAAAAGCGGTCATGGTAGTATTTAAGGGGGTATATTGTAAATCTCTAAATTAGATACAGAATATATAAACTGGAAATACACAGGAAAGCTGCCTTTCTCATTGTACTCTTTTGCATAAGTGTGACTTGATGTAAAAGTGGATTTTACATCCATAAGTAGGACTTTTGTTTTTTTTAGGATTAAATGATGCAATCAAGAGGACAGTGCTATTTACGATTTTTTTGTCCAAAATTGCAACCACATATTATGCCAAGCCCTCTGTCATATGTTATGTTGAAGGTTTTTGTGCAGTCAATGTTTTAATTGTGTAGCTTTGCAAACACAATACGATTGTCACAAAATATACTTGTAATGAAATACTTATATCAATAGGTTGAAGTCATAGAGGAAGTGGGACCAAAACTTGACAGCTTGGACTTTTGGCCCAAACTGATCACTCTGATTGTGTCTGTCATTGAAGAAGACAAAAATATATATGCCTGTGTACTTAATCAGTATGTATAAACATTTTATTCTGTGATATCATACAATGCTACTTTTGTACTGTTACCGGACATTGGGTCGAATACATGCTTCTTTCGAATACTTCAAATATACGCGTTATTCGAATACTTCACGAATACCTGCATAACAGTATTCGACTTCATGAATACTCTGGTAATTTTTTAGTGACAGCAATTCAAATGGCATTTAAATGAAACAAGTCAAGTACTTGTGTTCATGAATAGTGACAGCAATGCTAAATTAGGCTAAACAGTATTGTTGAATACTAAGGACTGCATGCTATTAAAAACGGTGTCAAAAGGTCAAACGTCAAACGTGGGTGTCTGCACCATGAGATGTTATTGCAGG
Organism: Phallusia mammillata; assembly: GCF_965637545.1. NCBI lineage: Eukaryota > Metazoa > Chordata > Ascidiacea > Phlebobranchia > Ascidiidae > Phallusia > Phallusia mammillata. The sequence goes on along the minus strand of NC_137258.1, from coordinate 14,828,651 downwards.
TCAATGGAACTCGTTTTGCGAATACAGCTGCTTTCTAGGAAAATTTGTGTCTGTAGTGTTTGTAATATAACTGTTAAGGCTTTCTAAAAATATCTAGGTCAAAGCAAGAGATTAAAGTATTTTTTTCTTTTTTTAATTGTTTTTGTAATTATATGATATTAATAATGCGAAAAGAATACAGACAAAACTTTTTGTGGGTCCCCTTCCCTATATATATATATTTCTTTTTTTCCGTCTAACACGGATTTGTTCCCACTCTTTGGTCAAGAAAGAATGGTTCAAACTTTTTCAAATTTACACACATTATAGATATTGGTCTAAAGATGGTCCATGTGAATTTTGACCCCGTTAGATCCCTCGGTTCACCCACAGCCCCCCAAAACGTGAAATTTTTAAAGTGGCTATACTTGCTAGAGCAGATGATTCTGGAGGTTCATACTTTTTTTAATGGTACGTTGCAGCGTATTTTAAATTATTTTGTAACTTGAAGTTGTATATATCGATTTTCACCCCTTTACCACCAAATATTTGTTTGTTTGTTTGTTTGTTCACATGTTAATTAGGTCAGAAATACAAGATTTAACCTGCTGAAATTTTAAACAGCTGTGGATAGGGTGCTCCTTGTTGGCTGTTAAAAATTTCAGTGCATTAGGCTCAGTAATTACTGTTACTTCCCCAAGTATGTTTTTACATGCTGTCTTTTGTCCAATTTGTGCTCGCTCAGTGCACAGCTGACGCAATGGGAGTGATTGAGGATAGTGGCGCATGGAAAAATGCCTCTGCTTCACACATGAACGCAGTCGTCACTTGACAATTTTCTCACTGGTTGGAATTAAGATGTTACGATGTTAGTTACATTGCGCTGTAAACATTAATGTAGGTCAACTTATTCGTGTTTCGAAACGCAGAGCGACAACACAGCACCAGTTGTTACACCTGTGTAACATGACTTCTCCTACTGCAAGCGTTAATAAAACTGTTTTAGAACAGGTTTTGGACATAAAAAGCCCAGCTAAGCAATCATATTGGTATGTAGAAACTTAACGGCGCCAGGAAACGCTATGTGCGGATTAAAAATCACAATTCAACAAACAAAGGGCTGTGACTGTTACAAAACAAAAGTTTATAAATATTTCTTTTCATACCAGAAATGTCATCTGTGCAATTCAAATTCTTACCTAGCATATGCATGCACCATTCATCCTGTTACGAATTCAAAATATATGTGTGTGTGGGGACCCATTGGTTCTTGCTTGCAAAAACAATTATGTTATAACAGGCCACAAAAATATTGGTACCATACTAGGGTTGGCAAGCCGGTCAATGGACCGGTCAAATACGGTCAATTGACAGCACTTTATTTGACCGGTCAAATACTATTTTTAATTTTAAAAATCAAATCCGGTAAATTTTCTTGGACTTGCTTTTTGGTTGTTGGAAAGGGTAAATTATTTCTAATAACCCTCAGGTAGAACAGTTTAGGGCATACTCTTGTATTAAGTGCTTTTAAAGCCAATATAGATGTGTTTTGTTCATTTGAAATAAATGCCAAAACAATTAGGAGATTCTTTTCATTTGAAATTAAGATGTGATTTACGTTGTGGCAAACTTTGCAAGGTTTACAATGGAATTAAAAAACATGGATCACTTCTAGCACAGTTTTATCATAATAAAATTGAGTGTGATATGTCCATGAGGGAAAGTTAGTTCAATAGTATTTACTTGGCCATTTTTGCAAATGTTGCACATTTTTGCTGACAGATAAAAAAAAAATTAAATCATCTGGGTAAACTTGTAGATCTACAGTCCTTTTTTCGATAGTTGATGCAAAAATTGTTTGTAGCTATATATTTAGCTTATAATTACCCTGAATAGATTTTTGTGGATAAGTTACAGGTCAGTACTTATTGGGATAAAGTACGTACATATCAAGCTTTTGTATATTCCTATTTTGTCATGAATGGAGATGTGACAACAGCGTAACAGCATAAATTACGACTTTAAACAGGATAAGCGAGTTTTGCAGTTAAATCTCAGTCAAAATTAGACTTTAATCTGATGTATATAGAATATTATGAGAGTCCAGTTCACAAATGTGATTACTGAATGAAAATTATAGACACACAGGTGGGGTAAATGATGAAGTGAAGCATGCAATGCAGTCGGATAAGTCTGTAATATAATATAAACTGAACATTTCCTACTTCACAAATAAATTTACATGAGTTGAAACCTTCATTTCCATTACTTATGATTTAGAAGAAGAATAAACTTCCAACTTTTAACTAAAATTGCAATTTAATAATGTGCATAGTATTTGACCTATTTGACCGGTCAATTGACCAGATTTTATTTGACCGGTCAAATGCCCAACCCTATACCATACTGAATGTATCCATCAAATATATATCCCTTACAATTATAATGAATGGTGCGTAAATATGTCAGAGTTTCTGTAAAATGGAATATACAGGAAAACCACTATTCCAGTTTAACAATGATTGTGCCCTATTTTTACTGTTACCAAATCGCACCTGCACATGTGTGGGGACCCATTAGATTATGCTTGCAGAAATGATTATGATATAAAGTGCAGGGAAAAAGATAGGGACCCAATGAAATGTAGGTGTCAAATATATATATCCGTTATAAATATAGTAAATGGTATATGTGATACATCGTTAAATATGATGTAGTATATATAAACTGGCAGTATATAGGAAAACCACTATTATAGTTTAAAGTTGGGTTAATGCTTAGTCCTCAAGAATCTAGTAATAATCGCAACATTTGTTGTTGTAAATCTGCACAAACACACATGTGGAGACCCATTGTTTTTTGTTTGCAAAAACGTTCATATGTGTATATCAAATGATGTGTATAGTAAATTGGTAAATAGGATATATCCAGTCCCATCAGAAATATAGGAAAACCACCTTTCTAGTTCGTTTAGTATTTACAATTTTGGCTCCATTGGCCAAATGGTGACCATTACAGTCCCTATTATGTGTTTAAACACATGTGCCCTTGACAAACAATCAAATCCGGCGGAAGGAATTTTAGGTTTATGGTCAGACAGAAATGGCTACTTAATGCAGGGCCACACATGCCACCGGGCTTTGTTTTCACTGGAATAGAGCTGTAAGCTATTTAGTTATTATGGGTCCCCTTCCCTGAAGGGGACACCGACACATATTGTTTTTGTCCGTATTTTTTTCTCTGACTAACGCTGGTTTGTTATATGCGTTTGGTCTAGAAAGAGTGCTTTAAATTTATTTAAATTTTGACAGATGTTAGTTATTAACCTAAATTTAATCCTCCTGAAATTTGACCCCAAATGACCCAGCAGTTCACCCACAGGCCCCCAAAACGTAAATTTTTAAAAACAGCTATACTAACTAACGTACATCATCTAGGATTTAAAAGCTTTGTTGATTGGTGCAATTAACGTAAATTTGATCCTCCTGAAATTTGACCCCAAATGACCCAGCGGTTTTCCCATAGGCCCCCAAAATGTAAAATTGTTAAAACATGGTTTGTTATACGCGTTTGGTCAAGAAAGAGTGCTTCGAATTATTCAAATTTTGACAGATGTTAGTTATTAACCTAAATTTAATCCTCCTGAAATCTGATCCTGAATGATCCTGCGGTTCACCCACAGGCCCCCAAAACGTAAAATTTTAAAAACAGCTATACTGACTAAAGTGCATCATCTAGGATTTATATGCTTTGTTGATTGGTGCAATTAACGTAAATTTGATCCTCCTGAAATTTGACCCCAAATGACCCAGCGGTTTTCCCATAGGCCCCCAAAATGTAAAATTGTTAAAACATGGTTTGTTATACGCGTTTGGTCAAGAAAGAGTGCTTCGAATTATTCAAATTTTGACAGATGTTAGTTATTAACCTAAATTTGATCCTCCTGAAATTTGAACCCAAATGACCCAGCGGTTCACCCACAGGCCCCCAAAACGTAAAAATTTTAAAACGACTATACTGACCAAAGTAGATGATCAAGGTGTTTCATGCTTTGTAGTTTGATGCAATCTAAGATATTCTAAAGAATTTTTTACCCTTTAAAATGATTGACCCATTTTCACCCCTTAAACCCCAAAGTGTTTGTTTCTTCCTAACGCTGGTTTGTTAAACGTGTTTGGTTAAGAAAGAGTGCTTCAAATTTATTAAAATTTACACAGGTGTTAGTTATTTCTCCATATTTGATCCTCCTGAAGTTTGACCCTGAATGACCCAAGGGTTCACCCACAGGTCCCCTATACATAAATTTTCTATTTGGCTATACTGACCTAAGTACATGATCTAGGGGTTTCATGCTTTGTTGGTTGGTGCAATTTAAGATATTGTAAAGTTTTTTGTAACTTTTTATTGGATTCACCCATTTTGCACCCCTTTACCCAAAAAATAATTGGTTTTAGTTTTTCCAGTCCCTTAGGTCAGAAATGCAAGCCTGTGATGTGTACTAAAAGGTAAAATTTGAAGAAAAAAAATTGTTAAAAAATTACAGTGGATTACTCATTTAGTGTTCCAAATTTTGGCTCAATGGCCAAATGGTTACCGTTACAGCCCATAATATGTGTACACTGGAAAGCCCAAGGGAGTGCTCTGTCAAACCAGTGAAGTACACTGGAAAGCCCAGCGGAATACCCTGTCAAACCAGTGAATTTACATGATACAATCATTCTCTATTAGTGGTGTTTGCCACGTTTTTACAGGATGATCTAACTAGCCTATCTTTAAAATCAGCAATTGTGATTGTTGCGTCATATTTTATACATTGTTTCGGCATTGTAGGCCATTGTTTCCACACAAAGCAATGAAGCCCAGTTGACTCTTTCACTTTGCTACACTGTATATATGTGTGTTATTTATTACAATATTGTTTTCAATGTAGCTAATGGCATAAAAGAACATTGTATTTTTTAATGTTGCAATATTTTTGTGCAATATTATGCTTCTACTAATAGGTACTTAAGAATCTAAAAGTAGCCAGAACTTAATCAATTCTCATAAACACATGTGTGGGGAACCATGTGTTTTTTAATGTCCAAACAATCATATATGTAGATGAAATGGTGTGTATGGTAAATCAAATCAGGACATAGAATACATAAAATAGTCATATACATAGAAAAGCCACCATTCTAGTTATTGGGAGTTTTAGCCGATGTTTATATTTTACTATTAGGTAAACCAGAAATTGGTGAAATTTTGTCTATAATGTTATTTGTTCAGGTTTCACAGCATTGAAAGACTGAAAGTTTGTAGTTTCTTGTTTTATGTGTTTAACAGGTTTCCAAATGAATTGAATGTCGGCCATGTAAGTGCACAAAGAATGTGGCACTTATTTTCTGAGGACTTGCGACCTGCCCTGATTGAACACAGCCAACACAGACTTTGCAAAACGACAGATTACATGAACTTGCAGTTTAAAGTAAAGTGGCTATATAAAGAATATGTTTCTGGTCTTAATGCAAAGTTGAATGTCACACCTGAATATTCACAGTAAGTTAAAAGTAGCAAGTGGTATTTTTGCTCAAACAAATTTTGTGCTTACTTTGCAAACTGCTGTAATACAAGCTTGTAGTTTTTAATCTTAAGTTAGGATTGCCTTATTTTGTGATATAGGTGGTTTGAACCTTTTACTCTTGATTGGCTGGATGAAAATGAAAAGTTGTCATTAGAATTTTTAAAAGGCGCATACGATAGAGATAAGCGTGATGAGGTATTTATACTTCTATTACTGCATTGGTAACTTTTATGTAGATTGAATTAGTTGTATACGCTGGTTTATTTTTGTCAAGTTTCAGCAAAGCTCGCAGCATGCCTTGTTTTCTTGCTCGGTTGTGGACATTTTTACACAACTGAATCAAAGTTTTGAGATTATCAAAAAGTTGGAATGTCCTGAACCATCTGTGGTGTCAAAATATATGAGGAGATTTTCACAGGTAGGTCGTAACCAAACTATGTGCTCATTTTATGGGTCGACTTCCCGGAAAGGGACACATTGTTTTTGTCTGTAGTTTTTTACTTTTTATGGGTCCCCTTCCTGGAAGGGGACACATCTTGATTTCATTATGTTTTTGTTGTTTTTTCCTTCTTCTCCCTTGAAGTTTGTCCATGCATGTTTGGCAGGAAATCTTTAGAGCAGGGGTTCCCAACCTGTGGTACGCGTACGAGTACGAAGGTTTTTCAGGTGGTACGCGAGTAGCTTCCGTTTTGTTCACATAAACCTGGATTTACAACCTTATATTTCGTTTATCTGGGTTTGTTTACAAAAAAACATTCCCCAGGCCTATTGTCATTGTTACGTAACTATTTCTGTTGTTTGGTTACATTACGATCTTCAAAATACAGGTCATGTCAATTGCCAACAAAAAGCATAGTTACTATGAAAAGCCGTACAACACGGTGGGCGTTAATTATGTCCAATGATTTCTCTTGATATATATCATCTACAGTTTTGTAGCGTTGAAAGAAATATGATTCGAACAAATTAGTTGTTCAGCAAGAAGTGGTACCACAGATCACATTGATATGCTCTATTGTGGTACGCGTGGCAGTGTAAAGCGTCCAAGTGGTACGAGATCGTAAAAAGGTTGGGAACCCCTGCTTTAGAGGATTTGGAAGAAACTTTTACAGATGGTAGAGTTGGTTATGTAGATGTGCCATCTGCTTCGTTTGACTTGATAACTCCAGTATTTACCCTGCTAGACTCCAAAGTGCGTTTTTGTATGTTGCTGTGCACCACAAACGAAAAATTTGTGTAGTGTAATAGTATAATAAAGGCAACAGAACACGTGGTACTTGTGTTTGTGCATTACTTGGTGGACATTTTTGCACATGCCAGTCAGAGGGGTTTTAACAGCCTTGTGATGTCAGAAGCGTTAACAAATGTTGCTAATAACGCTTCTAGTGGTTAGAATGTTAAACATTGTCAGATTTGGATAAAATTTTACAGGACTGTTGATTAGATCATTGTGGTTTCATATTTTATACTTTTGGGTGTTGAATCCCATCAGTAACCCCCCAAAATGGGTAAGTTTTTTAAACAGTGCCAGAATTAGGGCTGTTATCAAATAAAGGTTTTTAATTTTTCAAATAATCAAATAATTCAAATAATTTAGAATACCGGATACGTAAGGCCCAGATTTACTTTTAAATAAGGATGGTTGAAACAAATCTAGGCTACATATTTTTTTCTGTTTAAAATAATAATCAGTACAGATAGAGACATGTTTCAATTAATCTCTGTAATTTGGCAAAAGCACATGAACATATTACGTGTGTATTTTAACACCATTACAACAGCTTTTTCTTGGATACTGGCTGAATTGAATTGTGATCTACACCATTTTAATCACTTGCATGAAAAACTTGAATTATTCCTGGGTGTAACTAATACCGGAATGAACAGTAAATTGTCATGCTTTTTTGTGTAATATTTTTGGGGGAATGGGTAAAGAACATTAATATAAGGCTGAAAACATATGTTTAAGTGCTTCTGTGTAACCGCAATTCCATAACAATGTCACCAATGTGTTCAAATAAATTGATTTTGCACACATATATTGTGGTTTACTGCACAGGAAAAAATTATTTGATTATTTGAAATGAGTAAAAAATTATTTGATAAATTTTCAAATAATTAAAAATTTCAAATAATCAAATAATTATTTGTTTGATAACAGCTCTAGCCGGAATTAATTGAAAATTGTATAACTTGTAGAATATGCCTTTTATAGTTGTCAATTGTTGTGTTTTACCTTGTAGCCCCAACATTTACCCCACTTCCCTCAAAAAGAGTCAATTTTTTAAACATTGTCTGAATTGAATGAAATTTGGAGAGTTTGTAGAGTGTGTCATTCATAGGTATAGAATGTTGTGGATCACCCTGTTGCCCGAAGATTTACCTGACTAGCCCTGAATATGAGTTATTGACCCCAAAAAACCTTCAAAAATGCAGTTTGTACTCCATGTAGCATATTTATTTATGCACAGTACCGATCACTGTGTTTGATGTTACAATACCAAACTGTCTCACAGTTATCTCTTGAAGTGCATTATTTACAACTTTGCATGTGTGGGGACCCATGCATTTCTACTTGCAGAAACAGCCAAGGTTATAAAAGACGGTGGCTAATATGGGACCCAATATAAAATAAGTGTAGGAAATATACGTAGTAATTATGGGTCCCCTTCCCTGAAGGGGACACATATTGATTTTACTCAAAATGTTTTTGTTTTTTTTCTTTGTTTTTCTTCTTTTTTCTTCTACCCAAAGTTTGTCCGACTCGTTTTTCCATCAAATCCTTGATGGATTTGGATGAAATTTACACAGATGGTAGATGTAGTTATGTAGATGTGCATCCCACTTTGTTGTTGTTGATAACCCCAGTATTTACCCCGCTAGCCCCCTAAAATGTTTTTTTTTCCCCGAAGTTTGTCCGACTCGTTTTTCTATCAAATGCTTGATGGATGAGGCTGAAATTTGCACAGATGGTATATGTAGTTATGTAGATGTGCATCCCACTTTGTTGTTGTTGATAACCCCAGTATTTACCCCGCTAGCCCCCTAAAATGTTTTTTTCCCCCGAAGTTTGTCTGACTTGTTTTTCCATCAAATGCTTGATGGATGTGGCTGAAACTTATACAGATGGTAGATGTAGTTATGTAGATGTGCATTCCACTTTGTTTTTGTTGATAACCCCAGTAGTTACCCCGCTAGCCCCCTAAAATGGGTATTTTCTCCCGAAGTTTGTCCGACTCGTTTTTCTATCAAATGCTTGATGGATGTGGCTGAAACTTATACAGATGCTAGATATAGTTATGTAGATGTGCATCCCACTTTGTTTTCCGGATAACCCTAGTATTTACTCCGCTAGCCCCCTAAAAGGGGTGAGTTTGTAAACAATGTCAGAATTGGCTAAACTTTGGATAGCTTGTAAAGTATGCCAATTATCGTTATTGCGCCATTGCAGTTCGGGGGTTGTTAACAGCCCTTTGACGTCAGAAACATTAACGGTTGTTGCTCAAAACACCTCTAGTGGTTGAAATTTTAAACATTGGCAGATTGGACTGAAATTTTGCAGTACTATTGATTGAGTCATTGTGGTTTCCTACTTTTAAGTTTGTGTGTGTTGAACCTCAATTAGTTATCCTACTAGCCCCCTAAAATGAGTTTTTTATTATGGGTCCCCTTCCCTGAAGGGGACACATATTGTTTTTGTCCGTATTTTTTTTTCTTTTTTCTGTCTAACGCTGGTTTGTAACGCTCGTTTGGTCAAGAAAGCGTGCTTTAAATTTATTCAAATTTGGACAGATGTTAGTTATTAATCCGAGTTTGGTCCCCGTGAAATTTGACCCCGAATGACCCGGCGGTTCACCCACAGACCCCCAAAACGTAAATTTTTTAAACGCTCGTTTGTAACGCTCGTTTGGTCAAGAAAACGTGCTTTAAATTTATTCAAATTTGGACAGATGTTAGTTATTAATCCGAGTTTGGTCCCCGTATGACCCAGCGGTTCACCCACAGACCCCCAAAACGTAAAATTTTTAAACGCTGGTTTGTAACGCTCGTTTGGCCAAGAAAGAGTGCTTCAAATTGATTCAAATTTATGTTAGTTATTGATCTGAACTTGATCCTCCAGAAATTTGACCCCGAATGACCCAGCGGTACACCCACAGGCCCCCGAAACGTAAATGTGTCTAACGCTCGTTTGGTCAAGAAAGACACTGTAGGCAGAAGTCCCAAGAGAGTACGTATACGAATAATAGGACAGAGCGGGAGGGCTCAGCTTGACGTCGGACAGACGTTTTACGACACGTCGTTTTGGTGATTAGAAATCAGCTGTTTTTGCACAGCAATGCTATTTCGTTTTATTAAGTTATCACTCACATTTTCTGTTTTGGCAAAGGTTTCACACATATGACGTGATTTAAACCTAATAAGCGTGCTTCGGTTTCGTATATGTCAAGCAAAACTTTGTTAATCAAACTAAATGTGAAAAATAAACTTGACTTTTTTGCAAGATAAATGTTTTTTTTTAATGCTCGTTGTCAGGTTGTCCGCTGCATGACCACGGGTTACTTAAGGTCAATTAGTAGGTGTTACTAACACAGTTCAGAACTTTCTTTCGTAATAACGTAGCATTTTTTTTTAATCAAATACTCAAGGCATGTATAAATTAGGTCAAACGCTGTTGTTGAACACTAAGGACGGCATGCTATTGAAAACGGTGTCAAAAGGTCAAACAGTCGTTTGGTGTGTGCACTCTAAAAGGTTACTACAGGTCAATGGTACTCGTTTTGCGAAACAAAGTTAAATGGAAAACAATTTGTTATGTATACACTTGAAGCAAATCGCTTTTTAATTTAAATTGTCTGTAACACAACTGTTACAGCTTTCTAGAAAAAAATTGTGTTTAAAACCCGACCTTGGACGACAATATCTGGGTCAAAGCAAGAGATTAAATTGAAAGTATTTGTTTCGTTCTTTTTTAATGTTTTTGTAATTATACGACAATAATAGTGCAAAAAAATACAAACAAAATTTTTTATTGTTGGGTTAATGCTTTCTAAAAATTTGTTCTTAAGAATTTAAAAATCACCGCAACTTTTGTTTACTGTAAATCCGCACAAACACGCATGTGGGGACCCATTAGTTTTTGTTTACAAAAACAATCATATGTGTAGATCAAATGATGAGTATAGTAAAATGGTAAATATCGTATAGAATATATAAAATGGAAATATATCAGAAAGCCACCATTCTAGTTTAAATAGTTTTTACTCCATATAGCATATTTAGATATGCACAGTACCAATCACTGTGTTTGTCTTCACAATACCAAACTTACTCATTGTTATCTATTAAATTGCATTATTTTCAACTTTGCATGTGTGGGGACCCATGAGTTTTTGCCTGCAGAAACAACCAAGGTTATAAAAGACGATGGCTAATATGGGACCCAATACAAAATAAGCATAGGAAATATATTTATGTTTTAAAATAGATCATATTGTATGTGCAAGGGCAATATGTGCTAAGCCACCCTTCTAGTTCTATTCTTATTATTGAAATCTCCTTTGAAGTAAAACGACTGCGACGATTCCGGGTCATTAAAATCAGATCAAGAAATTCAGTGTGAAAAACCACTAAATCTCTCGCTATATTTTATTTGTTTTATCAAAACGCTTTTTTTATAGCAAAATGCATTTGTTTTGATAAAACAAATAAAATATAGCGACAGATTTAGTGGTTTTTCACACTGAATTTCTTGTAGGAAATATATATTAGTTTTAAAATAGCTTATAGCAGTGGTCGTCAACCTATGGGTCGCGACCCCAAATGGGGTCGCCTAAACTTGTTCTGGGGTCGCAATAAGTCGCCTAATTTAATTTATTGCATTTTAAAATTGATTACAGAAAATGAAACTAATATTATGTTCTTTTAGATCGCAACTTTTGCTCTTGTTTTGTAGTAGAGCTAGCTACCTCCTGTTGCAATTAAATCGTGGTAGTGGAAAAACAGAAAATGCCTTTATCGCGTAATAATGGGTTTCGACAACGTGTATTATGACTCAACACTATAAGTTTGTATTATTTAAGGTGACACCAGAACGAGTGAATAGTTATTTAAGCAACGTACCCAACTATGCCAAATTTTTCTAATCCCGTTTTCAACCACGTGGCTGTGTGAAGCAGGATTTAGTGTAATGAGTGTATTAAAAACGAAACATCGTAATCGATTGGAAGTGGGGCATGACATGCGGTTAAGCTTGTGCTTTTTTCGTAATGTTTTGGTATAGCCATTTTTTCGGAATACTTTTGTATTGCCATATTTGTTTGTAATTATGTACAGTTTGTGTAATTGTTCTTTCGGTTCAGCATTACTTAAAACATTTTTCTCAGTGTTGAAAAAAATGGGGTCGCATGTAAATTCTGACTTCATTTTCCCTTAAATTGGGGTCGCCTATAAAAAAGGTTGAAGACCACTGGCTTATAGTGTATATGCAAGGGCAATATGTGCTAAGCCACCCTTCTAGTTTTGTTTCTTTTTTTCTTTCTTTTTCTTCTTTTTTCTAATGCTGGTTAGTTCCATGCAATTGGGCAAGAAAGGGTGCTTTAAACTTTTTCAAGTTTACGCACATCTTAGTTAGTTATTATGGGTCCCGTTCCCTGAAGGGGAAACATATTGTTTTGTCCATTTTTTGTTCTCTTTTCTGTCTACCGCTGGTTTGTTATACGTGTTGATCATGAAAGAAATTTGATCCTCCTGAAGTTTGATCCAGTGGTTTACCCACAGGCCCTTGTTGATTAGTGCAATATTAGATAATCTAAAGAATTTTGTAACTTGTTATTGGATTAACCCATCAGTATTGCTTGTTGTTCAGACGATCGACAAAGTTTTGGATTCTTACGTTGAACTGGTGTCCAAAGATTTTATGCTGCTTTGTCGAAAGGAGAAAGTTGGCTGTATTTTAATGAACAACATACAACAACTTCGAGTTCAACTAGAGAAGATGTTTCAATTCATGGGTGGTGAACAGGTGTGTTGTTTTGTTGGTTTGAAATTATTTTTGATAGCATCTGAACATAAAAAAACAAAATTTTTAATGTCTCAACTTGGAAACTTATTTAAACAGAGATTCCCCCACAGTCATGCAAACATAAATTATTTTTTAGTCTAATTTTATGACATTCCAAATACAATCGGCATGATTTTAAGATTGCCAAAACTAATTAAGTGTTTAATGCTTGCATACACAAAGAGATATGCAGACAATCTCAAAACACAAAGTACAATTAAATTGCAAGAAAGTTACCAACTATCATAGCAAATAATGAGTACATTGGATTAGAGTTGAAAGACAAAATTGAAAATGATAAAAAAACTGAAATTACAACACAATTGGCAGCATCAATACTATACCACAGGGCTCATAAAAGTTTTTTCACAGCAGCCGTGTTGCATGCATAGCTTACTAATGCAGCCTATCCTGAACAAAAGTTCATTTTTACAGGAAAGTAACAATAAAGGCAAATGTGCATGCACAATTGATAACTTTTAGCCATAAGTGAAATTATCCACACATATTGTGTAAATCTTTTTGCGAGCAGTGAACCAACATTCACTGGCTTGTACTGTGATTCTTCACAAACATTTAAAATGGTTCAATATTTTAAAAAGAGCCCAAGGATAAAGGCTCTTGTGGAAAACAAAAACGTAATAGGTATAAAAAGTTGTCAAAAAGAGTGTTTTGATTCAGTCACTTTTTTGTTCTAGGCGTTTATTGCTAATGATGTACAGAATGCAAAAAGTAGCAATAGGTCTGGTTGTTTACATTAGTGGTAATTGTTGACATGACTATCACATGGTCAGATGTTACTGCCATTCAGCACATGCAGATTGGGAACCCAGTTTCGAATGATTTTTATGCTAGTGCCACAATTAATCATTTTAATTTGTCAATGTCTCTTACACTTTTGGGTTTTCTGGCAGAATTTTAAACGGTCCTTAACTGGGCCTTAGACCCAAATAGCTCTGTTGAAGCTAAATTTTAAGTTGTGTATTAAGTTTGGGTGTATTTGGTTTTTCCGCATTTTATGTAATGTTCTAATTACTCTTTTACTTATTTTTTTGATTTAGTTGGATCAAGGTACATGTGATGTATTAAAAGAAAGCCAAGTTAAGCTAAACACTTACCTTGACAAGTTTAGTTCATTGTTTGGCCTGAGCTTCAAAAGCAGAATCAAGCAAAGCATTCATGCCATGGGTAATCTTCTTTATAAGGTTTGTTGCTACGTACCTTTTTAGTTAATAGATCTAATACATTTTTAGAGTGTTCTTAAGATGTTTAATTATGGGTCCCCTTCCATCTTTTTTCTGTCTTATGCTGGTTTGTTATAGGCGTTTGGTCAAGAAAAAGTGCATTAAATTTATTCAAACTTGGACAGGTGTTAGTTATTAATCCAAATTTGATCCTCATGAAGTTTGTCTGGGAATGACCCAGCGATTCACCCACAGCCCACCAAAACGTAAAAAATTTAAAACGACTCTACTGACTAAAGTACATCATCGAGGAGTTTTTAGCTTTGTTGTGTGGTGCAATGTAAGGTATTCTAAAGAATTTTGTAGCTTTTGCACCGCCCCTTTTCCCTCCTTAAACCCCGAAATATTCAGTTTTAGTCCTTCGGTCAGTCAGGTAGAGGTCCCAAGGGAGAAATTCACTGGTTTTTGTGCAGCAATGCTATGCCATTTTATTAAGTTATAATGTCCATTTTCTGTTTTGCAAATGTTTCACACCTTAGACATAATTTAAACTCGATAAATGTACTTAGGTTTTGTATAAAGCTGGCAAAACGTTGTTGATCGACATAAAGGTAAAAAAAATAAGCTTGACTTTTTCGAAACCCGCAATATATGGTCTTTAAAGGGTCGTTGGCTGCTGAATGACGAGAGGTCACATAAGGTCAGCTTGTAGGTATTACAAACACAGTTAAGAACGATTTACGGTCGAACTGGTGATTCCCTCCCTACGAAGCTGACATGTGCAGCATACAAGGCTTCAGTACAACGCCTTTAATAGGCCTGGCGTACCATGATTTATCGATATGTATGCCGTGATTGCTGGTCTGTATTGACGCTTTAAGACTGGGTGTCAAAAGGTCGCTTTCTAATAATTTGTTCTAGAGAATCTAAAAATAGCCGCAAAATTTGTTTACCATCAATCCGCACAAACATGCATGTGCAGTGTTTTTTAAGGTGTTTTGGGGGACCGAAATGGTTCCCCAAATTTCTCCAGCGGTTTCCCAAAATTTGGACTTGCAACTACAGTAGAAAAGTGATGGTTGTTTCTCGCTATGTCTTTGGTATTTAAATGAAACACTTGCGGTCTCTTAAAACTACTTAGTGGTCACCCAAACCAAACCTTAAAAAAAAAACCTGTGCGTGCGGGAACCCATTCGTTTTTGTTTACAAAAACAATCATATGTGTGGATCAAATGATGTGTATAGTAAATTGGTAAATAGAATATAGAATATAGAATATATAAAATTGAAGTATGTAAGATAGCCACCTTTCTAGTTAAATTTAAAAATACCAAGTGGTGTGGAAAAGTTGCAAGCCTGTGTAAATGCTTAGTTTGTTTCAAGGTATCCAAATCAAACCAAAAATCTGGTAAAATGCAACATTTCAAAGACTGCTCTCCTCAAGATGTGGATGAGGTTTTGAGGCCACTTATGGACTTGCTAAATGGAAGGTACAAAAATCACAGAATGTTTGTTGCTAAGATGTTTAAGAAGCTAATACATTTTGTGAAAACTTTTAATTTTTTTGAATTTTCTATTCACACAGCTTGGAGTTATTTGCCAGTACATGTGAAAAAACTATCCTTAAACGTGTTTTAAAAGAACTCTGGAAAATTGTTGTGACAAGTTTAGAAAAGGAAATAATTTTGCCCCCTCATGGGGAATTGTCTGTAAGTAATCTTGACATATTATTTTAAATGTATACTATTTAACTACCACATAGCAAAAACACCAGATCATGCTAAAAGTGTTGCATTTTGAGGAAAAAGTTACTTAGATAATAAATTTTAATTCATGCGCTTTTGACACAAAGGACTTGAGTCGAGATGAATTTGCGAAAAATTTGACAACACAGCAGTGCAGCATTCTTGTTTCCGTTTTGGACTCTATTAAGGTTGTAATTTGTTTTATTTATTTTTTCTGTTTTTTTTCTTATGACTTCTATCTTTTAAGTTGTATTTTCATGCTGGTGGAAATGGTTTGAAAAAGACATATCTGGAGAAAAATGAAGAAGTCCAGTCTCTTAAATATGCTTTGTCATTGTACACCCAGACAACTGATTCTTTGATTAAAGCTTTTATACTTGACCAAAAACCACAAGGTGTTTGTTCTTTATTTGTTTTGTTAGCTGATTGGCTGATAAAGTGCTTTATTAATCATTCTACTAATTACCCTGTTTTTTTTCTGTTTTGTAAAAAATGTAATATGTGTTGTTTTTTAGACAAGCAGGATGACAACCCACAATTAGGAGATCTTTCTGTCCAAGTTGACATATTTACTCACCCTGGCACAGGAGAACACAAAATCACAGTCAAAGGTGAAATATTTTTACCTTTTATATAACTATTTGAGATAATTCTACACCAGTTTTTTTATGTCTCCTAAAGGGATCTTTCTCTTTTTTCCTATTTTCTGCCTGATGCTGGTTTGTGCAACCCATTTGGCCAAGAAATAGTGCTTCAAACTTTGTACAATTTTACAAATGATCTTTTTAAAGACCCTGGAGTTTCATACTTTGTTAATTGGTGCATTGCAGAGTGTTTTGAGCATGTCATAACTTTTAGTTGGATGCTTTTACGCTGTCCCCCAAATGTTACTTTTAAGGCTGCAGTTTTTTTCCTTCAGGTCACTATACACCTCTTAATTAGCTGAAAAAATTAATTATGGGTCCCCTTCCCTGAAGGGGACACATATTGATTTTACTCAAATTTTTTTTTTTCTTTTTTTTTCTTCTCCCCAAAGTTTGTCCGACTCGTTTTTCCATCAAATGCTAGATGAATTTGGATGAAATTTACACAGATGGTAGATATAGTTATGTAGATGTGCATCCCACTTTGTTTGTCCAAATAACCCTAGTATTTACCCTGCTACCCCCTAAAATGGGTGAGTTTGTAAACAATGTCAGAATTGGCTGAAATTTGGATAGCTTATAGAGTATGCCATTTATAGATGTCGATTGGTGTGTTCAACCCTGTAGCCGCAACATTCACCCCACAAGCCCCCAAAGTGTAAAACGTATTTGTATGTTACTGGACACCACAAACGAAAGATTTCTGTCGCTCAATAGTGTTACAAGGGCAAGCAGTTGTATGTTACTCGTTTGTGACTTTGTGGATTGCTTGGTGAACATTTTTGTGTCATGGCAGTTAGGGGGTTATACCAGCCCTATGATGTCAGAAACATTAACGGTTGTTGCTCAAAACACCTCTAGTGGTCGAAATTTTAAACATTGGCGGATTTGGCTGAAATTTTGCAGTACTATTAATTAAGTCATTGAGGTTTCATATTTTTTTTAGTTTGTGTGTCGGACCCCATTAGTTACCCTACTAGCCCCCTAAAATGAGTCAGTTTTTTTAACAGTGTCGGGGTTGGATAAAATTTGGGTAGTATGTGGACTATGCTATTTGTAGGTTTCAATTGATGTGTTTTGCCTAGTAGCCCCAACATTTACTTAACTAGCCCCTTAAAATAAATGAACTTTTAAAAAACGTCCTAATTATATGAAATTTGCAAAGTTTATTAAACATACTAAGTCCTCAAATGTTATGTTTTGCCCTGTAGCACCACAACTTAACCAACTAATCTCTAAAATGTGTAACCCTTTTCACAATGTTCCAATTGAATGAAAATTGGACAGCTTGTAGAATTTGCTATTCATGTTTTGTTTTACCCCATTATGTCACTACTTACTCCTTCGTTTCTTTGAAAAAGAACGTTAAATAGGACATACTTCAAACAATACCTGGGGTGAATCTAAATTTATATAGTTTGTACTCTACATAGTATTAATATTTAAGCCCAGTGCCGATCACTGCATTTTACCTTACAACACTAAACGTTCACATGGTTATCTCTTGAAATGCATTATCTACAACAGGGGTCACCAAACTTTTTTCACTGCGGGCCGGATGAGTGCTAATAATGATTAAGGCGGGCCGCATAGTTTACATGCCCTAGCGCCGTCTTTCCAAACTTAACCCGCGAGGCGTTTTTAGGTGCGCCAAGATATGGTCTTCCTACAAACCCATTCAAAAAGTAGTCATGCAACTGTTAAACATCTTACGAACAATGCTTGTATAATATGCCACAAGTGACAAAAGAAGGCACTTGTTTGCGCACAATTAACACTTGTAGTCTTGTCTGTGACATAACAAACTGGCTTTGGATCAATCTTGGGCATTATAATCCTATGAAACTCGGTAATATCAATTCTAAATATCCCCACAGAAAAAAATTGTAAGAAGTAGATTAACTTTTAATGTTACAAAGTTATCAATACAATTTGGCAACCTAAAAAATGTGGTCGTGGGCCGGATGAAATGACCTCGCGGGCCGTAGTTTGGTGACCCCTGATCTACAACTTTGCATGTTTGGGGACCCATGAGTTTCTGCTTGCAGAAACAACTAAGGTTATAAAAGACAGTGGATGGTATGGGACCCAAAATAAAATAAGCATAGGAAATATATCAATGTTTTAAAATAGGTTATAGTGTATATGCAAGGGCAATAAGTGCTAAGCCACCCTTCTAGTTTGCCAAGAATTTTATTCGGATTTACTGGTTTTCCAGATTTTCCAAATGCTCTAAAAACATTTAACATGTCAACAGAGTTGCTAATTTACACTTCTTCAGTTCAATTTAGGTTGTTATGAAGCTTGTTTAGTGCAACAGAGATAATTCCTCTTTTTGAAAGTACAAAATAAACAAAATCACAGTTTCATAACTAGCACTTACACCAGAACACAGAACATGACGCCACACCTGCAAATTTTCTTGTAATTCGTGCAATCAGTCACATGAGATGTAGTTCAATATCAGCAACATGCACTCTTGTCCTACATCGCACATGTATTTGCAACATGGATATTGAAGAAATAACAGCCTCTTTTCACATAATCTATCCTTTTTTTTCATCAGTTTTGTTTCAAGACAACGGTTGTTCTTTCATGGTGCATTATTCAGGCCAATTTGTTCAAAGCTCAAATAGTAAATTTGGTGGAGAATAAAGCTTCTTTCGTTTTAGTGTTTTTTTTACTGTTTTTGTTTTGTTCATATTGTATTATTTCTGTCTAATGCTGGTTTGTTTTAGGTGTTCGGTCAACTAAAATGCTTCAAATTCATTTAAATTTGCACAGATCTTAGTTATTGCTCGAAATTTGATCCTCCTGAAGTTTGACCCCGAATGACCCAACGGTTTACCAATAGGCCCCTAAAATGTATTTTTTTCAAACGGCGGTACTGGCTAAAGTACACGAGCTAGAACAGGGGTGTCCAACCTTTTTGGCCAAAGGGCCACATGCGGTTTATGAATGATTGCGCAGGCCACTTGAGTGTTCGCTGCTAATTTGTAATCTCAGAAATGGCTGTCCACATGTCCACTTTTCTTGCAATATTCTTTTAGCGTTACTTGCTTTTCGTTTCTTATTTGGCATAATCTATATAACTGCAGAGTACCGTAGATATTTCACCGCTAAATGCGTTTTGGGTGAGTGTTATAAGATGTACATCAATGAAGCAAGAAATATTATTGACTGACTCTTAAAGCAGGAGTAAGTCTGTGGACGTAACAATATGAAAATTGTGATGCGTAACAATATGCATTGTGATGAAATAAAAGTAACTTGAACAGTTGTGTATTACTCTATTAACAAAAAAAGAAAGCAAACAATAAATGCCAATCATTGGAATGCAAGATCTCCATGAATTGCGCAGGCGTTAAAGTTCATAATTTAAGTCATTTCGAAAAATACTGCGCGGGCACACAGAACCTGTGGCCCGCGGGCCACGGGTTGGACACCCCTGAGCTAGGAGTTTCATGCTTTGTTTAAGGTATTCTAAAGAATTTTGCAAATTTTAATTCAAATCGCCGATTTTTTTCTACCCCTTAAACCCCGAAATCCTTTAGGTCAGAAATACAGGCCCTAATGTGATGAAATTTTAAACAATTGTCTGTAGTAGGTTACTCGTAAGGTATTTAAAGTTTTGGCTCATTTGGCCAAATTGTTATCGTTACAGCCCATAATATGTGTAGCCTACACTGCAAAACCCAAGGGAGTAACTCACTGGTTACGATTAAGGCGATTTAATGCATGGCAGGAGATCGCTTCTTGACGCATGAACGTGCGTTTTACGAGGCAGTCCTTTTAATAATTAGATATCAGCACCATAAACCCTTGGCATTCATATCAAAATAGCTCACGATTTTCAGTTTGAAAAAGTCTGCATCAGGACAAAGGGTAGCATACTCTTTGGTCAAGGCTTGTAAGCTATGTGGCCCTAGGACGTCTTTATTCAAATTATACTAGCCCTCTGTGAAAACAGGAGGGATCCATTCATTTTTTGCTTGCATAACAATCATGTATAAGCTATTGCTGCCAGGCATAGATCAAGTTTAAAGAGCTCTCCTGGCAAATGTACTTTTATTCCGACGTTTCGACGTCCTATACAGGTCGTCTTCATCAGGGTAAATAACACTGAATGCGACTAGTGCAGTGCACGATGAACAACGGAAAAAAGAATGGAACGCAAGCACGTCACAACGCAACGAAAACACCGCGCGATAACAAATGATTGGGCCTCTAATCTTTTAGCAGGTGCCTGTAGCACGCTGGAAGCATCACGTCTGTTTTGATGTTCATTGTGTTGCCCCGTTGGTGAATATTCCATGACTTAAGAAATAGTCTTTTCCTGTAGTCAGGCTCCCGGGCCACAACACACGCCGCATTGAAATCAATACGGTGGCCTTGTGACACCGCGTGATTGGAAAGGGCCAAATTCTTCGCTTCGCTATTGGCAACATCCCGTTGATGTTCTTTTCGGCGGGTGTTGACCTGCAATGGAAAGACAGAAGATGCATAACTGGGTTATGAACTTGTCTGATTACCAACCGACGTTTGATGAAACCAAAGTTTTGCAACTTGGTCTTAATTTTGCCACTGTACAACGGGTTGTACCGAAAGAACAAATTATTGCTGCAGTCGAGAAAGGAATTTGGCAGCAACCCGCACACATTAAAACAATCATTCAAGGCAAACTTGCAAACTGCCTTCGCACACACAGAATGGGTCAAAGCAACCTCAGTAACACTGAGCACCAAGCGATCCGAAGTTTGAGGTCAAATGAAGACATCTCGATCTTACCCGCAGACAAAGGTAACTGTACTGTCATCATCAACTGCCCAGATTACAACAAGAAAATGTCTGACTTATTACTGGATACTTCGACTTACAAGCATTTAAAGCGTGCTCCAACACGTAAGTCGGAACGCGTCCTTAATAAGTTCGTGGGGAAATTGCACACAGAGAGACGATGCATTTCTGAAGCCATATTCCAACTGCATAGCACGGACGGCTCCGCCCACGCATCTACGGCATACCAAAAATCCACAAGGAAGGCATTCCTCTGCGACCAATCGTTTCGTTTGTTGGCACTCCAACCTACAATCTTGCGAAGTACCTAGCAAAAGTTATTTCCAAGATTCTGGCGGCGATATGTTGACGACATTTTTTGTGTCATTGCTAAGAACAAGGTTGAGGCATTTCTACGGCATCTCAACGAGGCGCAACCAGGCTTTCGGTTTACCGTGGAACTCCAATCGGTATACTGTCTTCCATTTTTAGATGTTCAAGTCACAAGAACCGATGACAGTGTCTTGTACTCGAGAGTGTACCACAAGCCAGCGAGTACCGGCAGGTATCTCAATTTTCGATCTCATCACCCCACATCTTAGAAAAGAGGGGTGGTTAGTTCCCTAAAAGATCAGGCACAACGCTTGTGCAGTCATAGCGACGACTGTGAGGCAGAACTGACAAAGGTTCGCAAAGCCTTGAAATATAACGGCTACCCCAACTAGATTCTCCGTGATCGACGGGTAACATGTCCCAAACAGGTGACCCATCCAAAAACAGAGGGTTTTGTGACACTTCCATACATACCAAACTGACGGATATTCTATGGCGTATGTTGCGTGACTTCGGCGTTGTGATTGGCGTTCAACCTGCCAATACTATCCGCAAGCTACTGAGTCACCTGAAAGATCTAATCAGCACCTTTGAACAAAGTGGTGTTGTATATTCTATTCCCTGCGCCGAGTGTCAGTTAATATATATCGGGGAGACTGGAAGGTCACTCAACACTCGCTGAAAAGAACATCAACACGAAGAAGTCGGCCCTTTCCAATCAAGCGGTATCACAAGGCCACCGTATTGATTTCAATGCGGCGTCTGTTGTGGCCCGGGAGCCTGACTACAGGAAAAGACTATTTCTTGAGTCATGGAATATTCACCAACGGGGCAACACAATGAACATCAAAGCGTGATGCTTCCAGCGTGCTACAGGCACCTGCTTAAAGATTAGAGGCCATATCATTTGTTATCGTGCGGTGTTTTTGTTGCATTGTAACATCCTTGCGTTCCATTCTTTTTTCCTTTGTTTATCGGGCACTGTACTAGTCACATTCAGTGTTATTTACCCTGATGAAAACGACCTGTATAGGACATCAAAATGTCGGAATAAAATTTTGCCAGAAAGAGCTCTTTAAACTTGATAACATTCATGTGTGTAGATCAAATGGTGTTAGTAGTAAATCAACAAATAGGGTGCACAAAATATAAAATAGAAATATATAGGAAAGCCACCTTCTAGTTGAATACTTGTTTTGTCCACTATAACTGAACATTACTCCAAACTTTTTCAGTCAGAAGATTTATGGATTAAAATTGCATGTTACACACAATACATGTGAAACTAAATCTCTATCTATTATCTGGAAATTGCCGGTTACATAAAACCTCTAAGTAATCAAAGGTTGTCACAAAGGAGGAATAGCATGTGCTCTTACCATTAAATCACCATAAAAGCTGAAAAAAACTGTTGGTTTAGAAAAGCGGAACCTCTTGAAAAGTTTCTTATTGCTAAACCGGTCAAACAAATTTTACTAATCTTTTAAGTTCCTAGTGTCAATGAGCAAGGTTTCCTCTCATATGTCAAGAAGATCGGTGTCAAGGCTTTAAATGGAGGCCATGACAAAACTGATCATGATTCCAAATTGATTCCAAAACAGTAATGATGATTTAAGGATGGCAGCAATTGATTAAATAAATAGAAAACTTCTTGCTAAACTAAATGGAAAAGTGTTAGAGTAAAAAAGAATGTATTAGGCACATCTTTTTCATGTATCACCTCATCAGACCACCATAAACTTTTTCTGTTGTTCAAATCAATAACATGATAACAAAAAGAATATCCCTGTCAGCAAATGGTGTATAGTTCATACAAATTAGCAACATAAGAGCAAAAAAATGTTTGCTCAGCTAGGATAAACATACATTGATCAGCAAGGATAAACATACATTCATAACTGGAATCAGTCCTAAAGTGTTCATGCAGACCAGCAAAAAAGGCACACAGTTGAAATGTGCAGCATAATGGCAGGGAATGGTGTAATATATACATATATGCTTAGGATAGGCCTTAGTGTATGTGCTATAGCAATATGTGCTAAGTCACCCTTCTAGTTATATACAAGTGTGCTGTTATGGCTGGTCTACGTGAACATTTCAGGGCTGGTCCCACTTATGAGTGTATGTTCGTCTCAGTTGATAGTCATCTTGACTATAATTGATTTAAATGTCTCCAAAAAAACGCTTTTGCTTTGTACTGATGTAGTTATTGCTGCAAACAATTTACTGTGGAATACTTCTGGAATGTTTCGACCTTTTGTTGAAGTCAACGTAGCTGGACCTGGTTTGGCTGAGCGGCGTCGAAAATATTCAACAAAAAGTAAAAACAACATGTGGTCACCAAAGTTCAATGAGACCTTTCAATTGTAAGTAACATTGATAACAAACAAACACTTTACCAGAAAAAATTACAAACATGCAACAAAAATGCTTGAAATAATCATGATAGGATTAATGTGCTTTTTTTATGTGGAGTTTGTAAGGAATTTGGTTGGATCACCCTGGGATAATTAGGCGCAACAGATATAAAATATCACTGTATAACTTAAACAAGTGGTTGGCAAATTTTAAGTTTGCACACACAAAATTGATAGCTAAAGAAAGTTTTATCTCAAAAAGGGCTTAGTGTAGTTATTGACCAATTTTCAATCCCAAATATTCATTTTCGATAAGTCAGAATAACAACCCCAAACTTGCTGAAATTCTCCCACAGGCCCCCAAAGCGTAAAAAAATGAAAACAGCTGTACTGACTAATGTACATCATCTAGGAGGTATAGCTTTGTCTAATGTGCTGAAATTTTAAACATTTTTTTGCAGTAGGTTACTCGTTTAGTACTTTAGATTTTTCCTTAATCAGCCAAATAATATCCTTTGCAGCTGATAATATATGTACACTGTCAGGCAGACAGAAATCCCAAGTGAGTAATTCACTGGTTTGCAATTACGGCGTTTTAGTGCAGAGCGGAAGAGCTAAGCTTGACGTCGGACAGACATTTTACAAGACAGTCGTTTCGGTGATTGGAAATCAGCTGCATTTGCACAGCAATGGCATGTTGTTTTATTAAGTCATCATGTGCATTTTAAATTTTGGCAAAGGTTTCACACCTAAGATCTAATTTAAGCTCGATAAACTTACTTTGGTTTCGTTGATCAACATAAGATGAAAAAACAAACTTAACTTTTTCGAAAGGAAAATGGTCTTTAATTCCCGTTGTCAGCTTGGCTGCGGCATGACGATGGGTCACTAAAAGTTAACTTATGGGTATTACAAACACAGTTAAGAACAATTTTTCATCATAATAGCTTTTTTTGATTTTGACAAATCAATTCAAGAATCAATACTTGGAACACTAAGGACTGCGTGTTATTGAAAACGGTGTCAAAAGATCATTAAGCAGTCTGTTGGCGTCTGCACTGTGAGAGGTTACTAAAGGTCAATGGTACTCGTTTTGCGAAATAAAGTGAAAAACAATTTGTTATGTATACCTTTGTAGCAAATTGCTTTTTAAATTATAGTGTCTGTGACTATAATACAACTGTTAGGACTTGGAAAATTTATGTTTTAAAACTGACCTTGGACGACAATATCTAGGTCAAAGCAAGTTTCGTTCTTTTTTGCTGTTTTTGTAATTATATGAAAATAATGATGTAAAAAGAATATGGACATAACTTTTTTAAAGTTGGATAATGCTTTCTAATAATTTGCCTCAAGAATTTTAAAATAACTGCAACATTTGTTTACCGTAAATCCACACAAACATGCCTGTGGGGACCCATTCGTTTTTGTTACTATCGGATGTGAAGATCAAATGACATGTATAGTAAATTGGTAAATAGGATATAGAATATATAAAATTGAAGTATATTAGAAAGCCATCCTTCTAGTAGTTGGTTATCCAAATTGATATTCCCAAATTTTAAACCCTTGAGTTCACCCACAGGCCTCTAAACTTTGAAATTTTTAAAACAGCTATACTAACTAACGTATATGATTTAGGAGTTTCATACTTTGTTGGTTGGTGCAAGTAGTATTTTAAATGATTTTGTAACTTTTAGTTGGATTGACCAATTTTTCACCCCCTAATTCTGAAATAAGCTTTTTCGGCTATACTTGTTAAAGTACTTCATTAAGGAGGTATATGCATTGTTGTTAGGTGCAATATAAGGTATTTCAAAGAATTTTGTACCTTGAAAAAAGATTGACCCATTTTTACCCCTTAAACCCCAAAATATTCGTTTCTGTCTAATGCTGGTTTGTTAAATGCGTTTGGTCAAGAAAGAGTGCTTTAAATTTATTCAAATTTGCACAGATGTTAGTTGTTGTTCCGAATTTGATCCTCCTGAAGTTTGACCCCAAACGACCCAGTGGTTCACCCACAGGCCCCCAATACAAAAAAATTAAAAACGGCTGTACTGACCCAAGTACATAATCTGAGGGTTTCATGCTTTGTTGGTTGGTGCAATGTAAGCTATTCTAAAGAATTTTGTAACTTTTTATTGGATTCACCCATTTTTACCCCTCAAACCCCAAAATAATAAGTTTTAGGCCAGAAATACAAGCCCTAATGTGCTGAAATGTTAAACAATTGTTTGCAGTAGGTTATTCGTTTAGTATTTAAAAATTTGCCTTAATCGGCCGAATAGTTACTTTTACAGCCCACAATATGTGTACACTGTCAGTCAGATAGAAGTCTCAACTCTCAAGGTAGTAATTCACTTGTTTACGGTAGCGTGTGAATGCAGCGGGAGTGCTCAGCTTGACGTCCGGACGGACGTTTTACGAGACAGTCGTGTTGGTGATTAGAAATCAGCTGTTTTTGCGCAGCTATGCTATGTCGTTTTATTAAGTTATCAAGTACATTTTCAGTTTGGGAAAATTGTGTTTAAAAACTGACCTTGAACGACAATATCAAGGTCAAAGCATGAGATTAAATTGAAAGTATTTTTCCTGTTCTTATTTACTGTTTTTTGTAATTATATGACAATAATGATGCAAAAAGAATACAGACAAAACTTTTAAAGTTGGTTTAAGGCTAAAGTTGGTTAAGTTTTTCCTTAAGAATCTAAAAATAACCAGGATGTTTGTTTACCATAAATCCGCACAAACGCGTGTGTGGAGACCCATTCGTTTTTGCTTGCAAAAACAATCATATGTGTAGATCAAATGATGTGTATAGTAAATTGGTAAATATCTAACAAAGATTGTGCCCTATTATTACTGTTACCAAATCGCATATACATATGTGTGGGGACCCATTAGATTATGCTTGCAGAAACAATTATGTTATAAAGTGCCAGGAAAAAGATAGGGACCCAATGAAACGTAGGTGCCAAATACATATCCATTATAAATATAGTAAATGGTATATGTGATACATCGTTAAATATGATGTAGTATATATAAACTGGCAATATATAGGAAAACCACTATTCTAGTTTAAACAAAAACATTCTGTGATATTTACCAGTATGTCTTTCTCAATCTACAACTGATTCGTCCATATTAATATGAACACCAATTCACATATGCATGTAGGTGGGGGTCCCATTGGTTTTTCCGAATAGATGTAAAATTAGTGGCTTTACAATTCTTGCATTACAGTTGTTACTTTTCACTTTACAATTTTAGCCACCTTGGAAATGAGGAGCGGATCTCAGCTTTTGAAATAAATTTTTGTGTCAAAGATTATTGTTTTGCTCGAGAGGACCATGTTATTGGAATCGCAGTGATGCAATTGAAAGATATTGTGCACCAGGTATGTTTAACATCCAACATATTTTTGGTTAAAAGTATGCTTGGTATGTTGTTTGAATTTTTTGCTTTTAACCAGTTTATTTTTTGTTGACTGGCAGTTTGTGGGCGTAGTTTAGCAGATTTTTGTTATATTAGCGTAGTCTTATATAAACACGCGATAGAAACGCACATAGCGTTTTGAATGTTTAATTTTCTTGTCATAATTCATCGTTCCACTAACTGCTCACAAACATGTAAAATTTGGTCTATCGCAAGGGCGGATCTAGAAATTCTGTCTACGGGAGCGGTTTTGACTAAAAAACGAGATTTTTGACGATTTTATGTCGCATTCGACTTTCGTTTGTTGCAAATCAACAAACAACTTTAATGACCGAAAAAGCTATGATGAAACGAAATGCGTAAAAACGTAGCCTGTAGTTACACTACGAAATCAATTTTTTTGATTTATTGAATTCTCCAAAGCGCGCTCGGATGTAGCTCACCAAGGCCCTTTTCCGGCCCTCGAGCTCTTTAATTCTATGCATCAAATCTAAAACCAGTTTGTCGAAACGAGTAAATGCTTTGAATATGACCTGTGACAAATTTTCATTTCTGAACAATGTTATTTTTGAAGTCTTCAAATTGAAGACCGCGATAAATCTTCAAAATTGTGTGAAGGTATATGGTGTAAAAAAGGTTGCCGATCGTAGGTGTAATGAATAAGTATTTGCGTAATTCCGCCCATTTCACGTTTTATTGCCGGTAAGGTGCTTCAAGTAAAATATGTTTCAAGTATGTTTAGAAGATAAAATGTTAGAAATGCTACATTCAAAATAGCAACATGATAAAAGCCACCCATTTTATTTTTCAGGGTTCTTGTGCTTGTTGGTATTCTATGCGTAAAAAAAACATTGTTAGCCAAACGGGGTGGACAATATTGCGAATTCTTTCGCAACGAATGGGAGATGATGTTGCAAAGGAGTTTGTCACGCTGAAATCTCGAACTCGCTCCCTGGAAGAAGGTGTTACAACGTAGTCCTGTACATGCCAATTCTGTTTTGTTGTTCAGTATTGCAATAAAAATCTTCGCTGTTTGTTGCCCATCCCAGTTAGAGGGGTTTTAACAGCATTATTTTTTTTCACGGGGTTCGAACCCAGGGCACTCCCGGGGACTCCCGAGGACGAATCCCGATCAAACCGTTAACGAATGTTGCTAATAACACCTCTAGTGGTCAGAATTTTAAACATTGTCCGATTTGGAATTTTTTTACATGACTGTTGATTGGGTCATTGTGGTTGTTGTATTTTATACTTTTGGATGTTGAACCCCATCATTAACCCCACTAACTCCCTAAAATGGGTGAGTTTTTTAAACGATGTCGGAATAAATGAAATTCGAAAAGCTTGTAGAATTTGTTATTATGTTTTTATGGGTCACATATATTGTTTTTGTTTATATTTTTTTTCTTTCTAACGCGGATTTGTTCCCATGTTTTGGTCAAGAAAGAATGGTTCAAACTTTTTCAAATTTGCACACATTAAAGATATTGGTCTAAAGATGGTCCATGTGAATTTTGACCCCGTTTAATCCCTCGGTTCACCCACAGCCCCCAAAAACGTGAAAATTTTAAAACAAGTGTACTCACTAAAGTACTTAATGTAGAAGTTTCATGCTTTGTTGTTTGGTGCAATGTAAGGTATTTCAAAGCATTTTGTACCTTAAAAAATGATATAGGAAAGCGGGGTATAATGGGACACTTAAGCGGAAACCGTCGTAGCTTCGTTAACACTGGTAATATTGAACCCAAACTTACATGACAGGTAGTTTAATCTATCTCCTACAGAAACCAACCCCAATAGCCAAGCTTTACTTTACAAACAACAAGTTATTTTAAATTTCCCAAGGGTCCGTTTTTTCCCATTTTGCCCCATGGGTAGGGTAAAATGAGGTTTTGTCATACTGCACTAAAATGAGTAAGAACAGAATACACGAAATAGCAACAAATTGTTTTTCTGCATTTATAAACAAAGTAGTTGCGAAAAACAACAACAAATGCAACCAATAAACACTTTTTTTCAGCAACAGGCCTAATCACTGGCATAAATCGCAAATACACCTTCAAACTCTTCAACTCCAGCACACAAGTAATGTCAGATACAGCAACAAATCCATCCTTCTGCACAAATGGAATAAAACTCACAAAATAAGCAGGCTGCATCTTCTTTTTGATTAACTTTCACATTGTTTGCAGCTTTTTTATACTTTAAAGACTTCTTGCAGCATTTTCCCTTTTTAGGTATTTTTTTCTTTGTTTCATGTTTGTAACTTCAGCTTTAACAGATAAGGGGAGCTAGTTAAAATACTTGTTGAACACCTCTTTTTTTCTAATAGTTGTTTGTTTGACTTTTGGAATTGGCATCACATCACAAATAGATTGGGCAAATGACAAATCACGATTTGATGTAGTATCTGTGATACTGGTAGGTGGTAGCATTGTCCATGTTTGGCTCAGCATTCAGCACTATGCTATTTAAAGGACTCTTTTAGAAGTATTGTGACCGATGGAGTGGTGATAATAGATGGGTCAATACCAGTAGTTGTCAAGAGGGCACAATCTGCCTCATCAAAGACATTTTCATTTACTGGCCAAGTACCTGTTGTTTTAAATCAATTAATAACAGTACCAGTTTTGTCTATTAGTTTTTCTCTTATATATTCTTGCCATGCTGGTTGTCTAATGAAAATACAAACTTCGATAGATTACATTTAAATAAAAAATAATATAATTTCCAAATCCTAAACTAATTCTTTGTGTCTTAACTGTTTGGCTAGCTTGCCATTGTGATAGCAAAAACAATAAATATGGGTTCGTTGTATTGCAATACCACAGTGGGGTAAAATGAAGTGGGGTACTTCATTTTGCCCCCCACCTGTACTGAACAGAAAAAGCTTCCACAAAAAATAATAATAACTGGAAAACTTTTTGATTCATTACCAATTGTTTTGTCTCAGCACTAACCAATCTAAATCACAGACTTTTTATTTCTTAACTGTATATGTCTTGGGAAAAAAAGAATCAAAATTATGTCACTTATTTTAAGAAACAGGCTATTTTTAAATTTTTTACTCCAAACTTTTTAAATAACCGCCGAAATGAAAATCGTTCTTTGACAAGATTGATAGTCAAAATGGCCGCCTAAACACAGATTCGGCGCACGGTGGCGTAAGTAGGTCGCCTAAAAACGGTCAACTTCATTTTACCTCACCACCTCATTTTACCCCGCTCTCCCCCCATTTTCACCTCTAAACCCCACAATATTCGTTTCTGTCTTATGCTGGTTTATTAAACGTGTTTGGTCCAGAAAGAGTGCTTTACTTTTTTCAATTTTTTACAGATGTTAGTTATTGATCCAAATTTGATCCTCCTAAAGTTTGACCCCGGACGACCCAGTGGTTCACCCACAGGCCCCCAAAACGATTTTTGAAACGACTGTAGCCTACTGACTATAAAACATAATCTGAGAGTTTCATGCTTTGTTGGTTGGTGCAATGTAAGGTATTTTAAAGAATTTTGTAACTTTTTTTGATTCACCCATTTTTTCACCCTTTAAACCCCGAAATATTTGGTTTTAGTTTAAGGCCAGAAATGCAAGCCCTATGGTGCTGAAATTTTAACAATTGTTTGAGCAGGGTATTCGTTTAGTATTTAAAATTTTGCCAGTTACCTTTCCAGCCCATAATATGCGTACACTATCAGTCAGGTATAAGTCCCAAGGGAGTAATTCACGGGTTTACGATTAAGGCGGCAGAGCGGGAGTGATCAGCTTGACGTCCGGACAGACGTTTTACGAGACCGTCATATGGGCGATTTGAAATCAGCTGTTTTTTGTGCAGCAATGAGGTATCGTTTCACACCTGCGATGTGATTTAAATTCGATGAACTTGTTTCAGTTTTGCATATGTCAAGCAACATAAAGGTGTAAACTTAACTTTTTCGAAAGCCGCGATATATGGTCTTCAAATTCTCGTTTTTAGCTTGGCCGCCGCATAACCACGGGTCACTAAAGGTCAACTTGTAGGCATTACAACATAGAATTTTTCGTCATAACGTAGCTTGTTTATTTTTGACAAATCAATTCAATAATTAATACATAAGTCAGGTATAAATTAGGCGGACTGCATGGTGTTAATAACGGTGCCAAAAGGTGATTAAACGATTGTTTTTGCGAAACAAAGGTAAGTGAAAAACAAATTGTTATGTAAACCTTCGTAGCAAACGACTTTTTAATTTATAATGTCTAAATCTAAAACAACAGTAGGCTTTCTAGGAAAATTTTTGTTTAATTGTTTGTTTGTTCACATGTTAATGAGGTCAGAAATACAAGACTTAACCTGCTGAAATTTTAAACAGCTGTGGATAGAGTGCTCCTTGTTGGCTGTTAAAAATTTTAGTGCAATCGGCTCAGTAATTGCTCTTATAGCCCCAAATATGTTTTTACATGCTGTCATTTGTCAAATTTGTGCTCGCTCAGTGCACAGCTGACGCAATGGAAGTGATTGACGATAGTGGCGCATGGAAAAAATGCCTCTGCTTCACGCATGAACGCAGTCATCACTTGACCATTTTCCCCTTGGTTGAAATTAAGATGTTACGATGTTAGTTACATAACTTTAATAATAAGTTTACTCATTAACTTTTATTTGCTGGTACGTCGCAGGTCCAGAAAACTTTTCCAGGGGCGTCGCAACAAAAAAAAGTTTAGGAACCATTGTTGTAGGTCAACTTATTCGTTTTTCGAAACGCAGAGCGACAACGGAGCACGATTTGTTACACCTGTGTAACGTGACTTCTCAAACTGAAAGCGTTAATAAAACTGTTTCAGAACAGGTTTTGGACATAAAAAGCCCAGCTAAGCAATCGTATTGTTGGCATGTAGAAACTTAACGGCGCCAGGGAACGATATGTGCGGTTTTAAAATCATAATTTAACAAACAAAGGGCTATAAAAAATGTTGAAACTTTGTTAAAAGTTTAAATAGTTGGACTCATCCATTTTCCACCTCGTAAAAACAACGCGCAACTCCATGTCGAAAAAAGCCCAATTGGGCGCGAAAAGAGCGAACCTGCCCACTGAAAAGCAAATATCTCGGTCTCGCGCATAACTGGACGTACTATCAGGTAGTCTTTTTGCACTGTGCAATTAAGATATGTTTGTAGATCATTTAAATGCGTTAGTTGTCCAATTTTTGTATTACACAGTTTTGCGTCTTATGGCGGTTAACGACAGGCTAACATTCGCACGATGAAAACCGTAAAAAATCGACGCTTACCGATGTTGTCTGGAGCTTTGCATTGACTCCAGCCACGGGAAAAAACGTTGCCCCTATATAAAACATTTGATGAAATTAGTTGTCGTTGATTTATAAAAATCTCCTACACAACTTTTTTAACACGACGAATGTCATCTGTGCAATTCAAATTCTTACCTAGCATATGCATGCGCCATTCATCTGTGTGGGGACCCATTGGTTTTTGCTTGCAAAACAATTATGTTATAACAGGCCACAAAAATATTGGTACCATACTGAATGTATCCATCAAATGTATATCCCTTACAATAGGGTTGCCATATTTTATGATACACAATCCCTGACAAAACTAATCTCGGTTGCGTTAACCCAGTTTTTCTCAAACTTGTTCATTATTTTTTCAAAACGGCCCCCTTGCCATTATTTCGATGGCTCGCGGTCCTTAAGCCTGAATGTGTAAATAGAAAAACGAAAGTTGATTGCAGGATTTTAGCTAGATATGCAAAATTGCGCATAACAAGGATCCAAATCTGACATCACAGACAAGCCAAAAACATTACGATTGTGCGCAAACAATTGCATTTTTGTTAGTTGTCATACAATAAAGGCTATTGTTCAGAAATGGAGACAGTCGATTCACAATTTTACTTTGATTTAAACTTATTCAGTGGCACAAACTGACGCCAAATAAGAATAAAGAATTACTTACATCTTTTCGCGGTTCCCGCAAAATGCCCTAAAGCAGGGGTGGCCAACCAGCGGCTCGTGAGCCGCATGCGGCTCTTTGCCTGGTGTTATGCGGCTCTTACGTTGTTGTGGAAGTTTGGTGCCACAGAGGACTTTTGGTTAGTTTGTGGGTACGACATTTTGCTTTTAAACAAACTTATTATCGGTCTGGCCACAAACCTTGCCTTGAAACTGCAACCTTATTAGGCAAATTGCTTGATTATGATGGCACATATTCAATTGTTGAACAATCACTGATTCTTTATTGTTTCGTTCAATGCAAATAAAACACAAAGCAACAGCAATATTTACAACAACGTGTTCCAAAATTAATAATGTTTCAATCCGTTGTTTTTCGGGTTATGACCAACGTTATTTTATGGGCAGTCTGTCTCATGGTCGTGGGTTTGAGTTGAGTGATTGTTGGTGTTGAATACATTAGTGACGTCGCAATGAATTTAGTTTCACCACCTTGCACTTTTGTAAAACTAGACGCCTACTTTTGGGCGCGTGCGCGTTAGATGAAAGTACCGCAAAGTTCAAAGCAGGGAAAATCTTTTAAGTACCGGTAAGCAATTTTTGTCAAATCCTGACGTATGGCAACCCTACATTGTAGTATATATAAACTGGCAATATATAGGAAAACCACTATTGTAGTTGTCTATATATTTTTTTCTTTTTTTTGCGTCCAACGCG
The DNA here is from genome assembly GCF_965637545.1 of Phallusia mammillata. Taxonomy (NCBI): domain Eukaryota; kingdom Metazoa; phylum Chordata; class Ascidiacea; order Phlebobranchia; family Ascidiidae; genus Phallusia; species Phallusia mammillata. Next base: position 14,794,897 of record NC_137258.1, on the reverse strand, counting down.
GATTTGTTCCCACGTTTTGGTCAAGAAAGAATGGTTCAAACTTTTTCAAATTTACACACATTATAGATAGACCATGATCTAAAGATGGTCCATGTGAATTTTGACCCCGCTGGATCAGAGTTGCAAGTCGGGCCGGGCTTTTCGGGCCGGGTTCGGGTTCGGGCCGGGTTCGGGCCGGGTTCGGGCTTAGGTATTTGTGAGAAAACGGGCTTAAAACGGGCCTGACTTTACGTTCCGTGTCCGCCATCGTTTTTTAAATAAAATCACTCAGCTAAGTAACAATTCTCTGGCTTTGACCCAATGCCCACCCTCCTCTAAAACGTATTGTTTACCCCATTGTCTACTATTGTTCATTGTGTTTGTTGTCTTTCTCTTTTTTCTATCTCATCCTTTGTTGCAAGGCTTTCGTGGATAGGCCTGTCAATCAAAATTTCGGGCCTAAACGGGCTTTGCAAAAACGTTTCGGGTTCGGGCCGGGCTTCGGGCTTATACTTTCGGGTTCGGGCCGGGTTCGGGCTCAGATTTCGGGCCCGCTTGCAACTCTGCGCTGGATCCCTCGGTTCACCCACTGCCACCCAAAACGTGAAATTTTTAAAATGGCTATACTTGCTAAAGTACTTCATTTAGGACAGTGGTTCTCAAACTCGGTTTTCGGAGCCGCATGCGACTCCCAACTACTTATTTTGCGGCTCGCACCAGACCTCAGAAAAAGTAATAATCTTTAGTGATTTTGTCAAGGTTTCGTTTTTTTGCGGCTCTCTACAGTACACACTTAAAAAATACCATTTGGCCCCGACAATAAAAAAGTTTGAGAACCACTGATTTAGGAGTTATATGCTTTGTTGTTTGGTGCAATATAAGGTATTTCAAAGAATTTTGTACCTTAAAAAAAGACTTACCCATTTTCACCCCTTAAACCCCAAAATATTCGTTTCTGTCTAACACTGGTTTGTTAAATGCGTTTGGTCAAGAAAGAGTGTTTCAAATTTATTCAAATTTGCACAGATGTTAGTTATTGTTCCGAATTTGATCCTCCTGAAGTTTGACCCCAAACGACCCAGCGGTTCACCCACAGGCCCCCAAAACAAAATTAAAACGGCTATACTGACCCAAGTACATAATCTAAGGGTTTCATGCTTTGTTGGTTGGTGCAATGTAAGCTATTCTAAAGAATTTTGTAACTTTTTATTTGATTCACCCATTTTTACCCCTCAAACCCCAAAATAATAAGTTTTAGGCCAGAAATACAAGCCCTAATGTGCTGAAATGTTAAACAATTGTTTGCAGTAGATTATTCGTTTAGTATTTAAAAATTTGCCTTAATCGGCTAAACTTTTACAGCACATAATATGTGTACACTGTCAGTCAGATAGAAGTCTCAACTCTCGATATAAACTGTATATAAATTGACTAAATAAGTCTCAAAAATTAACTGGTCCATGGCCAAAAAACGAGTTGGGAACCACTGCCTAAGGTTGAGCAACCCCTGGCGAATTGTCCGTCGACCCTAGTTGGGGTCTCGACTCACAGGCTGGGAACTGCTGCACTAGACGAACCTTAATCACCTGGCGTCAGAAACAATTGGTCCGACGTTTGAGCCTCTAAATCTAAAACGCTGTTTTACCGAATATAGAAAGCCAACCAGCCGAAATAATAAGAACTTAATATGACGAAGCATAAAGTCTCTTTGCGCTGAACTTGTAAACCCGAATAAAAAACTAGTACAAAAGCCATTATAAAGAACAAACGCAAATAGTCCATGTAACGCACATTTCACACGGTTTTCAGGTAGATGTTTTGCTTGTGTCGGTGAGGTCATATTCTATTTTTAGGCATTTTGCCTTGTAATTCGCAGTTATACATGTTCGTTGCCACTGCCGTCAACGTGCATGTTTTCGAGAATATTCTGGCAACGAGAAAAAAGGCTAATGTGGACTTAGCCCAGTTGAAAGTAACATTAACAAAGTTGAAAGGAACATTAACAAACGTAATTGTGTGTAAGAGAAGACGTTTACTGATGCATTGTGGGAGTAAAAAAAAACGCTGTTTTCCGCCTTAAAATCGGAGAGGTTTTGGAATTGTGTGAAACGATAAAAGTTGTGTAAATACTCAGAATAAAATTGTAAAGAGACAACTTTGCATTATGTTTCAGCTGTTTTAAATGTAAGAATGTCTCAAAGTAATGTTGCTGCAGTTCGAGTCAAGAAGATAGCGTTCAACAAGTTAAAGCACACAGGACGAGGATCTATCAATAACCGAGGCAATAACATTGTTATTTCTTTTGTATCGCAGGGCGCAGATGACTACAATTTGCCTACCTTTTTAATGATAAGTGTCATATACTATTAGCTAAAGCGCTACTTTGATTCACATGTGGTAATAAATGTAAAAATCAAACAATCAGTTGACCGCATTGTTTTTTGCATACTTGTTACAACAAGGCTATAAATAAATCGTGTGTGGACATAAGTGTTTCATAGTACATATGAAAATCACAATAAAATTAAAAAACAAATGAGGCCAATTAATTTATTTGAGATTGGCCGAAAATTAAAGTGGTTTGGGGTCGAACACTTAATTTCAAAAACAGCGATGTTTTTGATGTCGACACTACATATAGGCTATCCTAATTAATACGTAACATAGCTTAGGTAACGGTAAACTTCGGACAATTAAGAGCTGCATTTAATTGGCATTTTATTAGCACTCTCAGATTGTTTCGGCTGGCTTGACCTTCACCATTTTTCGGCAAAGGATTGCCTCTTACAACAAACCAGAATTTATAGAAAAACAGCACAATTAAAAAAACATAAGAAGATTTTTTTTAAATATTCTGAGCCATATCCGGTCTTCCCTAATCTTTAAGTCAACCAAGTTAGCTTCCTTTGAGCAACGACACATCAGAGAATTCAGGGCATGAAATTGTTCTGTGACAAACTTGGAAAACCAGACCATCTCGCCACTCTATTTGTTCTGTTTGAAATACGCAGCAATTCTGAGATCCACTTCTCTCACAACTAAAATGGCAGTTTGTGTGCGATTGAAAAGATGAATCCCACCCAAATAACAATGCACGTACCAACTATTTTCTCCAAGGATGCACAACAGTTCCGAGCAGCACGGGCATTTTTTAGGTCGACTGGGACACTGGGTCATTAGAAGGTTGTCTATACTAGCATAGGGTTGCCATACGTCAGGATTTTCCCTGACATGTCAGGGAATTTAATGTTTAAATCTGCGTCAGGGAGAAATGTTAAAATGTACTTAAAAGTCAGGAATTTAAGAAAAAAATATATTTTTTATGAAATTAATGTACCAACGGAGAAAGTTTCTAGTAGTTAGCTACAACCGCGTCTATACCATGAAACGTAAAGAGGTAAACTAGCAGCGCGCAGGTTGACGCACAAGGTTACTGTTTCTTTTTGCAGTGTGTGTGCGCGTGTAACAATACCTGTTTGTTACTAGTTGTCTAAAAATACGCGTTAAATGCAGAAATAAAAATCCGCTTCTGAAGAAAACACAGCATTCGATTCTACGTGGGAACGTGGGAAATTTCATTTGCTTTAACTGTGTATACTTAATATGCAAGGAACTAACCAACAACAAAAAGTTGAATGTCGTGAGACAAAAAAATTGTTTTTACTGTGGCATTTAAAAAAAAGGTTTTTGTGGCCCTTTTTTAAAAAAAAGGTCTTTGTTTTTTCTGTGTTAAATTGGTCCGAATGGTTTTTAGAGTGGTAAAGGTTGGCTACTCCTGATATAGGTGCTTATTGTTTCAAGGATAGTAAGAGTAGTGGGCTTAGCCTAATAAACTTAACTCAGTGGTTCCCAAACTGTGGGCCATGGCCCAGTAGTGGGCCACCAAGACATTTTCAATGGGCCACAGAGCCATTAAAATAGATTCTACTGTTTTGTTATACTGTAGATATTATGCGCTTTGTTTTGAAAAACGTAATTTTTGCAAAGAATTCTGAATCTTGTAGCCAAATTTCAGGAGCATGTATCTCATTAAAAATAAATTGCTAGAAAATTTCGCCTGTTTTTGAGTCATTTTTTTTGTTTGTGCCCAAATTTACAGCACGTGGTGGGCCACGAATCGCTATTCAATAAACATTTGGGCCACAGACCAAAAAAGTTTGGGAACCCCTGACTTAACTAAACAGAAGCCTACGCAGAAAGTTAATTGACAAGGATCAGAGCAGTGGCGTAGGCAGCGGAAAATTTTGGGGGGGGCCAATATTTTGTGACTTTTTACAAGTAAAATAACATTCAACGAAAACGAAAAACGACATAGTTGTGCCCACAAACAGCAATTTTTCTGAGGCAAATTACACAAAAAAATTATCTTCATTGCTTTAGCTGCACACAACGGTATGATTAAAAGTTCATCCTTCGCCTACTACCAGCCATATTTGACACAATCTGATTGATCTTTTCCTCGCTGATTTTTTCATGATGACAATGCAGCACACATATATCTGAAAGGCGATCGGAAGTCATCGTTGAGCGCAACCATGTCTTGACCCGCTTCATACACGAAAAAGAACGTTCAGCTTCAACAGTTGTTGCCGGCAACGCCATTATGATCTGGACTATGTTGCGAACGCTTGGATAGTCGTTTGCGCTCAAAAGAAGTTCATGAAAACATTCGGGTTTGAGTTGAGAGCTTAGAGAAGATCTCCACAAAATAACTTCGCTCTCAAGGTTATCTAAACAATATAAACGCTCAATCTCATCTAACTTGGTTGGTTTGTTGGGTGGAATGATCGATAGCAAATTAAAAAATGAGGAATTGTCACTAAATCGTTCGTGAAGCGAACTACTCAGACCTTCGATGTAAGGAATATACACTGCACGATAAAAATACTGCGGTCCAGATTCTGCGTTGACGTTGTCGCGATAAACTTGTTTCTCGGCTATTCTGGGTGTAGTCAGCTGTTGTACATTTAATACTTCACAAGCTTCTTTGTAAATATCCAACGCAGTGTCCGAGTTTATGCGGTTTTGAGATAGAACGTTTTGAAGAGAAGTGATCAAGTTTTTCACATCTGGCACACATACTCCGACAGCCTGAAGCTTCCGCGCCAACGGTTCAATGAGTGCCGAAAATCGCCCAATCAAACACACGGCGTAAGTAACTCCAGACTTTTCCAGAGCACATTTTAACGAAAATGCTTTTGCTCTTGTATCACCGCTGGAATCACACTCCAAGGCGCCAAGTGATTCGAGTATACGTTTAAAATTACATTTGAAGATTCGAATGCTTTTGTATTTTTCAGACCATCTGGTAGGGCAGAACAACGGGATGTTAAGTCCTAAACATGTGCGTCTTTTAGGACTTTCTCTAAAAAAACGGATGGTCTCTCTAATAATGTCGCAGGTGTTTCTGATGGTTGGAACTTTACTTTGATCATTTATAGCCAAGTTTAAACAGTGCGCAGCACACTGAACAAATAATGCACGAGGGTACTTGTCGCGAATCCGCTTCTGCACACCACTCACGTGACCTGCCATTGTTGACGCTCCATCATAGCCCTGTCCGACAAGTTTCTGTAAATCCAATCCTGTGCTGGTAAGGTGAGACAAAATACTTGTAGAAATCGATTCTGCTGAAACCGAGTTCATTTCAACAAAACCGATGAAACTCTCATACACTTCTGTAGCTTTGGTGTATCTCAAAACAATGCTTAGCTGTTCCTTTCCTGATATATCACAAGACTCATCGGCTATTACAGAAAAAAACGATTGGTTGGCATCAGTGACTATGTCTTGAACAATTAGACCTTTTGCTAAACCCAGAATTTCATTTTGTATCGTCGGGCTAGTGTATTTAGCATTACCAGCCATGTGAGTAAAATGGCTTTTTAAAGTTTCGTCCCCAGCGTCGATGCGAAATTTAAGAACGTTCATAAAGTTTCCGTTGTCTACCGAATGGCCTCGCAAAGATATGTTGTTTGAAGCACAGAACATCACCGTTTTAACGATGGAAGCCATTATGTTTCGATTTTCCTTTATTTGTCTGGAATATTCTGAATCCAGGCTCGCAGATACATTTTGGTTAGTTTCCATGCTTCTAAGAAAACTTTTTGCTTCTAAAGTTGCTTGTCGATGGTAACTAGCATCACGATGAGCAACAGCCTTTTCGATGAATTTTTTGAAGTGAGTGCAAGGTTTGTTAACAAAAGCAGCGTTAGTGAGATTGCCATGTTTTAAACGTACTTGCATCAGAACACAAATCTTGCACAAACCGCCCCCATCAGAGCATTGAGTGTAGACCAACCAATCCGAAAACCTATCATCATCGAGCCAAACTTTGAGAAACTTGCGGCGACCTTGCCTAATAGTATCAAGAAGCGGGACGTTTTTTATACCATCAGATGTTAGAAGTCTATACCTCTCATCATCGGCTAACCGCGAATGGTGTTTCATAATAAATCCAAGATCGTCTGTTGTTCTTATTTCCTGAGTAACTCTAACACTGCTAACACTGGGCGTTACAGGTGTTTCCTCTAAGGACTGCTGATCTTTATTTTTTGAAGAAAAAAATGCATCCAATCTTGCTTGTTTTGGTTTAGACATCGCAATAAACTATAATATTTGGTATTTACTATTTATACTTCTTGCTATTTCTCGTATGTTTTGCTATATTACTTCAACAAGACTATCACCAAAGCCAACTAAATACAAGTGACTCTTACACTCATTAATGCCAAAGCCAATGTGTAAATGACCATTGTTGTTCGATAATAATCATTGTTTGGCAATTTAGTTAACATTCTCTCAGTTATTCAGTCATAAACAAACAATTAAAAAATGGATATAGCACATTTATTTTTGAAGAGTACAATTTCAAAAAATTTGGGGGGGGCCATGGCCCCTTTAAACAATATAAACGCTCAATCTCATCTAACTTGGTTGGTTTGTTGGGTGGAATGATCGATAGCAAATTAAAAAATGAGGAATTGTCACTAAATCGTTCGTGAAGCGAACTACTCAGACCTTCGATGTAAGGAATATACACTGCACGATAAAAATACTGCGGTCCAGATTCTGCGTTGACGTTGTCGCGATAAACTTGTTTCTCGGCTATTCTGGGTGTAGTCAGCTGTTGTACATTTAATACTTCACAAGCTTCTTTGTAAATATCCAACGCAGTGTCCGAGTTTATGCGGTTTTGAGATAGAACGTTTTGAAGAGAAGTGATCAAGTTTTTCACATCTGGCACACATACTCCGACAGCCTGAAGCTTCCGCGCCAACGGTTCAATGAGTGCCGAAAATCGCCCAATCAAACACACGGCGTAAGTAACTCCAGACTTTTCCAGAGCACATTTTAACGAAAATGCTTTTGCTCTTGTATCACCGCTGGAATCACACTCCAAGGCGCCAAGTGATTCGAGTATACGTTTAAAATTACATTTGAAGATTCGAATGCTTTTGTATTTTTCAGACCATCTGGTAGGGCAGAACAACGGGATGTTAAGTCCTAAACATGTGCGTCTTTTAGGACTTTCTCTAAAAAAACGGATGGTCTCTCTAATAATGTCGCAGGTGTTTCTGATGGTTGGAACTTTACTTTGATCATTTATAGCCAAGTTTAAACAGTGCGCAGCACACTGAACAAATAATGCACGAGGGTACTTGTCGCGAATCCGCTTCTGCACACCACTCACGTGACCTGCCATTGTTGACGCTCCATCATAGCCCTGTCCGACAAGTTTCTGTAAATCCAATCCTGTGCTGGTAAGGTGAGACAAAATACTTGTAGAAATCGATTCTGCTGAAACCGAGTTCATTTCAACAAAACCGATGAAACTCTCATACACTTCTGTAGCTTTGGTGTATCTCAAAACAATGCTTAGCTGTTCCTTTCCTGATATATCACAAGACTCATCGGCTATTACAGAAAAAAACGATTGGTTGGCATCAGTGACTATGTCTTGAACAATTAGACCTTTTGCTAAACCCAGAATTTCATTTTGTATCGTCGGGCTAGTGTATTTAGCATTACCAGCCATGTGAGTAAAATGGCTTTTTAAAGTTTCGTCCCCAGCGTCGATGCGAAATTTAAGAACGTTCATAAAGTTTCCGTTGTCTACCGAATGGCCTCGCAAAGATATGTTGTTTGAAGCACAGAACATCACCGTTTTAACGATGGAAGCCATTATGTTTCGATTTTCCTTTATTTGTCTGGAATATTCTGAATCCAGGCTCGCAGATACATTTTGGTTAGTTTCCATGCTTCTAAGAAAACTTTTTGCTTCTAAAGTTGCTTGTCGATGGTAACTAGCATCACGATGAGCAACAGCCTTTTCGATGAATTTTTTGAAGTGAGTGCAAGGTTTGTTAACAAAAGCAGCGTTAGTGAGATTGCCATGTTTTAAACGTACTTGCATCAGAACACAAATCTTGCACAAACCGCCCCCATCAGAGCATTGAGTGTAGACCAACCAATCCGAAAACCTATCATCATCGAGCCAAACTTTGAGAAACTTGCGGCGACCTTGCCTAATAGTATCAAGAAGCGGGACGTTTTTTATACCATCAGATGTTAGAAGTCTATACCTCTCATCATCGGCTAACCGCGAATGGTGTTTCATAATAAATCCAAGATCGTCTGTTGTTCTTATTTCCTGAGTAACTCTAACACTGCTAACACTGGGCGTTACAGGTGTTTCCTCTAAGGACTGCTGATCTTTATTTTTTGAAGAAAAAAATGCATCCAATCTTGCTTGTTTTGGTTTAGACATCGCAATAAACTATAATATTTGGTATTTACTATTTATACTTCTTGCTATTTCTCGTATGTTTTGCTATATTACTTCAACAAGACTATCACCAAAGCCAACTAAATACAAGTGACTCTTACACTCATTAATGCCAAAGCCAATGTGTAAATGACCATTGTTGTTCGATAATAATCATTGTTTGGCAATTTAGTTAACATTCTCTCAGTTATTCAGTCATAAACAAACAATTAAAAAATGGATATAGCACATTTATTTTTGAAGAGTACAATTTCAAAAAATTTGGGGGGGGCCATGGCCCCTTTAAACAATATAAACGCTCAATCTCATCTAACTTGGTTGGTTTGTTGGGTGGAATGATCGATAGCAAATTAAAAAATGAGGAATTGTCACTAAATCGTTCGTGAAGCGAACTACTCAGACCTTCGATGTAAGGAATATACACTGCACGATAAAAATACTGCGGTCCAGATTCTGCGTTGACGTTGTCGCGATAAACTTGTTTCTCGGCTATTCTGGGTGTAGTCAGCTGTTGTACATTTAATACTTCACAAGCTTCTTTGTAAATATCCAACGCAGTGTCCGAGTTTATGCGGTTTTGAGATAGAACGTTTTGAAGAGAAGTGATCAAGTTTTTCACATCTGGCACACATACTCCGACAGCCTGAAGCTTCCGCGCCAACGGTTCAATGAGTGCCGAAAATCGCCCAATCAAACACACGGCGTAAGTAACTCCAGACTTTTCCAGAGCACATTTTAACGAAAATGCTTTTGCTCTTGTATCACCGCTGGAATCACACTCCAAGGCGCCAAGTGATTCGAGTATACGTTTAAAATTACATTTGAAGATTCGAATGCTTTTGTATTTTTCAGACCATCTGGTAGGGCAGAACAACGGGATGTTAAGTCCTAAACATGTGCGTCTTTTAGGACTTTCTCTAAAAAAACGGATGGTCTCTCTAATAATGTCGCAGGTGTTTCTGATGGTTGGAACTTTACTTTGATCATTTATAGCCAAGTTTAAACAGTGCGCAGCACACTGAACAAATAATGCACGAGGGTACTTGTCGCGAATCCGCTTCTGCACACCACTCACGTGACCTGCCATTGTTGACGCTCCATCATAGCCCTGTCCGACAAGTTTCTGTAAATCCAATCCTGTGCTGGTAAGGTGAGACAAAATACTTGTAGAAATCGATTCTGCTGAAACCGAGTTCATTTCAACAAAACCGATGAAACTCTCATACACTTCTGTAGCTTTGGTGTATCTCAAAACAATGCTTAGCTGTTCCTTTCCTGATATATCACAAGACTCATCGGCTATTACAGAAAAAAACGATTGGTTGGCATCAGTGACTATGTCTTGAACAATTAGACCTTTTGCTAAACCCAGAATTTCATTTTGTATCGTCGGGCTAGTGTATTTAGCATTACCAGCCATGTGAGTAAAATGGCTTTTTAAAGTTTCGTCCCCAGCGTCGATGCGAAATTTAAGAACGTTCATAAAGTTTCCGTTGTCTACCGAATGGCCTCGCAAAGATATGTTGTTTGAAGCACAGAACATCACCGTTTTAACGATGGAAGCCATTATGTTTCGATTTTCCTTTATTTGTCTGGAATATTCTGAATCCAGGCTCGCAGATACATTTTGGTTAGTTTCCATGCTTCTAAGAAAACTTTTTGCTTCTAAAGTTGCTTGTCGATGGTAACTAGCATCACGATGAGCAACAGCCTTTTCGATGAATTTTTTGAAGTGAGTGCAAGGTTTGTTAACAAAAGCAGCGTTAGTGAGATTGCCATGTTTTAAACGTACTTGCATCAGAACACAAATCTTGCACAAACCGCCCCCATCAGAGCATTGAGTGTAGACCAACCAATCCGAAAACCTATCATCATCGAGCCAAACTTTGAGAAACTTGCGGCGACCTTGCCTAATAGTATCAAGAAGCGGGACGTTTTTTATACCATCAGATGTTAGAAGTCTATACCTCTCATCATCGGCTAACCGCGAATGGTGTTTCATAATAAATCCAAGATCGTCTGTTGTTCTTATTTCCTGAGTAACTCTAACACTGCTAACACTGGGCGTTACAGGTGTTTCCTCTAAGGACTGCTGATCTTTATTTTTTGAAGAAAAAAATGCATCCAATCTTGCTTGTTTTGGTTTAGACATCGCAATAAACTATAATATTTGGTATTTACTATTTATACTTCTTGCTATTTCTCGTATGTTTTGCTATATTACTTCAACAAGACTATCACCAAAGCCAACTAAATACAAGTGACTCTTACACTCATTAATGCCAAAGCCAATGTGTAAATGACCATTGTTGTTCGATAATAATCATTGTTTGGCAATTTAGTTAACATTCTCTCAGTTATTCAGTCATAAACAAACAATTAAAAAATGGATATAGCACATTTATTTTTGAAGAGTACAATTTCAAAAAATTTGGGGGGGGCCATGGCCCCTTTAAACAATATAAACGCTCAATCTCATCTAACTTGGTTGGTTTGTTGGGTGGAATGATCGATAGCAAATTAAAAAATGAGGAATTGTCACTAAATCGTTCGTGAAGCGAACTACTCAGACCTTCGATGTAAGGAATATACACTGCACGATAAAAATACTGCGGTCCAGATTCTGCGTTGACGTTGTCGCGATAAACTTGTTTCTCGGCTATTCTGGGTGTAGTCAGCTGTTGTACATTTAATACTTCACAAGCTTCTTTGTAAATATCCAACGCAGTGTCCGAGTTTATGCGGTTTTGAGATAGAACGTTTTGAAGAGAAGTGATCAAGTTTTTCACATCTGGCACACATACTCCGACAGCCTGAAGCTTCCGCGCCAACGGTTCAATGAGTGCCGAAAATCGCCCAATCAAACACACGGCGTAAGTAACTCCAGACTTTTCCAGAGCACATTTTAACGAAAATGCTTTTGCTCTTGTATCACCGCTGGAATCACACTCCAAGGCGCCAAGTGATTCGAGTATACGTTTAAAATTACATTTGAAGATTCGAATGCTTTTGTATTTTTCAGACCATCTGGTAGGGCAGAACAACGGGATGTTAAGTCCTAAACATGTGCGTCTTTTAGGACTTTCTCTAAAAAAACGGATGGTCTCTCTAATAATGTCGCAGGTGTTTCTGATGGTTGGAACTTTACTTTGATCATTTATAGCCAAGTTTAAACAGTGCGCAGCACACTGAACAAATAATGCACGAGGGTACTTGTCGCGAATCCGCTTCTGCACACCACTCACGTGACCTGCCATTGTTGACGCTCCATCATAGCCCTGTCCGACAAGTTTCTGTAAATCCAATCCTGTGCTGGTAAGGTGAGACAAAATACTTGTAGAAATCGATTCTGCTGAAACCGAGTTCATTTCAACAAAACCGATGAAACTCTCATACACTTCTGTAGCTTTGGTGTATCTCAAAACAATGCTTAGCTGTTCCTTTCCTGATATATCACAAGACTCATCGGCTATTACAGAAAAAAACGATTGGTTGGCATCAGTGACTATGTCTTGAACAATTAGACCTTTTGCTAAACCCAGAATTTCATTTTGTATCGTCGGGCTAGTGTATTTAGCATTACCAGCCATGTGAGTAAAATGGCTTTTTAAAGTTTCGTCCCCAGCGTCGATGCGAAATTTAAGAACGTTCATAAAGTTTCCGTTGTCTACCGAATGGCCTCGCAAAGATATGTTGTTTGAAGCACAGAACATCACCGTTTTAACGATGGAAGCCATTATGTTTCGATTTTCCTTTATTTGTCTGGAATATTCTGAATCCAGGCTCGCAGATACATTTTGGTTAGTTTCCATGCTTCTAAGAAAACTTTTTGCTTCTAAAGTTGCTTGTCGATGGTAACTAGCATCACGATGAGCAACAGCCTTTTCGATGAATTTTTTGAAGTGAGTGCAAGGTTTGTTAACAAAAGCAGCGTTAGTGAGATTGCCATGTTTTAAACGTACTTGCATCAGAACACAAATCTTGCACAAACCGCCCCCATCAGAGCATTGAGTGTAGACCAACCAATCCGAAAACCTATCATCATCGAGCCAAACTTTGAGAAACTTGCGGCGACCTTGCCTAATAGTATCAAGAAGCGGGACGTTTTTTATACCATCAGATGTTAGAAGTCTATACCTCTCATCATCGGCTAACCGCGAATGGTGTTTCATAATAAATCCAAGATCGTCTGTTGTTCTTATTTCCTGAGTAACTCTAACACTGCTAACACTGGGCGTTACAGGTGTTTCCTCTAAGGACTGCTGATCTTTATTTTTTGAAGAAAAAAATGCATCCAATCTTGCTTGTTTTGGTTTAGACATCGCAATAAACTATAATATTTGGTATTTACTATTTATACTTCTTGCTATTTCTCGTATGTTTTGCTATATTACTTCAACAAGACTATCACCAAAGCCAACTAAATACAAGTGACTCTTACACTCATTAATGCCAAAGCCAATGTGTAAATGACCATTGTTGTTCGATAATAATCATTGTTTGGCAATTTAGTTAACATTCTCTCAGTTATTCAGTCATAAACAAACAATTAAAAAATGGATATAGCACATTTATTTTTGAAGAGTACAATTTCAAAAAATTTGGGGGGGGCCATGGCCCCTTTAAACAATATAAACGCTCAATCTCATCTAACTTGGTTGGTTTGTTGGGTGGAATGATCGATAGCAAATTAAAAAATGAGGAATTGTCACTAAATCGTTCGTGAAGCGAACTACTCAGACCTTCGATGTAAGGAATATACACTGCACGATAAAAATACTGCGGTCCAGATTCTGCGTTGACGTTGTCGCGATAAACTTGTTTCTCGGCTATTCTGGGTGTAGTCAGCTGTTGTACATTTAATACTTCACAAGCTTCTTTGTAAATATCCAACGCAGTGTCCGAGTTTATGCGGTTTTGAGATAGAACGTTTTGAAGAGAAGTGATCAAGTTTTTCACATCTGGCACACATACTCCGACAGCCTGAAGCTTCCGCGCCAACGGTTCAATGAGTGCCGAAAATCGCCCAATCAAACACACGGCGTAAGTAACTCCAGACTTTTCCAGAGCACATTTTAACGAAAATGCTTTTGCTCTTGTATCACCGCTGGAATCACACTCCAAGGCGCCAAGTGATTCGAGTATACGTTTAAAATTACATTTGAAGATTCGAATGCTTTTGTATTTTTCAGACCATCTGGTAGGGCAGAACAACGGGATGTTAAGTCCTAAACATGTGCGTCTTTTAGGACTTTCTCTAAAAAAACGGATGGTCTCTCTAATAATGTCGCAGGTGTTTCTGATGGTTGGAACTTTACTTTGATCATTTATAGCCAAGTTTAAACAGTGCGCAGCACACTGAACAAATAATGCACGAGGGTACTTGTCGCGAATCCGCTTCTGCACACCACTCACGTGACCTGCCATTGTTGACGCTCCATCATAGCCCTGTCCGACAAGTTTCTGTAAATCCAATCCTGTGCTGGTAAGGTGAGACAAAATACTTGTAGAAATCGATTCTGCTGAAACCGAGTTCATTTCAACAAAACCGATGAAACTCTCATACACTTCTGTAGCTTTGGTGTATCTCAAAACAATGCTTAGCTGTTCCTTTCCTGATATATCACAAGACTCATCGGCTATTACAGAAAAAAACGATTGGTTGGCATCAGTGACTATGTCTTGAACAATTAGACCTTTTGCTAAACCCAGAATTTCATTTTGTATCGTCGGGCTAGTGTATTTAGCATTACCAGCCATGTGAGTAAAATGGCTTTTTAAAGTTTCGTCCCCAGCGTCGATGCGAAATTTAAGAACGTTCATAAAGTTTCCGTTGTCTACCGAATGGCCTCGCAAAGATATGTTGTTTGAAGCACAGAACATCACCGTTTTAACGATGGAAGCCATTATGTTTCGATTTTCCTTTATTTGTCTGGAATATTCTGAATCCAGGCTCGCAGATACATTTTGGTTAGTTTCCATGCTTCTAAGAAAACTTTTTGCTTCTAAAGTTGCTTGTCGATGGTAACTAGCATCACGATGAGCAACAGCCTTTTCGATGAATTTTTTGAAGTGAGTGCAAGGTTTGTTAACAAAAGCAGCGTTAGTGAGATTGCCATGTTTTAAACGTACTTGCATCAGAACACAAATCTTGCACAAACCGCCCCCATCAGAGCATTGAGTGTAGACCAACCAATCCGAAAACCTATCATCATCGAGCCAAACTTTGAGAAACTTGCGGCGACCTTGCCTAATAGTATCAAGAAGCGGGACGTTTTTTATACCATCAGATGTTAGAAGTCTATACCTCTCATCATCGGCTAACCGCGAATGGTGTTTCATAATAAATCCAAGATCGTCTGTTGTTCTTATTTCCTGAGTAACTCTAACACTGCTAACACTGGGCGTTACAGGTGTTTCCTCTAAGGACTGCTGATCTTTATTTTTTGAAGAAAAAAATGCATCCAATCTTGCTTGTTTTGGTTTAGACATCGCAATAAACTATAATATTTGGTATTTACTATTTATACTTCTTGCTATTTCTCGTATGTTTTGCTATATTACTTCAACAAGACTATCACCAAAGCCAACTAAATACAAGTGACTCTTACACTCATTAATGCCAAAGCCAATGTGTAAATGACCATTGTTGTTCGATAATAATCATTGTTTGGCAATTTAGTTAACATTCTCTCAGTTATTCAGTCATAAACAAACAATTAAAAAATGGATATAGCACATTTATTTTTGAAGAGTACAATTTCAAAAAATTTGGGGGGGGCCATGGCCCCTTTGCCCCCCCCCCCCCCCCCCCCCCCCCCTGGCTACGCCACTGGATCAGAGTATCGTATCTAACGTTTTCTCGTGTCGCCGGCCGTGTGACTTTCGAATATTCTAAATTTATCCCGGAATAGAAGTGTTTGGATCGCAAAAAGGGTTAACGCAGCGGTTCTTAAACTGGGGTCCGTGAGGCAATTTTGCGGGGAACGCGAAAGGGTGGAAGTAATTCTATATTCTTATTTGGTGTCAGTTTGTGCAACTGAATAAGTTTAAATCAAAGTGAAAGTGAGAATTGACCGTCTCCATTGCTAAACAATAGGCTTTATTGCACGACAACTAACAAAAATGCAATTGTTCGCGCACAATTGTAATGTTTTTTGTCTTGTCTGTGATGTCAGATTTGGATCATTGTTCTGCGCAATTTTGCATAACTAGCTAAAGCCTGCAATCAACTGTTAGAAAATAATGGGACCCTTTAGAGAAAATAACGAAAAAGTTTGAGAACCACTTGGTTAACGCAACTGAGATAAATTTTGTCAGGGATTGTGTATCATAAAATATGGTAACCCTACTATAGCAGGGGTGTCAAACTCGCGGCCCGCGGGCCGCATGCGGCCAACGAAGCCCTCCAATGCGGCCCACGAACACTTAATAACAATTGTAGTATTTTGTCAGGTTTTTATCTATTTATAATACATTTTTTCACTTTTCGAAGTGAAATCTATCATAACATCTGAAATTTCGAAGTGAAATTCGAAGTGTTATTTTAACAGACAGTCACAGAAATTTAATTTATAAATAAAAATTCAGATATTATGAATATAAGCGATAGTAATTAAACCGTTCCTCAAAGCGTTAAGTTTCAGTCAAGGGTGTACAACCTGCGGCCGTACGGCCACATGCGGTCACAGAGAAGAGTTTGTGCGGCCGTGAACATGTTCATTAAAATATATGTACTGTCGGCTGTGATGTAATTAAAAATCCACTGCTCTAAACAGATTTTGTGTTACTGAAAAGAGTATTACCAACCTAGCAGCCATATGCGTCAGACTTTTTGTAGGCCTATTGTACGCAAACAAGGCGAAAAAATAGGTACCAAAAGCGTCACAATATAGGTTATGACGTAATAAACAGTAAAAATGATCTTCACACTGTGCAACTCAGTCTGTATATATATATATACACATATATATATATAACTTATGATATAAACATATTTATTTACATCTGTAATTTTAAAGAAACAAAAACCAGCACGCAGTAGGCGACGGTTGGTGAAATAAGGATCTGCAATGCGGCCGTCGTAGCGAAAAGGTTGTTAAAGTTTACAAAACTAGATTAAAAACCACATGCGGCGCTCGGCATGATTTCCAAACTGCAATGTGGCCCTCGAATCCCACGAGTTTGACACCCCTGGTCTATAGGAACTTCCTGCAATAAATTCTCGTATCGCCGAGCTATCACGTGGGGCTCGTGGTACCTCCGAGCACTTTCGCAAGCAGGATTGTATTTCAGATATGTTTTTCGCAGTGAATTGCAGCAAATAAATACGCTTCAGGTCGTAACATTCAGTTTTTTCGGAAATATGTGTAAACGATTTATAAATCTCCAATAGCCCATAGTGTAGAGGTCGGAATTTATTTACAAATCTGTGCAGCCTGGATCTGCACCGACTGCCGCACTATAGGGGGTTTCCTAATATGTTTTGAACGCAACGCTGCCTGTCTGATGGTACAAATTTCTTCTTGGTTGCACAACAACATTTGGTTCTCTGTTAAATAAACGAACAGAAACGTGTCACAAATAGGCAATAACACGCACATTCAATATGGCCGATAAACTTGCACTAAGAAAGATGTCACGTTAAGTCAATACCTCTTAACTCATTCACCAATATTATCACGACATTTAACAAATACAATTTACACGTTCAATTACGTCAGGGGTGGGGAACCTGCGGCCCGCTTGCCTTTTTAATGTGGCCCCCGTCACAATTTTGTTGAAGAACAGTATACAACATACTACCATAAAAAAACAATAAAATTTTTATGTACAAATATTTCGTTGAAATGACTTCGACATAATTGGTAATCTCCCCATTCCACATTATGACGCCAAACCATTAAAATTGAAAATAAAAATTACCAGAGTGGTAATAAATGTTTTATTATGCAATATAAGTAGTTTTCGTTTTAGATTTCGTCGGGGTTTTAGTTTTTGTTTCGTCGGAGTCTGGATCACAGCGGGTGATCTTGTTGTTACGTATACTGGCTCCCCAGATCAGTTTCCAAGAGAAACGACAGGTGAAGACAAAACGTTGATCCGTGGCTTGGGCACAACAAGCCTTTCTTCGTTTTCCAACTCCTCATCCCAAGCAAGTACTTCGGCCTCGGCTAACGCGACCTCGTTGTCAACCTTTCTTATTCGTCGTTACCTTTCAATAGCAGCTTGTTGCTTCTCCAGTGCTACATCTTCTTTAAGTTGTTGTCGCGCCAGACGAGCTACGCGCATCCGCACCCGGGCCGCCTTTCGGCAACTTTCCGCAGAACCAGTCGTTCGAATACTTGCGGACCTGTGATTGGAGCTGGACGAGTAACTTGTACGAGTTTCGTGGCCGCCCTCGAATTTCTCGACGTTTACTATCCATTCTTGTATACACAGGAATCGAGTTCACGTTTAGCATGTTGGCATTCTTTTGCGCTTGAGAAATGGCTTCGCTATCATTCCCAACGGGGGCATAAGCGGTGATGAGATTGTTGAAGATAATTTCAACCAATGGAATATGCCCTTTCACGAGATAAACATTTCTGGTCTTCAGCATTCTTGTCCCCTCCATGGGCAACAGCAATGGAAAAGGAATCAAACGAATCCGGCTCAGGAGTGACGCATATACCAATTTCCATTGCAAAGATTTTCAAGCTTGATGCTATTGAGTAAGACATGGCCTTACAAGTGTCCAGAAGTTTAAAAACGGCCACATTTTGAAACGTCCTTTAGTTCGAAACGATGTTGCGCTGTCTTTGTCTTTTTTTGGTAACTTTTTGTGGTTGGGTAAATCGGACGTTTAAAACGGTAACAGTTTTATACAGGAAAGTGACAGCGATCCAGTTGTAAATTACAGCCTATTCCTGGCATTGTCAAGTTATTGCGCCTTAACGGAGGTCACCTTGGATTAAGTTAAGGCCGTTACAGTGCTTTACAAACGGTCACTAAACACTGCTTTCGGAATGGTAAAAACAACATCCCAAAGTGCCTACAAACATACCTTGGATTTTTTAATGTTGGCCTAAGGAATTTATTAACAAGAATAGTATATTATTATTTTTGATTACATATTTGTTTTGTTGTGCTGTTATAACATGGACAAGCCCTGGCCAGAAACTAAACAAGATTTTTTGACAGTAATTATAAAACATATAGGCTAAAACACTTTATAACGTTTGTTTGTTGGCCTTTTGAACCAATATAGCTTGCGGAGACCTGTTCATTGGGTTAACCATCAAAAGTTGGCCTTATAGTTAGCATTCCGCCAACGACATGTGGGATAAATTTGAATTAGTCTTGTAGGATTACAACGCACATGACATTGTTTTTCAACCTTTCCTGGGACTATTATTCATTGAAATAATCTTGCAGAACACCAAACAAAATTTTGATGCAATAAAACAAACAAGATCAGGGTGACACTAAAATGCTAAATCGCACATCGGGTAAACGTTGAAACGGATGAAAATGCTCAAATAGTGATATTGAGGTAAGGTCGAGCTTATGTAAAAACGTAGCATTCAGCGATCCGGTAGTATATTTGATTCATTTTTACTGAAAGAAAATTTTCTGAATCTCTTTACTGCTGAGACAGGGTTTAAGTGTTATATTTTTGCTTAAACTCACATAATGGATAATTACTTTCACAAATAAGAAACTATTTACGCCCATCGTGTTAAACCAGTGATTTGGATCGGTGTTCCATGGAACACTAGTCAAACTAGTAAATTCCTCGCGGAACACCTGACGACATTCACGGAACACCGGTTAAAAATCACTGGCATAGGATAATCTGAAGACCTTTTTAAATCACAGACATGACAAAACATCGTAATTGTGGGCAGACTGAAATCCTTAAATGCTTGTGATTGAATGAAGTTCCATTTTGCTCGGTAGAGGCGAATCTTATATACTCGACACAATTTTACAAGCCGCACTATCTTACTTTAATTGTAAAAAGACTTTAAGATGTTGACGGTCCTGTCGAAATCCTCCACTGTCCCTAATTTGGAAAATGGCTCCGTTTAGGGCTCGTATAGCTATGTGGCCCTTATGGGTAATTTTTGAAACTATCCGACCCGTTGTGAAAAAAAAATGAAAAAAAAGGGTTTGATGAAATAATTTTGCTACCATACGTCGTACGATGTAATTTATGTAAGTATTTTTGACCTCATTAAGTGTTGAGAATCTTATAAAACTGTGTAATGGAATAAATATAATTTCAAAAGCATGTTGAAAAGTTTGTTGTTATAAGCCTACTATACAGTTTGCCAATTAAAAGTTGAAATCGTTGGCACTAATAACGAGAGATGTACCAAATATTCGGTCTGTCGAATTTATCCGGTCGAATCGGTCATCTACACAAAGAATCGGTTTCTAGCAATTCGGCCGAAACCGAATCTTTTACCGAAACAAATTTAAAGCATAAAACGTGTCTTTCCAGCCTTAATAGATACTACAAAATTCAAACTACGTCATAACTAAAAAGTAATGTATATATAAATGGATTAGTGTTTTTTCGCACTCCTTGGCAACTAATAAGTAAATCATTGGCAGGCTGGCAATCATGCCTGAGGCATTGTAAACCCAACAGAACTACAATTATGACGAAACACAAGTATTCTGAACTGTTTGCCTGGGAAAAAAAACTTATGTTTTCATGTCAAACGCGTAGCATACGACTTCGCGTGACGTCATAAACGATTCGGTTGATTCGGCCGAATTTATTCGACAAAACTGCCGAATATTTGGGTTCGGCCAAACCTAAAATTAGCCGATTCGGTACATTCCTACTAATAACATAATAAGTGGAATTTTTTTGTGACATCGGAATGTACAAATTGTAAAATGACCATGCAGGAAGTGTGACGTCTGACACAGGCCCTTGTAGATAATCGTGACAGTAAAAGATAAAAAATGACAGGCCACAGGGATCCAGAAAATGCAAAACAGTCCAACGTTTTCCAAACCATCTTTAAATATTTAGTTTGTGAACGACAGAATACGTTAGTTTGCTATTTTGAAACAGCGTATTTTAATGAGATATTCAGCAAAAATGAGTTTAAAGTTGTTTGCTCACAACCATGTTTATTATTATTTTCAAATGCGTATGAATTGTAGTTTTCGATTTGAAAATGAAATGATGTCTGTATCACACTGGAAAAGATGGCTTAAAAAAGACTCGCTTTCCATTTTAAACAAAAAAATGTTGAGTGTGTTATTTTTACTTCTTGCAATAACTGCTGCCGGTATTGTGCCGCTTGATGCTTCACCAGCAACGGCGACGGACAAACAGGGCGACAAAAATGTTCAGTTAAGTGATAAACAACATTTGAGCAATGATCAGCAGAAAAAATACGTCGATAAAAAGTTGGGAATTCTTCGTTATAAACGTGGCATCGTAGATACGACAATAAATGGGAAACGTCTTACCGATGATCAACTTCCAAACCGGATAAACAACAGCTTATCAACAACCCGTGATGCTCCAAAATACATGCTAGATATATTTAGACGGTTTACCACCAACCCTTTCAATAAGCCAGCCTCAAATATTATCAGAAGTTTCTTCAATGAAGGTAATTACCTGTTAATAAGATCATGTGACTAAAACGTTTAATAATTCTAATATCTCTAGCATAAAAAACAGAATATTTGTGCAAAATATATTTATATTGCCTAAGAGGTTATAATTAGTGTACGGCTAGCTGTCAGATTACAAAGGAATCTATTTAAAACTCAGATTTGCTATCATAATCATAACAATATAAAACAGTAAAGAGTGACATCATACACTTTTAGTACGGTAAAACAAGATCGATTTATGAAACCTGATAACCGTTTTCGCTACAAGATGTGAAAACCTGATAACCGTTTTTCGCTACATGAAAGGGACGTAAGGTCGGGATACCAGTTTGGCATTTCCCGGAGAGTCAGGAATTCTGGTGTAAAATCTGTGCTCGATAATATATTAATATATATTTTTTCATTTTACCATCCAGGAGTATACAGTAATTGTCAAATCCACCCCTATCATGTTGATGTACCAAGCCAACTGCTTGGTTTCTTACTTATATCGGTGAACAATGACTTTTAATTCATTTTTGTCTTTACTGTTGTCTGCGTAATTTTTGATGCACTGCACATACCTGGCGAAACAGACGTTTATAACACAACTTTAACAAGCGTTTAGAACTGGGTTTTGAAACCGGTGCAACAAGGCCCAATAAGTTTGTAAAGCTTATTTTTTGTAATTTGTGTACCTTATAAAACAATTTTTTTTAAATATATATTACTGTTTGCATGAAGTTTGAGTCACTGGAATGCAACAGCACACTTCAGCACGCATTACCTCGCGACTTTTGTTTCGCCAGGGTTATTTATTAAAAGTTGCTGGAATTTCGATCATTCGGTTATGACAACCCTAACGTCAATGGGGGATCAAGGGGAGGCAAATCGGGCGATAGCCGTTCGGCAAATTAGTTTTCTATGTTTGATGTATAGAGTTAGAGCTCGCGGGTCGGAAAAAAACCCTTGATGGGTTGCGTCCGACACATACAGGGAACTTACTTTAGAGAATCCACTAAATCTAAAAATTTGATTTCATAGTGTAACTACAGAGTACAGGCTACGTTTTTTGCACATTTCGTTTCATTATAGCCCTTCTTGGTCATTGAAATTGTGTGTTGATTTCGCGGCGAATAAAAGTTGAATGTGCCATAATAATTGTCAAAAATCTGGGTTTTAGTCGAAACCGCCCCCTAGAAAGAATTTATCGACCGCCCTCACCTGACGTAAAGGAAAGCTGTGGTCGTTTGGACCCTGCGTGTTATTCCAAGTTCGAAATACACGCACGGTGCCAGATTATCAGCTGAAACAAAATTAGAAAAGGTGTGAAAGAAAAGAAAGTTTCTGAAAATTTAGTAAGCTGTTCAAACATAATCCACTAAGGTTTCTGACATTTTTTTTAAAGTACTTGTTTAGCTTAAATTATGACTGCGAGCGGCTTATAACAGCACTACAGTAATGGGATTAAGAAAATGTGTTAGTTTTTCTCTGAACTCTTCTTTTTTTGATGACAATACGTTTTAATCAACTGATCAACCAAGCTGGATGCAGGATTTAAATTCACTGCTTTCAATTTATCAGTGTACCTATTTACAAATTTATCTAATGGCATGGATTATGGTGGTCCATTTTACACACGCCTTTAGTCCAAATTACGCACTTTGCGTGTAAAACCAACAGCTTGACCTAACAATTTAAGTTATATGCTTATCACGTATTGTGTCTTTTTTCAAAAAATACTTTCTATTTTCAAATTTGTTATTAATTCTAAACAAATTTACCCGTTTTTTTAAATGTCTGTGGTTCACCCAAAAAGACATCATGGACTATCTATGGTCCAAGGATCAACAGATTGGAACCATTATTGTGAATTACGGTTCTGTAATAGCCTACTGGAAAATCGCTTTCGGAAGATTGGTCCATCTCTAGTTTTAACGATATGACTTGCACTTTGTCCTCGTGGATATTTTAAATGCCTCAAAGCGTCACATGAGAGCTTTTTCGCTGCCTACCAAAACTTTGATTTTTGGCGTTTTTGAATTTAGGTTTCTGGTGACTTGGACTGAAGCGTTACATATGTATAGGTACATATTACTTAACCAAATTAAAGCAGTTGCGACGTTTTGTTTAGACAAACATAAGGTAACTTGGTGTGTTTACATCAAGTGTATTGCGCTACAAAAAGACAATTGCGTTATATTACAGATCCTTTACTGCAATATTTATTTTTGTAGCAACGGATGTAGACCAACGAAACTTTCAAAGACAAGATACCTGTACATTCAATCGAACAATCAATGCATGTCCAAGAAGGCATTTATTGTCGTTTGACATATCATCCATTCCGCAACACGAGCAAATCATAATGGCCGAATTACGTCTGTACAAAATTGTGGAAATGGACAGGTACGACTTTCGTAACAACGAGTTTTTGAGATCATTGTTTTTTTAAGTAGAACTCACAGACTCTAAGCCAAATGCCACTTTTCACTGCAAAGGTGTGAAACAGCAAGGTTCGAGAACTGTAATGCAACTTCATCCGTGTTGTTTTAAGAAACAAGGTATTAGTTAAAGCAATCATATCTAATGCCAAACCAGTATAGTTTACAATGCAGCCATAATCAAATAGTTATTCTTAAAAGCCTCCTTTCTGACAGTTTGTTTAACCTTGATGGCCGTACGATGTTTGTGCTTACGATAAACACACTGTCGAGCTTCCCAACAGATGGCTGCGCTGAACCAAATGGCAATCTTCGCGAAGACTCCGTCAAAGCAAATCAAACTATATTGCATGCTAAGACGTCGGAGATTCTAAAATGCGCGTGGTGTTATCCCATCTGAATTTTACCAACACATCTCTTACCACTTCGCAGACGAAGTCACCTTTACTTTTTAAATAGTAAACCACCAAGAAAGCGCTCTAATACCACAGATTCGTTGTGACGTTCGTAGTTAGCCTTTTTAGTCTAAACCAGGGGTTCCCAACCTTTTTTTGCTGCTCGTACCCCTTTGTCAGGTCAGAGGATTCTTCGTACCCCCAAAAAAATTCTGATGGAATTTTTTAGATATATATTGTTAAATTAAATTGCTTTTATAGCTCAATTACACGCAGGGGCGGCTCGTGCTAGGGTGCTGCGGAGCTGCAGCACCCCCTAGATATTTTTACTTAATAAACCTACCATAATATTACAAATAACTTTCATTATTTTTATTTTTTTATTCCTTATCAATATATGATAAGCATAATTTCCGCCCTAATCACCTTTTTTTTCATTAAAAAAAATTTTTTTTTGGAAACACTAATGTATATCTATGCTGGAACTGCAGCTCCAGTTTTCTGACGTTTCGTGACGTTTCATGATGTTTTGCGGTTCTGCGCATGCGCACTTTGAAAAGCTACATGCTGGGCGAAATAGGAGCCAGGGTGCTGCGGCTCGCGCAACTCCACCAATCACGTAGCGTGTGACCTGGGCACCCGGAAGTAGTTGTCTGTTCCGCGTTTATTGTGTGCCAAAGCAAATCACGTGTACCATCAGGTTCGACAATGAGTACAGTACGACAGTTATTCTTTTTTAATCATTTTTACAGTTTTTGATCGAAAGGTTAATCATGGCTTTTCAAGATTCTAATTCGGTGACTGTAAGTGAGCTTCAGCAACTTAAGATTTCGCAGTTATCAAGTGCTGAAAAGGTAAGTATAAAGAAAAAAGGGCGTCCAACGCCTGATATTCAACTTTGTCAGCCAGGAATGAGCCACAACAAGAAATATATACGCAGTTTTAATTCTGAATGGTATCAAAAGAAAAAATGGCTTCGTGGTTGTG
This sequence comes from Phallusia mammillata, assembly GCF_965637545.1. NCBI lineage: Eukaryota > Metazoa > Chordata > Ascidiacea > Phlebobranchia > Ascidiidae > Phallusia > Phallusia mammillata. Next base: position 14,769,695 of record NC_137258.1, on the reverse strand, counting down.
AAGTTAAAAATGCACTGTTCTGTTTTCCATTTTTGCTGTTTGGAGGTGAGAAAAATGCTGGACAAAAGATGGTTTTACAAATGTAGCCAAAATAGGTGAGAAAGCAGAAAAACATGAGAAGTCAAAGAAGCATGTGGACAATGATGTTTCAGTTTCACTTTTGGGAACTGTAAATATTAAGGAAAAACTTAGTGAGGCGTATATAGACTTTCAATTATTGAACACAACAAAAAAGTGGAAAAAAATCGTGAAATTTTGTCCAAAATAATAGACTGCATTTTGTTCTGTGGAAACTTTGAAACTCCCTTACGTGGACATGATGAAAAAGATGAGTATTGATATAATGGACATGTACTGTTTGTCTAAACAGTAGCTGCTAAATTGCTTCACAGGAAGTGTGTCTTAAGAATGAACATTCTACAGACAAGATAGTAGTGACCACCAAGCACATCCTATTGTTGACAAAGAAATACTAGTTACTGAAATGAAAATGTTTCTGTAGATCTGATGTTCATGATTACTTTGAAAATAATCTAGATGATGTTTTGACAAGTGAAATTACTAGGATGAAAAATCCTTTTTGCTGTTTCCATGAGTCTTTCAAAGGCAAAACAGTTTGGATGCAAACCTTTGTTAGGAACACCATTATTTCCAAAAGACTTGCACCTGCAGTGCTAGTACTACTAAATAGAAAAACAGTTTCTCAGTTGTCATTTGGAATCAAGGAAGAAGCTATCAATTATCATGCCCAAACTATAACTTTATGATTCATTTTGGTTGTAAAAAGGAAGCACAAGGTTTAATAATATGGTTTAAATTTAAGTGAGAGTGTTGTAAATTTTAAAGCTTCAAGGAGTTTTGCACTTAAAAAAGCAATTATAAAGCAGCAATTATAGCAGTTAAAAATCTGAAAGACAAATAATAGTCTGTACACAAAAATTCAAAAAAAGATGTTAAAATAAACAAGTTCTGACACAAATGTAAAGTGGTTGTTAAATTTGTCAGTTATGATACCAATAAACAGCTGTATGGCTAGTTTTTTGTGTGACAATTATAATCTGTGAAGGTCATATAATATGTTGAAAACGCTGACTGTGACCATAAGGTAACTTAAATGAAATATGACCAGTTTTTTAAATGTTGTCGACCTGAAATACTTCGACCTTTTTCGAATCATTACTTTTTTTTCTATATTCTTGTTGTGTTTTACCGTATTTACAACCGCTTAGTTTCGAGTCTGTGTCACGTGTGTTTTTGTTCCACATTATTACTGCATGTTATGGTGTTTAGGCTAAACAGTTTAGCCGTCGCTGTGCAAGTAAACAAAATACACAAATGATGCCGTCTGCTATTTACACTCGTGTACATTATTGCGTAACAAAAATTACGTCACAATGGAGTTTCTAATTAAGATTTGTATTACTTGTTTTTCTACACAAAACAATGGCTAGAAAACTATAAATATAGGTTTTCTATATATTGCCAACTTATATATGTTCAATAAAGGCTAAAATTTTGAGCAGCACCCCCACAAATTTTAGGCACGAGCCGCCACTGATTACACGTTAAACCGATATTTCACACAAAAAAGTGCAAAAATCACAAAAAGAAATTAACCGTTTGTAGCAGATTTACAGCAATACTACATTAAATGCCTACTTTATCTGTGCATTTTCTTCCTAACTTTGTGCTTTTTTATTTATTGCTGGCAGTAAGTAAAATACATTGTTATGAAGCAGTGAGGCTTGTTGCATAATATCATTTACAATTCCAAAACTGTACTGCAAAAGCTGCTCTGTGGCCCAAGGATCTTCGTACCACTTGATGTTCAATCTCGTACCCCCAAGGGGTACGAGTACCCCCAGGTGGGAACCCCTGGTCTAAACTCTAAAGTAACTATTTCAGCTATCGTCACTTACTTTCGATTATAGTCTTACGTTAATGTAGATTATATCATCTAGCTCAGGGCTCTTCAACCGGGGTTCCGTACAACCCTCTCAGGGGTTCCGCGAACTTTAAGGGTCGCACAGGGGTCCGCAGAGCTTTTGTGTAGCAATTCGAACAGGAATGATTCATAATATCATTGTTGCGAACAGCATTGCTCGCTTCTACAATCTAGTTAACCTTGGTTACACCATTGATCAATTGTGACGTAATAATCAAAGTCTTGATACTCTCTGTCTGAATTGCGAGATAAATGTGCAAATGACCAATCTAAATAACATGACAATGCGTTTCAGTACATCGTTTAGCTTAATTAAAGTCAGCATTTGTTATGTGCTTGGGGCTTGTTACGAAAAAATATATGTTTTTATGATCTAGCCTACTTGAGTAACATTCATTCAAAATAATTTTATGGGGGTTCCGCAAAGTTTGACAAAACACCTTGGGGGTTCCGTGTCACTAAAAAGGGTGAAGAGCACTGATCTAGCTTATTCTACTATTGCGTGAGTTCAATATTTCGCTTATTGCTTTATGTGTAAGAACTAACTTTAAAATTTTATGATGAAGATAAAACCTAGGTTTTATCTTCATGATAAAATTTTAAAGTTAGTTCTTGTCCTTAAACAGCTGTCCTTAAACAAGACCTAGTTCCACTCCACCAAGTGATTTGAATAAAAATAAAACACACTATAACAACTATGATTACACATTACATGTTTTTTAACTCGTTGTTCTACAATCAGTTTGACCGTTGTTTAGATTTCAAAAAGTTCACCGGCCACAAAAAAATTTGGAGGGCCGTGTGTTAAAACTTCAATCAGTGAAACCATCATTACATTAAAAATCTACAACATTTTTCTACAAAGAAAATTACTGAACTGCTAAGCTTATTTGTCCGCCACTTTAAAGGGTTTGTGTGGGTGTGGGCGCGTGTTATGATATTCATTTTTAACTAGAAAAAGTGTATTTTGTTCGAGCTAAAAATGAATATATTTTGAGTTTGTATAGTTAAGCCGAATGCGGACCGCCTCGAAATGTTTCTTTTTTTGAGTTAGTACACATCCCTAAAGAAGCTTTTTTACCCATCTTGGCCCAGTTTTCTGTTGACGTTTAGCTTCTTTCAGAAACATATTCATCGGAAATAATAGGAAGGTGGACGTCTTTGAAATTTTGGTGCCGGCTGGGGAAACCGTGGAACAAAATGTTGGCTATAATAAAATGTACGGTTTGGCGACATTTTTTTCAATAAACGACAAAGCTAAAACGTTTAAATTTAAACGGTAAATGTAATGAAACCACGACTTCGTTGCTTTTTTTATGATATTTCCAAAACTGTTAGCAGTTTTAATGTTAAATTAAGGCCAAATGATTTCTTAACCAAAATGGAAAAACATATAAACGGCTAAGGCAGGCTACATAAAACTGGAAAATTAATTGCCATTAAAGTTCCATTTAAACGCACTGTTTCTGCTTGACAGTCATTATATCACTGATGATGGCAATAGTTTCGTTGACATCTTTTTTACAGGTTGCTTGATTCAAAACGCATTATTGGCCGAGCCAGTGGATGGGAAACATTTTACATTACTGGTGCATTGCGACGGTGGGTAAATGACATGGCAAAAAAGCACCAACTTGAGGTGCTAATTGAAAATATCTCAGAAGTGGCATTTGATGAAACAGTAAGTCGTTTAAGATTTAATTAAAATTGGGATTAAATAATATTGAATTCTTTTCCTTTTTCGAACAGGTTGAATTTGAAGAACACCCTAAAACAACACATGAACCATTGTTAATCGTTTTTTCTGGTGAAAAAAAGCGCCTTCAGCAGAATATGTTAAGTTCGAGTGACCCAGTTATGTTCACCGACGATAATAGTTTGCATGCATGGGATGTTATCCAAAGCAGAAAAAAACGAAGTGCAAAAAACACGATTATTTTGGAAAATACAAAACGAACACGAAGATCACCTGGAAGAGATTGTCACCTAGAACGAATGGAAGTTAAATTCAAGGACATTGGATACACGTGGGTTGTGAACCCAATTAGTTATCCTGCTGGAAAGTGTGTAGGAGAATGCAGTGTACCATTACAGGGCCAAAACTTTACGCGTCACGCCATTATTCAAACATTAATGAACAGAATTTCTCCCAAAAAACACAACCAACCGTGTTGTGTTCCTGTTAAATTAGGGTCGATATCAATTCTGTATTTGGAAAGTAATACTGTGACGTTTAACTTTAAGTATGAAGGAATGAAAGTTTTAGCATGCGGATGCAGATGATATGTACAGTTGCTCAGTTTCGTGGGCCCAAAAAGCCATCGCGTGGTTGTCAACACAGATGTTAGGCCAGAGCGAGTCTATAAAACTTACCCGGGAGTACATTGAACATTTTTACTACGGATACCTAGTTGACTTTGGGTGCACTAGGTGTTACAAAAATGACTTTTATATTGCCCCCTACAAAAACATCTTTGGGGGAATTTGTTTTTGTTGAATATTGTTTAACTTGGATTTTTAACAATGTTTTGCAAATGGGTTAAAGTCCTTGTTTGGTAACTGGAATCTTTTATTACACAATAGTCTAATTGTTTGAGACGTAACTATGGTTATATGTAATTGTTTTTTTGTTAATCTACGAGCATTCCAGGAACACCCTGTAGCCCAGGGGTCGGCAACCGGCCACCTGTGCCAATTTACTTGTTGTTTCCATGTATTAATAACCTAAATAATAGTGTTTCGTGCCAGCAGATATCAATAATAAAGAGAAAGCAGTGTTTTGTGCATGTAAGGCTGAATTTTAAGACAATGGCATGATAAAAACAAGCAGTGTGACAGGGTAAATTGTTACTTCAATATAAACACGCAAATCGGTTGGCGTGCCATGAAAAATCACCTAGTGTGCCAACCTTGGCACGCATGCCAGGGGTTGCCGACCCCTGCTGTAGCCCAGTGCTCTTCAACCGGTGTGCAAAATATGCATGGGGTGCACCTAAGGATACATAAAACACAAATAGTCCAACCCATTGTTACGCGATAGAGCTCCATGGACGCCATTTTGTGTCCAAATTAATACAGCAGGTATAGGGAAAAACACATAAATTGTCTGATTTTTACAAACTGGTGGGCTTTAACGCGAAATTGATAGGCAAAATCGAATAAAACTTTTGGGATTTAACATTTGAGCGTGATAACGCACGCTGAATGCAAATATTTTAAGTTTACATGAAAAATAAGCGGCAAAATTTACATGAAAAAAAGCAATTTAGCGTTTAATATTACGGTGAAATGTTAGAACCCGAAATTTTCATTCAATTTGGCGAATCAAATTTGCGTTTAAGATCTCCAGTTTGTAAATATCAGACAATTTATGTGTTATTTTCCTCTACCCACTGTGTCATTTTGGACACAAAATGGCTCCATAGGCTTTATTGCGTAACAATAGGTTGGACAACTTACATAGACTGTTTTACATAGACTTTGGGGTGCACCAGTACGAAAAGGTATACAGGGGTGCATCACAAACTTTTAATGGACCATTAATATTTGACTTTCAAGATATTAAAAAAAAGATGTAGGCTTCAACTTATGTATAACCCAGGTAAACTTTTTCAATGGTTTATCCCCGTGTCTAGTTTGATAGTGGCTGTGTTACATTCGGGTGATGTTAGATATCGCGTTTTTTCGCCGATGTCACATAGAAAATTCGCGAACATATGCTTGGAGTTAATTGACAAGATGATATGCATAACGATTTTTCATGTCGCTTTTTATCTCAGTTTACCTTTTGAAGTAAACAGGGTGCATGAGTTTGTCACAACAACTTTAAGGGTTCACCACACCATAAAAGGTTGAAGAGCACTGCTCTAGCCTATATGTCCGAAACTGTGGACTTGCAAATGTCATCGATTAGTTTCATTTGATTTTTGAAAAGAATTTTTGAAATGAAAAAATATGTGATAAATAAATTTCTGCAAAATAATTTGTGTTTTGAAAATTACTGAAAATTGATTACCTTTTTTATTGCGGGCTTAATAACTCGGGATGATCTATCCGTATCATCAAAACTTTTCCCGTGACTTCTGTTTGGCATAGTAACCGACACGACAGTTTGACATAGAATTGTCACAACAGTATTTGCGTTTATATACTTCTGTATGATTGTGTGTTTTAGCTTTTCTGACATAAAATGCATGTAATGGTTTAAAGGTTTTGGTTACATGAGCCATAACCACAACTTTGAGGGTTTTTCTATAAACATTTGTTAGTAGATGTATGAACACATTCTGGTGGGGGTCGTTTGTGTAAGAAAACCTCTAAAGGGGGTCGCAGAGTAAAAAAAGTTGAGAAACACTGGTGTAAACGAAAACATTGTTTGCAACCAGTACATCTTATTGTTGAAAGCAATGTCTTAGTGTCGCGATATCACTATTGTTAATATTTTCTCTAACATTTAAAAGTTTATTTGTGGCTTAAAACAGACGTAGAAGGTTCAATTCGGTAGGAAGTAGGGTTGAGATCTTTAGATTTGAGGCTTTTTTCTAAATCATAATCACAGGATTGAGGCCTAGGGTATAGCGCTTTATAATATTGCATACTGTTGGTATGGTACTAAAAAGTGTGCCTTTAGGACTCCCTGAAACCATCTCACTGACCCCTTGGGTGTCCTCGAACCCCAGGATGGGAATCACTGCTCAGTGGCGGCTCGTGCCTAAAATTTGTGGGGGTGCTGCTCCAAATTTTAGCCTTTGTTGAACATATATAAGTTGGCAATATGTTGCGCTGTCTTTTAATGAGTAGAGGGCGTGACTCTATGCGCCCAGACAGCACAGCAGGGGCGATCGCTTATATTCCTAGAACGGTTCTCAACGCGCCTTTCCTCGCGCTCAACAACTCCAAGGCACCAAGAGCCAAAATAACGAATTCGTTATTAAGGCAATTAAGGACAGAGGTGGCGCTCGAGGGTTCAGTAGCAAGACGAGCACAAGGGCAAATGCGGTTTCTGCAAATATGCACTAATTTAGTTAAGGAAACAGACGATAAATTATCAGTACAGTTGACTCTTACCGAACTATTACAGGACCAGAGTCACAGTAACATTCAAAGCGATCAGTAGATTTTAGGTTCTGCAAATACAGCATCAAATTCAATAAACATCACCAAAACACATTAGTAACGAACTGCGAGACTTTAGGCAACAAGCTTACCGGAATAATACATTTATTTACAGCAACAGCAAGTTGGCTGACGACGGTGTGGGATCCGTGGGTCAGAAATGCACAATTACACATTGGACGACCGGCAACAGTTCAGTTGGCATAAATTTCCTATTCGTTACCAAAGAAACAAACACAAGCAGTCAATTAAATAAAGCATGCTGCCTCAAAAACATCCAGTCGCTAATAAACAGGCAGCAACCAGGGTTGCCAGGTATTGCGGATTGGATTCGGACAGTATTTGTCTAAAAATCGGCCATTTTAGGCCAAAAAACTAAACTGTAAATTTCTGGCAAGGTAACATTTAATGAAGCAGTTACTGGGCGTCTTGCTAATACAATCAATTATCTTCGTACCAATTTAAGAAAGTGATGATAGATACACATGCTAAAACACAAATATTTTTTGCTGGTAAAAAAAAATTCTCGCCTCTAGTGGCGCTAGGCTACGCCAGGTGCCTGAATGTTGTCTAGCCACTGGCTTGCCTTCTATCAACGGCGTTATTCTGACGCAATAATGTTACTGTGACGTAATGGAATTTTTTTCAGTACTTGGTGAAATCGCATGGTATTTTTAATGGCATTTTATTGCATGCTCTTCGGGGGTATGAAATCTATTGAAGGTTAGAATATAAACGAATGTATGTGTGAACATTGCAGGTAAGCATTTTGTGTTTTTTTGCTTTATTTGTCACAGTGACCTGTAATTACATTTTTATTTAAATGATTGACCTGAACTACTTGTATTGCATACTGTCTTGTTGTGAGTTATGACCCGTTTAATTTGCTGGTAAGTTGGATGCCTCCTATGGCTCTTTTATTAGCTTTGTATACTTAAATGAATAATTTTAAGAAATTAGTGGAAAGTTACTGAGGAGTAATGACTTAAGTTTGTGCGACGAGTTTAATTTGTCTGCATCGCATGTCGATAATTTTTGCATTTGTATGTTGCACGTCGATTCCATTTTACTGATAGTAAAGTATAACGTTTCTAGTTCTCTGTCAACTCGTGATTGTCAGCTTGTCAACGTAATAGCTTGGATTGATTACAGATTGCCACGAACAAATTAGTTAGTGCAGGTGTTTTATTCATGTGTTTTTCGAATATTGGTGTTGTTTTGATCTGGTCTGTTTTTTTACTTGTGTCGTTTTCTTTGCAGGGTACCGCAGATTTTAGCGCGCGTCTAACTTGGTGAAAATTGATTCCATTTCTTAACATGCTAGTTTTTTTAATCCATTCGACCGGATTTAACAGTTGACGAAAAAAGAAAAACAAAAACAAACAAAGAAATTTTTGACAAAATGAACAAGAAACAAAACGGAACAAAGAAGTTTATACTTTTTATTCTATACATTTAATGTACTCCAGCAATTCGTCAGCCTCTTCTTGACCGGAGTACATCTCTCTGGAGCAGAACCTTGCCAGCATTTCCGGAGTGCAAACAAAATTAATGCAAGTCGGGTTTCATCCGGTTTCTGATCTTAGTCTTTGTGAACGTAACCATTGAAAAAAGGCGCTCGACTGTGGCATTGGAAACAGGTACGGACAGGCAGTTTAGAGCGTATTCTGCCAGTTCTTGGAACTCTCTGTTTCCAGTAGCATCTTTGTACAACAGAACTTTGTGCCAAAACTGGACGACATCGGACGGAATTTCCCCGTCGAAACCACTTTGGCATTTCCAGTCAACAAACAAAATTTTCTGGTATTGCGTTTGAATTGCATCCTGGTGGCATTGCTGCTGTATAAATGGCAACTTTTCGAAGCCAACACGGCTGATTTGAGACAGCACCTTTTCCGGTGAAAGATAAGATAGGCCTTGAAAAACATTTGTAGAGCTTGTAATTCTTTTGTCAAGCTCGTTTAAAAGCCTAAGCAAGAAGTCCCGGCATCTTGATTTGACACTATCTACCTGGGCGCTCGAACTTCCTCCTGATTCGCCCCTTTTGAATTTTTCCAAGTAGGATATGAACTCGGACGTAAAATTGGCACCATATGTTACTTGACAGTTCGGCAAGTCATTGCCCATCCTGTCGTGTACACGGGCACGGATGCCGTGGTGCAGTTGATGCAAGATATCACTCAATTTTTCGGGATTGCAATAATCCGCTTGAAATGCAGCATTTACCCGTTCCATTTCTAATACGACCGGATACAAAAATAAAAAGTAAAGCCTGGTTTCATTTTTGTTCAAAATATCTTCAATCATTCTCGCCTCACACTTTCCTTCCTGACCACATTCTCCTCCGGCCATTTTAAAGTACAACTTCAACTCAAACCAATGATCAATGATATTTTTAATTACTGTTTTACGACACAACCACCTTGTTTTGGCATACTTCGCAAATGGCATAGTTGATGGGGCGTCTTCATTTCCTACCGTCATTACCTTAAAGAGCTCTTTGTATTTTTCTCGGCGAAGAGTGGATTTTGAAAACCATGCTGGAAATTTTGACATCAGGTAGCCAACATTAGCTGGTAAAACTTCGAATGCAGCTTGGACACACAGCTGCAAAGAGTGACAGGTGCATTTGAGAAGGACTGCAGAAGGGGATTCTTGTTTCAGTCGACTCCATACGGAATTGTGTTCCCCGACGTTGGCACTAGCTCCATCACAGCTCAAACCAATGCAGTTGGAAAGTGTCATGTCCAAAGACTCTACTGCTTCCTTTACTGCATTATATATTGCTTCTCCTGTGCCTTGAACGATGCAAACAACGGAAACCAAAGCTGTGACCAGTTTTCTTTGTGATGGACTGCAGTACATGATTAGAATCACGAGGAGCTTATTGACACTTACATCTGTTGATTCGTCAATTAAAAGTGAGTATTTGCAACCAGATATATCTTCTTTCAGTTCTGTTTTCAGTGCTGGGGCAATTACTTTAGTAATTAAAGCTGTGCATTTAGTGCGGTGGAGCTGGAGATCTTCTAAAGGGGAACCTTTTCCATGAGCGGAAATTACAGCTGAAATATGGTCGATTGTGCTGATCGCCCCGTGACACGCCATACATGCAGCAAGTTGTAATTCAGCCTCTTACACGCTGTTGTCAACACGAGCCCTCTTGAAAAAATTATGCAGAGGTTTAACTTGATTTATGGACGATATTTGTCCCTTGTGTTGAGCAGACTTTTCGTGATCGGCAAAGGTGCTTAGTTTCGGTTGAAAAGACTTATGGCACAACTTGCACCAAGCGTTCTCACTGCCATCACTGGACTTTTGTAGCCATTTGTAACGACCTTCCCAGGTTGTATTATATTTTCGCGCTGGAGCTTTGGATGCTGAATCGTTTTTTGGACGACCCATAACTATTTTCTTAAATAGCCTAGACTGCGTGTTTTTTGTAAATATTATTGGTAATTTTTCTACTTAAAAAAGTATTACATTGATAACAACTCAAGTCGTCTTAAACTAGCATTTACATTTTAAAAGAAATACATCGCACTTATGGGTTTGTGCAAACTGTTAAATGATAGGTGACAGACCAAATATTTATAATCATCATTTACTCTCAATGAAAGCCACCAACGATGTTTCCCACTAAGCTTTGCTACCTTTCTTTTGCATGGGACTACAATGACTATATCCGCCAACACCGAAAATATTTTTCCAGAATATTTAGATAACTAGTTGTAACTTTATTTTCCTGAGGTGTAAGTTCTTGGTTTTTGCATTTCTTTTCATTGTAAATAATAATTGTTTCAAGACAATGTTTGTTGTGACAGACAATGGGGGGTAGTGATTCATCAGTTTATCTACAATCTTTGACAAAAAGTGTTATTTATTAAGCGGTGATGTCTCCTCGACCGAATAAACAGCGACGAAAAACTTTGTTTTGAGTATAAGTGAGAATCGGACAAATTAGGACACAAAACTAAGTGTCCTAATGATTTTTTACTTGTCGGACACAGCATGTGAAATTAGGACAATTTATCGTTTTTAGGCCATCTGGCAACGCTTACAAGTCGTGACTTCAGTAAAACAATGCCAAGGTTGTGACATCATAAGCACCGATTGTGTGATAGATAATGTCACCAGGTTGCACAACATTGCGCCATACAAGAGAGTTAAGGCTACTGGCGGGAAACATAGAAAACTTAATAATTTGTCCAATGGCGATGTAACACTCCTCCACAAAATGTGGGACACATTTTCAAACACAACATCGCCAATCGCGTGCGTATCGCAATGCGACAAAACAACGTCGGACAATCCTCAACATCAGCGCACCGCACAATCAACTCGGTGTTTATCCCAGAAGTCCAGGTTGCAATCACTCGGATGGGATGATGCCAAACTCTCATCAGAATCAACGATGTGGCCGAGTCCTTCAACCGAACGCCGAAACGTATCGCCGCTCGCCAGCACGAGCTTGATATTTTGTCCTCGAAATCCACCAGGATTGGCACGGAAGATGCGCTTCTTCTTACTGAAGTGGCAACGGGAATCATTGATCAGTGGAACAATGTCGACATCACAGGACGATCGCCGATCACACAACCAGGATCCAAATAGAGGCACTTTCATCCGATTGCCTGCCATCGAGCGGCCAGCTGCACGAACCTTCCGTAACAATGCAGTTTTGAACGTTTATCGCGGTGCTTGACTGACCCTTTTGTTGAATCCAGAGTGATTCGACCCTTGCCGAATGTAGGCGCACCGAGAACTATAGTTTCCTGTCGCTATATCTGACTTTCCTTTCCTGTTGGTGCATAACCTTGGCCACTCTCATGCATCGGACGTCGGTCTCGTTCGTAGCTGACGAACTAACTTCGGGACCAAAAAGTGACCACCCAAGGGTGTCTTTACAGCACACGGACCTTGTGGACCAGAGCACTCACAGGACGTTGAAGGCAGCTGGGACGACAGCGCCAATGAGGGTGGTGACCGTTCCTCCTTTCACACGGGGCAGGCTGCAACCTTGAAGGTGTGAAAACTCGTGAAGAACATTCGGTGCTGGATTACAATTCGGCGACACAGGAATTTCGTCAATGGACAAAACCTCATTCAACTTCAACGAGGTTCTCCTCCTTCAAGTGGCATGACAGTTAAGGACACCGTGGATGAAAATGTAGAAGTAGAGCCTTGGTCAGGGAAGTCATATGTGTGTACTTCAACTCCATTATGTCTGACCTTTACCGGCACGATATTGAGGTAGACACCGAGGTTATTGTCGGACGCATTCGTCGTTTCCATGGCAGAGTTTCTCGAATTTTTAAAAGCTGGCCGTCTCTTGAAGGTTCCATGCAACTTCGTGTGATGAAAGTTACCAGTGCAACCCTCAACGGAGCACGATTTTCGAATAGGACATTTTCGACAACGATGTCATGAACAAAGACATTTGAAACAAAGGCTATTTGAACGCACAAACTCACTACGCTTGAGCAGTGTCATATTGTCGAATTCCGGGCACGCGGACAATTCATGTGACTGCTTGCAACAGTCACACGAAACGGGAATTGACGAATTCTTAGAAAGTGCCCCGTCGAACTTTGACAATGAGATGCTGTATGCCGCGGCCCTTGAACCTTTCCTTTGTTCAATTCGCGGTTTATCGTGCACGGCCTCGTAGACCACTTCTCTTCCAAACAACGAATTGGCCACACGACCGCATCGCACAACGAAACTTGTAAACGCAAGGTACCCAGCTTGTCTTTCAGTCTCCTCAAGCACTTGGAAAGATCGCTCCACCCCTTCCTCTTGAAGCGGAAATGGAAGTTTCGCGATCAACTGCTTTAACGTATCCAGTGAATTGAAACTCACGTACTCCTGTATGTCTTCCAGAGAGCTACGGCATTTTTCAAGCAGATCGGAAAACTCCATAAGTTCCTTTAGTTGACCCTGTCTAACAGGCGGGAAAAGCTTCAACCGACGTTCGCAAGCATTGACAACAACATGTGGTTGACCGTAATCATAATACAGTCGGGAACGCGCCTTTGAGTAACCAGGGACTATATCCTTGCCGTAGATTTCGAGCTTGTCAGCAACAGAATCTTCACAGTATTGGAGCAAGCAAACCAGTCGAGACTCTTCGGATTCTGTTCTGCGGTGAACATGGGACTCAATGGCACGAACAAACGACCAGTAGTTCAACGGATCGCCGTCGAACTTCTTAATGGCCGGCTGAGACAGGACTATTGGCTATTGCACGAAATCATTGTCGGATGCACATCGCGGCGGGGAAGAAGCACGCGGATTGTGCATGTATGGAGGATAGGCTAGGGTTGCCATACGTCAGGATTTTCCCTGACATGTCAGGGAATTTAGTGTTTGAATCTGCGTCAGGGAGAAATGTTAAAATGTACTTAAAAGTCAGGAATTTAAGAAAAAAATATAGATTATATTATGAAATTAATGTACCAACGAAGAAAATTTCTAGTAGTTAGCTACAACCGCGTCTATACCATGAAACGTTAAGACAGTGGTTCTCAAACTGTGCGTCCCGACGCCCTGGTGCTTCGCTTTAATTTTCCAAGGGCGTCGCAGAAAAGTTTTGTTTCGTGGCTTTTTGTTGTTGTACCTATAAACCCAACTTTAATAATAAGTTTCCTCATTAACTTTTATTTGCTGGTGCGTCGCAAGTCCAGAAAACTTGTCCAGGGGCGTCGCAACAAAAAAAGTTTGAGAACCACTGCGTTAAGAGGTAAACTGGCGGCGCGCAGGTTAACGCACAAGGTTACTGTTTCGTTTTGCAGTGTGTGTGCGCGTGTAACAATACCTGTTTGTTACTAGTTGTCTAACAATACGCGTTAAATACAGAAATAAAAATCCGCGTCTCAAGAAAACGACAGATACTTTGACGCCAAAAACTAGCGGCACTAGAGTCCGGTTTACTTCTATTTGAATAAGGTTGATGTCAGCTTAGGAATCTTAAAGCCATAAGCTCTATATTGTTAAACAAATTTGTACACTGAATATTTTAATTTGTAAAATAAAAAATGGGAGGTGCCACACAAGCTGCAAAGTTGGACAAGATGTTACAAGCATTAGAGGAAATTAAGAAGCGGCAGGATAAGTTTGAAACACAAATGGAGCAGGTAGAATCTAATCCTGTTTCCACTTCTTCAAAAGGTGTTCCAACAGAAGACCTACAGAAGGAGGTAAAGGCGATGAGAACTACCCTGTCTGCCCTAGAAGAGGAGATGCGAAGCTTCTCAAGAAGGATTACTGACTGCGAGCAAACCATTGATGACCTCGAGCAGTACGGAAGAAGGAACTGCCTCATCCTCCATGGAGCAAAAGAAATTCCAAAGGGGAGTTATGCTAATCTAATTGACTTCATCCTAAAAATATTTAACTCTAAACTAAAATTAAACTTCCGAGTCACTGCCATGGATATTGACATTGCTCATGTCCTGCCGGCAAAAAAGGGTACTCCCTTGATTATCAAATTTGTTAGAAGATCTGAAAGGAACTCAATATTTTTTAGCAAAAGACATCTAGCTGGAACTGGCCTAACGGTTACGGAATCACTAACAAAAAGAAGGCTACATCTGCTGCGAAAGGTTCAGGAGAAAGTGGGAATGAGGTCAACCTGGACCAGCAATGGAACCATCTTCATTATCATAAATGATAAAAAAAAGGTGATACGTAGCTTAGAAGATCTGCAGTCCATTGCCTAGAAAGTGTTGTACTTACCCTATGTATATATGTACATTCTTAATTTGTGGTATTTAGCACAAAGTGTGCTAGCTCCCTCCCTGTCTGTTGTAATAGTGTACTGGTTACCTATCTAAAATAATTGAGCACTGGCTTTTCATAATGTTGACTAAAGGAGTACAGAAAGAGCAACAAAAGGATGCTCAAACTAATGAATATTATTCTGCCAACGACAAACCATATGATGCAAACATGCAACTGCCTTATACCTCCATACCACAGCCCGAGTTGTTGAATCTATTTAACTCACCTACACCAGACATCAATGCTATTAATGATCTATTTACTGACCAGAATAATGATACCCTCCTTGACCAAAGTGACAATACCTTAAACACTGATAATGATTTTTCATCCTGCAATTATGTTCTGTCCACTCAAATTGCAACAAATGCTCCTTCCAAAAATAGTTTCTCAGCTATGTGTGTCAATATAAGATCATTGGCAAACCCTAGAAATTTTTCAAAGCTTGAATCCCTTATTGCAAATATGAATATTAAACCCACAGTTATTTGTGTTAATGAAACCTGGATAAAACAAAAAAAACCTGGTATTCATTGCTACCTCCCCGGATACAACTTTATTTCCAATAGTCATGTTATCACAACAGGAGGAGGTGTAGGTCTATATGTTGACAACAAAATACCACATTCTCTCTGCAACGACCTAACTATAATGAAAGAAAAAACTTTTGAATCACTTTTTATACAATTTGAAGTTTCTAACACAAAAATAGTTTGTGGAACCATCTACAGATCACCAGGACAGGACGGCAGCAGCTATAATGACTTCCATAACACATTAACTGCTTCGCTTTCAAAAATAAACAAAATGCGGCTACCCACATATATATTAGGTGACTTTAACTTTAATCTTCTGGATACTAACAATATTCATGTAGACAACTTCACAACATCACTTTTTGAAAACTCCTTTATTCCCTTAATAAACAAACCCACAAGGATCACTGGCACAGTTAGCACATGTATTGATCATATATGGACAAATAACCATAAGCACAAAACAACCAGTAGCATTTTACTTGATGCAATATCAGACCACTTGCCAATTATGGTTTGCACAAATGTGAAAACAAAACATCGTAACATGGTACCAAGGCAACGAAACTTTTGTAACAAAAACATTGAGAAATTCAAAACAAATCTTTCTGACATAGACATTTCCGGAGTAATGACCCAAAATGACCCAAACCAGGCCTACAGTTTATTAACTCAGCTCATTGGTCAACAATTTGTAAATTGCTTCCCCTTTAGCCCCACAAAATCAGAACATGAAACACAGGTATGGTTTGATCAGGAACTCCACAATATACAAATGCTGAAGCAAAGGTCTTACAAAAAATATATGAACAAAAAGACAGAATGTAGAAAAGAAAAATATAACAAAGTACGTAACTTGTATACACACATGCTGACTAAGAAAAAACAGGAACACTATCACAAATTGTTTACAAGCACTAAACAGAACACCAAAAGGACCTGGGCCACAATCAATAAGCTGCTTGGCAGGGTGAAAACAAAATCAACCAGTCCGATGATAATTGATGGATGTATTACAACTGAACCCAGGAAAATAGCAAACCATTTTAACCAATATTTTGGCACAGTTGCAAAGAACCTGGCTGTAAAACTAAATCCACCAAAAAAACCATTTCACTCATACTTGTCAAAAGACTGCCCCAATTCCATGTTTCTGTACCCAACCTGTCCTGGTGAAATCGTTCAAACCATCCAGTCCATGCAACCAAAACTAAGTTGTGGATTTGATGAGATCCCTGTAAAAGTGATTAAGAACTTCAGTGAAAATATTATACTTGCCCTTAGTCATGTAATTAATTTATCCTTCCGTACAGGTACTTTCTTAACTGATTTTAAACAGGCAATCCAATCTACAAAAAAGGAGATCGAAAATTAGCATCAAACTATCGGCCAATAAGCCTGCTCTCAAACCTGTCAAAGGTAGTAGAAAGATTGGTTTACAATAGAGTATACTCATTCTTAATAACAACGAACTTTTTTTCCAACTCCCAGTTTGGATTTAGAAAGCAACACTCGACAAGCCATGTAACAACTAAATTAATAGCGGAAGTAACTGAGAATTTAAACAATAAAAATCACACATTAGGCATATTCCTAGATTTGTCAAAGGCATTTGATACAATTGATCATAAAATTATGTTAAAAAAACTATATGCATGTGGTATTAGAGGGGTGGCGCTTGACTGGTTTGTGAGCTATCTTGGAGGCCGATCACAGCATGTTTTCTATTATGATTTTATATCAACTAATAAACAAGGCATTTCTTTAGGAGTTCCCCAAGGTTCCATTCTTGGTCCTCTGCTTTTTATTATATATGTTAATGACTTCCCAACTTGCCTACATTATAGCACTCCTTTAATGTTTGCTGATGACACGACTATTATAGTAAGTGCTAAAACTAAAGACGAACTGAAAAAAAAAGCTAATTTAGAAATGGAAACTATATATAACTGGTTAGTTGCCAACAAACTTACCCTAAATATAAGCAAGACAAAAACAATGGTGTTCCATTCAAGCGGACATCATACAATAAATGTAGCCATCAAAGGTCAGAGACTGGAACAGGTTAAATCGCTGTCATTTTTGGGTATAATTCTAAATGAAAGACTATCTTGGAAGGAGCATGTTAATAAGCTTTACCAGACATGCAAGCGTAACCTTGCAATAGTAACAAAGGTAAAAAATTACTTTCAAAAAGACACACTATTAAGCCTCTACCATTCCCTCATCATGTCACACATTCGATACTGCATAATAAACTGGCATCATGGTCAATCAGTTCTTATTTCAAAATTACAGGGTATCTGTAGTAAATTTATTAAAATCATTTTTGGTGTAAGGGGCTCTAAAAACATCGAACATGTGATGCGAAATAATGGCTTGTTAACAATAAAGCAGCTATATATGCTTGAAATATTAGCGTTTATGTATAAGCATAATAACAACATGCTTCCAGCCATATTTGCTGATTTCTTTGAAGTAAGTCATAAAAACATCACCACACGTGCCAACTCAAACTACCTTAAACCTTATTATGGCACTAGTGTCAATCAGCAATCAATGCAATATATTGGTCCAAAAGCTTGGAATGACATTCCCGACCAACTTAGGAATGCAAACTGTACAAGACAGCTCATCACAAACGTCACTGCGTTTTGTTTGCACGAGTTTTGAGCACCGATTAGCTAAAAAAAAAAAATGTTTTGCATGTGCACATACACAAATAGTATTATCTTCAACACACAACTAGTTTATATTTTCTTAAAAAAGCGTTTATATTTACCTGTTGCCACATTAATTGCACGTTATATTGTTTTACTTTTGCACCACTTGCTGGCTCGGGTATGGCCCTACGCTGCAACATAAGTCTTTTTTACGATTGCCACCATTTGTACAGTTCTGATTAAGTTAAACTACTCTCACCCACACGCTTGCAGTGTTCTTATTTATACTTGCACAAACTTCTGAATGTTATTTTTTTACTGAACACAAGTTGTTTTCACAAAACCATTTTCTACTTAGAGTGGTGTAGTCTTGTACATGTGTTGCTAATTATTGCATTGCTTTTGTCCTGGAACCAGTTAACTGCTGCTGTTCGTTTGTTGTTGCAGGACTATCATAGATTAACCATCCTTCTGTCATCATAGAAAACGGCTGAGCTGACAACGAGCTATTCAAATTTGAATTATTCATTGCAATATTTCATTGCTGTTTGTTCTTTTTTGTGTTTTTTTTTCTTTTGTGTTAATTGTTTATGCTTTATTATTACTATTATTATTATTATTTTTTTTTTTACTTTAATCTTTGGACGTGTCTAAACTAATATCCTTATTTAATTTAAACGACTAAATCAACTGCCAAAATACTCGTCAATAATTTTAACTGCAAGTGAGTCCAAAGTTAACTATTAATGGCGACTAGGGATTTGTTGTGTGTTCTTCCTTCCGGCGCCTGAAACTATCCGGCAGGGTTTCTTTCGGTGGTTTCTTTTCCTGTCGAACCCCACCCTCTTTCCCTAACACGGGTGGTTAGATTCTAGGGCCCCCGCGACTGGACCCACCATCGTTCCCCCCCAGTCGTGTTATACTCACTCTGCGCCACACTCACTTTCTTGTGAGTACCCGACACATAACGCCTTATAATACGGTGTAGCTGCAGCGCGTTCAACTACTATCCACCAATTGTGCCCGACACTTTTTTGCGCTTCATAACGTCTTAACGTTGCGCAGCTATTTCCGACTTGGTGATTGTTTTAGTGCAATTGTGTTGCTATGTTGTCTTTCACCAAGCGAAATAAACTCAACTCGAATACATGTGCTGGCATTTTGCTAACTTGTGCTTGTATGTAGCCTGGTTATCTCACAATAAAATTATGATGATGTTACAATGATGTATAATGGCTATGACAATAGTAACTATGACCCAACAGCAAGAAATACTTTGCAGAACAGGATGTTATTAGTAGTGAAATGCAAAATTTTATATCACAAAGTATAAAAAATCTTGACGTGATAGAAAAAAGCGACTTCATATTTGTAATCAGCGTAAGCAAATTATCTTAGAAGTCACCATTTCCGCCAGAAAATAAAAATCATGTCGGCCAGTGTAATTAAAGCACAACGTTGGAAATTATGACGCAACAATAGAAATCCTTAACATAAGGTCACGTGATTAAGCTAAGTCACGTGTGTATATTGTCTGCTAATGCACTTTACGTCAACTCGATACTGAATGGTTGCCATTAGTTTCTAGTCCGTGTGGTTGTTGCGTGGAATATTTTCAGAATATTTATATTTTGGCCACCAAGAGATCGATTTGACCATTAATTAAGAAATTTTAAGATAGTTACGTGAAACATATTTCTTGATTATAGTGAAACGATTGCGAATCTTTTGCATTACATGTTTGATGCATTAAGTTACTGAACAAGTTATTTTTATGTTCGTTAAGACTTGGTAATTATGGGTCCCCTTCCACGAAGGGGACACATATTGTTTTTGTCCGCATTGTTTTCTTTTTTCTGGCGGGTTAATGCAGCGGGAGTGCTCAGCTTGACGTCCGGAAAGACGTTTTACGAGACAGTCGTTTCGGTGATTAGAAATCAGCCGTTTTTGCGCAGCTATGCTTTGTCGTTTTATTAAGTTATCACGCACATTTGCAAAATTGTGTTTAAAAACTGACCTTGAATGACAATATCGAGGTCAAAGCGATAGATTAAATTAAAAATATTTTTCCCATTCTTATTTACTGTTTTTTGTTATTATACGACAATAACGATGCAAAAAGAATACGGACAAAACTTTTAAAGTTGGGTTAATGCTTTCTGAAAGTTTTTCCTTAAGAATCTAAAAATAACCAGGACGTTTGTTTACCATAAATCCGCACAAACGCATGTGTGGGGACCCATTCGTTTTTGCTTGCGAAAACAATCATATGTGTAGATCGAATGATGTACATAGAAAATTGGTAAATAGCACATAGAATATATAAAATGGAAGTATATTGGAAAGCCACTTTTATAGTTATAGCAGGATTGATTGCAGTATGGAAGTGGTCTGTTACATTAAGTAAACAGTAAAATTTACCAAAACCACAGTAATAACTTAGCTTCCTTTCTAGTTTTATATACCTTTGTAGCAAACGACTTTTTAATTTATAGTGTCTAATACAACAGTTAAGGCTTTCTAGGAAAATTTGTGTTTAAAAACTGACCTTGAACGTCAATATCAAGGTCAAAGCAAGAGATTAAATTGAAAATATTTCCCCCCTTCCTTTTTCACCGATTTTTTGTAATTATATGACAATAATGATGCAAAAAGAATACGGACAAAAACTTTTAAGTTACCTTATGAAAAATTTGTCCTTAAGAGTCGAACAATAACTGCAACATTTGTTTACCGTAAACCGCATAAACACGTGTGTGGGCCAGTATGGATAGTATGGCAGCTGCACATCCGAGACTATTTTTTTCATGTTTGATTGCACACTTGAGACATTTTTTTCGGTTTACGACACCTGGTGCAAAAAAAATTATGCCTTCGAACTTTTCGTTTTACGTTAGTTAACCAGTGGCTCAATTGCATTTGATGGTTATTTTGAGATTTTTGTTAAATATTTGTAAATCGGTTAACTTTTTCTTGATGAGGTGCACATTTAACTGGTTCGTGCACACCTGAAAATTTGTTTGTGCACACTTGCACACCTGAAAATTCTTCGTGCACACCCGAGATCTCGGCGAAATGTGCCATAAAATCCAATGTGGTGTGTGGGGACCCATTCATTTTTGCTTGCAAAAACAGTCATATGTGTAGATCAAATTATGTGTATAGTAAACTGGTAAATAGGATATAGAATATATAAAATGGAAGTATATCAGAAAGCCACTTTTTTAATAGTTATAACAGGATTGATTGCGGTTTGGAAGTGGTCTGTTAACATTAAGTAAACAGTAAAATTTACCAAAACCACAGTAATAACTTAGCTTATAGTGTTTGTTTTGTCATGAAATGTCCAGTTTTAAACAAATGCTTTTGGGTTGAGTTTATTTCACCTAGTGAAAAACACACAGTGTTCCAATTGCAACAAAAAATCACCAAGCCAGAAATAGCTGTGCACTGTTAATATGTTATGTTGTGCAAAATTAGTGGAGGGCACAATTGGTGAATCAAGTGTGGGTGCATCTAAAATATGCAGGATTGCTTGGATCACTTAGTGCATAATTATCACCCTTGGCGCAGCTTAATATCACTTGGTGAACATTTGTATCACTTGATCCACCTTAACATTGCCTAATGGACATTTATATTACTTGGTGCACCTTAATATGACTTTTATATCAGTTTGTGTACCTTTATATTGCTTGGTGTGCATTTATATCACTAGGTGCAAATTGATATTACTTGATGCATCTTTATATCGCTCAGTGTGTTTTCATATTGCTTGGTTCACTATTATATCGCTTGATGTACCCTTATATGGCTTGGTGCGCGTTTATGCCACTTGGCACACCTTTATATCCCTAGGTAAAGGTGCACCTAGCACTATACAGGTGCACCAAGCAGTATAAAGTTGCACTGAGCAATATAAAGTTGCACCAAGCCGAAGTAAAGTGCTCCAAGCGATATAATGGTGTACAGTTGTGTGGCTCACCAAACCAGGGTCGATGCGGTACTGGCCAGTTTTAACAAGCAGAGTATTGCCACTACACAGCGGATCGATCATTCACTTTTGCACTTTGTAGAATAATAGTTTTGTATATCTTTTGTGATACAACCTGTGGTTGAATTTGGTTACATATCAAGTTTATGTATTTTTGTTCCGACGTTTCGACATCTTATACAGGTCACCTTCATCAGGGTAAACAACACCGAATGCCACTAAAAGTGCACGATAAACAAAGGAAATTTTAACCAATATATAAGCTATTGCTGCCAGGCATAATATCAAGTTTATATAGCTCTGGCAAATGTATTTTTATTCCAACGTTTCGACAGCCTATACAGGTCGCTTTCATCAGGGTAAATAACACAGAATGCGACTATTACAGTGCACAATAAACAAAGGATAAAAGAATGAAACGCAAGAACGTCACAACGCAATGGAAACATCATGTGATAATAAAAAATGGTGGCGGTGTTTTCGTTGCATTGTGACGTTTTTGCGTTTCATTCTTTTTTCCTTTGTTTATTGTGCACTGTACTAGTTGCATTCGATGTTATTTACCCTGATGAAAGCGACCTGTATAGGACGTCGAAACTTCGGAATAAAAATACATTTGCCAAAGCTATATAAACTTGATATTATGCCTGGCAGCAATAGCTTATGTATTGGTTAAATATGTTGATCTTTAAGGAAAAAGGGTTGCAATCATAGGAGTGGAGTAGGCGGTGTCGGGGTGGTGTCACTACCTTGAGTTTGTAAAGCACGGTGGAGGCCACCATGATATTTTCGTTTATTTGTCTCTGTAACATAGGAAACACCATAAAAACTGAGGAAAATTAAAAATCTTTTTGCTTTTAATCAAGCGTGCTGACAATATACCCACAAAACTTGCCTTAAAACTGCAACCTGTGTTGGTTAGTGACTATTTTATGGCGTCAACCACACCATTGTTTGTTAGTGAATGTTTGCCCATTGATGTGTACAATGGGAATTTGTTGTAATAAATGGTAATCTCAGCTTATACAAAGCAACAACAACATGGACGTAACATTTTTAAACATTCCTAAACCAATGATAAACAAGAAGTTTATTGTGCTTTGAGTTTAAGTTCTTGTGGTGGCACACAATAGTGACATCACATAAAGTGTCGTCATATGTTATGTCCGCCACCTTGCAATTTTAGAAAACTTGGCGCTTATGGTTGCAATAGCTTAGCCGAAAAAACTGTTGATTGCTGTTTGCAGAACAACTTGCCATTTTGGTTATAAGCTGTTTAATTGTCCTGGAATTCTGATATGATACAGAGCCAAATTTCCAGGTTGGAAGACATGCAGTCAAGTATGTAAAATTTAGCAAATTAAATGTTTTTGATAACTGAACTATAAAGTACCAGTTTTTCTTAATTGGTTTAAAAATTAGAACTTAAACAACCAAGTTGGGCGAAGAAGGTGTGGTTATAATCTTATTTCTTTACTTTTTCGGTATTCTGTGTTTTAAATCTTGGTGTTCAATGTAATTAAAATGCTTGGAATGGCAATCCGCTGTGGTATGTCTGTGTTTATTGTTGCATGTCATAGTTGCATAGTTTTTTTCAACAAACATTACTTAGCAATAGTTGAGTAGTTTTCACCAAAACTCTGGATATAGGGGTTGATTCAATAGCATGGAGCTGTTATCTTAAAACGTAGTGCCGTTGACTTTAGTTTATCTTAAAGATTTGATTGTGATTGAACAAAGGATAAAGTTTGTCGTATCATCCACATATTTACACTACATGATCGGTATTTTGTGGGCCTAAACAGTGGGGAATTATTGCAACTTATTGCTAAGTGCAAAAGATAGTAAGAACGAAGTTGAAACGAATGAATGCCAATTGTAATGTTGTGTAACATGTGGATCTCTGTTTCAGAAATCAGTTTTGGCCTTGACCCTTGATTAGTTGTCACTTTTTTAATTAAAAACAAAACAATCGTGTTTGATTACCTAAAACCTTAAAAACACTTGCATGAGCAACAATTTACCAACATTGTATTCTTGAAAAACACGCTGGAATAAGCCAGGAAAAGAATCATGTGATAAACTAAAGTAACCTTGGATGAACTTTAAGCCGTTGCAGGGCTTTGCAAACGGACATAAAACATGGCTTAGAAATTGTTAATGTAGACCTGCACAACAATAACTAAAAGTGGATAGGAGCACCTTGCATTGTTTAATGTTAGCGCAAGGAATTTATTAACTAGAAAATTCATAATACTTTTTGCAGAAAATTATTGCGTCAAATAGTACCAATAACTTATATTTTCATGTTAATGTTGCAATAAAATGCCCATTCACATTGAAACAAATATATATAATTGTTGTGTTTCAACCAACAAATGCAATTGCGTTTAACTGGAAACACATGTTAAAACTGATACTACTTGAACAAAGATGAGATTTAAACACTATACAGAACTCAAGGCCACGGGTGTGGCACACTCTACGCCAGTGAACATTGTGCATTTCTGCCAACAGCAACAATCCCAAAGCTATTTACTGAATGCTTAAAAAATAGTGCACATGTAATGTGTCCACTTACTCCGTTTCTCAATCTTTTTTTCTCGCGTGGCCCACAAAAGTGTTAAAATTACAAGGCCCACTACATCATCAAAATCTGCTTGTTATGGGTCCCCTTCCATGAAGGGGCCAAATCCTTTTTTTAACATTGTTGCTGTACATAAAGGTGTTGTCTACTGTTGGCGAACTTATAGGTATAACAAAAAAACACTCAAGATTGATTTTCTATAGATTATATAAAGTGGAGGGTATGAAGTATTTATTTCCTTTTTTCTTATTGCACAAATATCAGTTCTTATTCTTACATATAATAATGTAAAAAGAATATGAATGTTTAATCTTGGCCTGATGTTTTTTAGTAATTTGTCCTAGGGAAATCTAAAAATATTCGCAACATTTTTATTCTAGTACCAATTCGCATAAACAATTTTTGCTTGCCAAAAACAATCATGTTAGTTGGTCTATTGGTGTACATAGTAAGTCATTGAATAGGATAAGAATATATACAAATATAAAATGGCATTTTTTGGGAAAGCTACCTTTCTGGTTGCATGTCTTTTCAGAGTGCCCAAAAATAGTCCAAATGGAGGTGGAAAAGATTAGAAGATGGAAAATTGTTGCTGATATGAATCAGAAAAAAAGTGTAAGATGTTTAGATGGTTTTGATTAGCTTGGTTTTATATTCATATTTTATTTGTTTTTCCTGGTTTAACTTCCAGTTGGCTACATAATTTATTATGTGTACTTTTCGTGTAAGAGATCATACCCTTGGGGTTGTCTTATAAAGGTTTTAATTATTTTGAAACTAGCTTTGAAGGAAACAACATGACTAAAACTAGCAGGTAAATTCCCAAAAGAATATGGTGTATTTTATTGTTTGATTAAAATTTTCTGTTGTTTTAAAAGTTTATTTTTCGAAACATAGCAATGATCAAGGCACATAAACAAGAAATTGTAAACTTTAAGGCTTGAAACTTTTAAATAAACTTGTTGGGCCAATTTGTTGGCTGGTAACGTAAACTTAGATTAATGAATTGAAGTTTGAACTAACAGACCTAAAAATTCACTTGGGCCATGCTTAAAAAAATATTTTTTTTTATGCCTATAATCTGTTTAAATTAGGGAAGGGAACACATATTGATTTTACTCAAATTGTTTTTTCTTATTTCTTTTTTTTCTTCCCAAAGTTTGTCCGACTCGGTTTTCCATCAAATGTTTGATGGATTTGGATGAAATTTCACAGATGGTAGATATGGTTATGTAGATGTGCATCCCACTTTGTTTGTCCAGATAACCCTAGTATTTACCCTGCTAGTCCCCTAAAATGGGTGAGTTTGTAAACATTGTCAGAATTGGCTGACATTTTGATAGCTTGTAGAGTATGCCATTTATAGGTGTCAATTGTTGTGTTCAACCCTGTAGCCCTAACATTTACCCCACAAGCCCCCGTGTAAAATGTATTTGTATGTTACTGGGCACCACAAACAAAAGATTTCTGTGGCGCAATAGTGTTACAAGGGCAAGCAGTTGTATGTTACTCGTTTGTGACTTTGTGGGTTGCTTGGTGGACGTTTTTGTGCCATGGCAGTTATGGGGTTGTTAACAGCCCTATGACGTCAGAAACATTAACGGTTGTTGCTCAAAACACCTCTAGTGGTTGGAATTTTAAACATTGGTGGATTGGGCTGAAATTTTGCAGTACTACTGATTGAGTCATTGAGGTTTCATATTTTTTAGTTTGTGTGTCAGACCCCATTAGTTACCCTACTAGCCCCCTAAAATGGGTAAGTTTTTTGAACAATGTCGGAATTGGCTGAACTTTAGACAACTTGCAGAATTTACCATTCATAGGAACTGATTGTTGTGTTTAACTTTGTAGCCCCAATTTCACCCCACTAGCCCCCTAAAATGGGTGAGTTTATTGATTGGCTAAAATGTGGGTAGCATGTGGACTATGCTATTGGTAGGTTTCGATTGATGTGTTTTACCTTGTAGCCCCAACATTTACTAACTACCCCTTAAAATAAATGAACTTTTAAAAAACGTCCTAATTATATGAAATTTGCAAAGTTTGTTGAACATACTAAGTCCTCAAATGTTATGTTTTGCCCTGTAGGACCACAATTTCACCTACTAATCCATAAAATGGGTGACCCTTTTACCCAATGTTCAAATTGAATGAAAATTAGACAGGTTGTACAATTTGCTATTCATAGGTGTCCATTTTTTGTTTTACCCCATTATGCCACTATTTACTCCTTCTTTTCTTTGAAAAAGAATGTTAAATAGGACATATATACTTCAAACAATATCTGGGGTGAATCGAAATTCATATAGTTTGTACTCTACATAGTATTATTATTTAAGCCCAGTGCCGATCACTGTGTTTTACTTTACAACACCCGACTTTCTCATGGTTATCTCTTGAAATGCATTATTTTCAACATTGCATTTGTGGGGACCCATGAGTTTCTACCTGCAGAAACGACTAAGGTTATAAAAGACCATGGCTAATATGGGACCCATATGCAACAACAAAATGTGCTAAGCCACCCTTCTGGTTTTTATTTAAATTTTATTGTGTTTTTTAAAAAATGAGAAGTTTTTCCCAAGTCTTTTTTAATGAGGGGTTGTTTGTTGTTGTTTTTAGCTATATATTGGTTTTATTTGTATTCTTGATGTACTTAGGATGCTACTATTCAAACACTTTCAAACACTGTGAGTTTGCAAAGGAAGTCTTTGATAGATGTACAAATGGATTATGAAAATACTAGTGCACAACTTCAAAGTGAAATAGATAAAAGAAAGTTGTGTATGGAAAAGTAAGTTAAGGAAAAGCCTACTTTGTTGTTGACCTCTTATACAATATTTGTCTGAAGTTTTGTTTATGTATACCGTATTTTACGGACCATAAAGCGCACCCGATTATAAGGCGCACTGTCAATAAATTGCTTTGATTAGTATTTTGTTCATACATAAGGCGCACCGGGCTATAGAATGCAACGTATTTTAAGGAGTATGGGTTATAAAAGTTTACTTGTTACATAATAAATGTAAGCAAGTCACAATAGTACAATGAGCAAAAGAAAAAATGAGTGTAGTGAATATCACAGTTGCTAGTTGCTTTTACCGTAGTTTATTGTGTAAGATGGTGGTTTATTTATATAATAATAGTATCGGTACTGGAGTGTAGGCAATAAAGGACTACTTGATCCATACATTAGGCGCACCGGCTTATACGGCGCATGATCAATTTATGAGGAAAAAAATATTTAAATTGCGCCTTATGGTCCGTAAAATACGGTATATATATTTGTTAAGTAACATTACTAACTTGTGCACAGATAATAATTCCCTACAATATTGCAGAAATTTGTTTCTGTTCCTTCCAAATATGTAATCAAAAGTCATACCCAACAAATTTAATTTATAAATGAATTCATTGAACTTTCTGTCATAATGAATGGAAATAAAGATAACTTTGTTACCTGAATAAAGTATACTTGTGCAATTAAGGGGGAACAACAAGTTCTTAAACTTTGACTGTTGTGTCTCCCTAATACTAGTTATTTAATCTCAATCCCCCTCTAAATTAATTCAAATAAAAAACTGCATCATACATTACTTTCTCAGCACCTATCTATTACTCGATACATCAATCATTTAAAAAATAGATAAGTGCCTGGTGGGACTTTAATTGAAATGCATGGACTCAATAAACCAATCCAAAGTCAAAGATAACACAAATATTTTATTGATAACTTTGTTACAATGATTAGACCAAAAAAACACTTTTAGTGACATCATTTTTTTTTCTTAAATACACTGCAAACCAAACTTACAGCAATTCACAAACTGTTTGTAAACTAATCAAACACTTTCAAATTGGTACTAAGACTTTCCATGACTTTGTAACTTTCTTGCACTGCAACAATATGTGTCCCCTTCTATAAAGGGGACAAATATTGTTTTTTTCCGTATTTTTTTTCTTTTTTTTCTGTCTAACGCTGGTTTGTTGAATGCGTTTGGTCAAGAAAGAGTGCTCCGGATTTATTAAAATTTGGGCAGATGTTACATATTAATCCAAATTTGATCCTCCTGAAGTTTCCCCGAATGACAGGTTCACCCGCGGTCCCCCAAAACGTATTTTAAAAAAACGGCTGTACTGACCAAAGTGCATGAACTAGGAGTTTCATGCTTTGTTGTTTGGTGCAATGTAAGGAATTTTAAAGAATTTTGTACCTTAAAAAATTATATACCCATTTTCCCCCCGAAACCCCACAATATTCGTTTCTGTTTTACGCTGGTTTATTAAACGTGTTTGGTCAAGAAAGAATGCTTTATTTTTTTTCAAATTTGTACAGATGTTATTGATCCAAATTTGATCCTCCTGAAGTTTGACCCCAAACGACCCAGTGGTTTACCTACAGGCCCGCAAAACGAGTTTTTTTAAAAAAAACGACTGTACTGACTATAGCACATAATCTGAGAGTTTCATGCTTTGTTGCTTGGTGCAATGTAAGGTATTTCAAAGAATTTTGTAACTTTTTATTGGATTCGCCCATTTTTTCACCCTTCAAAACCCCGAAATATTCGGTTTTAGTTTTAGGCCAGAACTACAAGCCATATGGTGCTGAAATTTTCTAAAATTTTAACAATTGTTTGAGCAGGGTATTCCTTTAGTATTCAAAATTTTGCCAGTTACCTTTACAGCCCATAGTACGTGTACACTATCAGTCAGATATAAGTCCCAAGGGAGTAATTCAAGGGTTTACGATTAAGGCGGCAGAGCGGGGGCGGTCGTTTGGGCGATTAGAAATCAGCTGTTTTTTGTGCAGCAATGAGGTGTCGTATATAGTTACCACACGCATTTTCAGTTTGTTGAAGGTTTCACACCTGCGATGTGATTTAAATTCTTGTTTCGGTTTCGTATATGTCAAGCAACATAACGGTGTAAACTTAACTTTTTCAAAAGCCGCGATATATGGTCTTTAAATTCTCGTTGTCAGCTTTGCCGCCGCATAATTCTCGTTGACCAAGGGTCACTATAGGTCAACTTGTAGGCATTACAACATAGAATCTTCGTCATAACGTAGCTTCTTTATTTTTGGCAAATCAATTCAAGAATCAACACTTAAGTCAGGTATAAATTAGGTAAAACGGTTTTGTTGAACACTAAGGACTGCATGGTGTTAAAAATGGTGTCAAAAGGTGATTAAACAATTGTTTTTGCGAAACAAAGTTATGTGAAAAACAAGTTGTTATGTATACCTTTGTAGCAAACGACTTTTTAATTTATAGTGTCTAAAACAACAGTTAAGGCTTTCTAGGAAAATTTGTGTTTAAAAACTGACTTTGAATGACAATATTAAGGTCAAAGCAAAAGATTAAATTGAAATTTTTTGTCCATATTCTTTTTAAATGACTTTTTAATTTATAGTGTCTAAAACAACAGTTAAGGCTTTCTAGGAAAATTTGTGTTTGAAAGTGTCTTGTATTTTTCCTGTTTTTTTGTAGTTAGCCTATATGACAATAATGATGCAAAAAGAATACAGACAAAAACTTTTAAGGTTTAGTTAATGCGTTGCGAAAAATTTGTCCTTAAGAATCTAAAAATAACCGCAACATTTGATTACTGTTAATCCGCAGAAACACGTGTGTGGGGACCCATTCGTTTTTTCTTGCAAAAACAATCATATGTGTAGATCATATTATGTGTATAGTGAACTGGTAAATAGGACATACAATATATAACATGGAAGTATATCAGAAAGCCACAGAAAGTTTTAAGTCCAGATTGGTTTAAGTTGCACCATGCTGGTGGGGGGGATGATTATCGTATGGGCCTGAGAAAGGTAATACTTCACTTTTGTAAATAAATAATGTGCTTAAAATGTTGTTTGGGGTGACAATATGTTGTTATTGCAAGCTCTGTATTTTCTAAAAAGTTAATTGTGTGTGTAAAATCCAGGTTTTGGACCAAGTTTGAGAACTTACTACTATATCGAGGACAAGAAACTGACTATAGGATGTCATTCATTTCATGGTTAAAGTTATGTCAAAAGTTAAAGTTTGTGAATTCATTGACATAAAGTACTTTAAAAATGAATTTGATTGTAAACTGTGTTGTGTTCGTTCTATAAATCTGTTTTGTTATTTTAATAAGCAACATTATTTGTGACATACAATGATACTTGATATTACAATACTCACATTGTACATGCAAGCTTGTGATGTGACTTCTATTTTATGAAAGAAACTTAAATGTTGGTGCAAAACAAGATACTTGATATTGCTACCATTCCAAAAAGTTTACTTTTGGACTCTAAACAACTGTTTTGTTCACTTCAGAAACAAAGATGTCACCTGTTTAGCAAATTTGGATTGGAATTTCTGAATCGTGATGAACAAAATTGTATAAATTGATTATAACTCAAAATAAACTAGAAGAGTGGCTTTCTGATATACTTCCATTTTATATATTCTATACGATATTTACCAATTAACTATACACATTTGATCTACACATATGATTGTTTTTGTAAACAAAAACTGATGGGTCCCCACACGCGCGTTTGTGCGGATTTACAGTAAACAAATGTTGCGGTGATTTTTACATTCTTAAGGACAAATTTTTAGAAAGCATTAACCCAACAATAAAAAAAAATTGTTCGTATTCTTTTTGCACTATTATTGTCATGTAATTAAAAAATTAAAAAAACGTAACAAAGACTTAAATCTAATCTCTTGCTTTGACCCAGATATAGTCCTCCAAGGTCGGGTTTTGAACACAATTTTTTTTAGAAAGCTGTAACAGTTGTGTTACAGACACTTTAAATTAAAAAGCAATTTGCTACAAGTGTATACATAACAAATTGTTTTTCATTTAACTTTGTTTTGCAAAACGAGTACCATTGACCTGTAGTAACCTCTCAGGGTGCACACGCCAAACGACTGTTTGACCTTTTGACACCGTTTTCAATAGCACGCCGTCATTCGTGTTCAACAATACTCTTAAGCCTAATTTATACATGCCTTGAGTATTGACTCCTAAATTGATTGTCAAAAAAACGCTACGTTATGAAGAAAGTTCTGAGCTGTGTTTGTAATACCGACTAGTTGACCTTAAGTAACCCGTGATCATGCGGCGGCCAACCTGACAGCGAGCATTTAAAAAAAAAACTTATTTGGCAAAAAAGTCAAGGTAATTTTTTCATCTTAACTTGTATTAACAAAGTTTTTCTTGACATATACAAAACCGAAGCACAGTTATTAGGCTTAATCACGTCATAGGTGTGAAACCTTCGCCAAAACTAAAAATGTGAGTGATAACTTAATAAAACGACATAGCATTGCTGTGCAAAACAGCTGATTTCTAATCACTGAAACGACGTCTCGTAAAACGTCTGTCCGACGTCAAGCTGAGCCCTCCCGCTATCGTAAACCAGTGAGTTACTCTCTTGGTACTTCTGCCTACAGTGTCTTTCCTGACCAAACAAGCGTTAGACACATTTATGTTTCGGGGGCCTGTGGGTGAACCTCTGGGTCATACGGGTCAAAATTCACATGGACCATCTTTAGACCAATATCTGTAATGTGTGTAAATTTGAAAAAGTTTGAACCATTCTTTCTTGACCAAAACGTGGGAACAATAGCCGCGCTAAACATTTCACGTTTTGGGGTGCTGTGGGTGAACCGAGGGATCAAACGGGGTCAAAATTCACATGGACCATCTTTAGACCAATATCTGTAATGTGTGCAAATTTGAAAAAGTTTGAACCATTCTTTCTTGACCAAAACGTGGGAACAAATCTGCGTTAGAAAGAAAAAAAGAAAAAAGAAAAAAAGAAAAAAGAAAAAAGAAAAAAGAAAAAAAAATATATATATAGACAAAAACAATATGTGTCCCCTTCAGGGAAGGGGACCCATAATAATTAGGATGAGTAAAAGTGGTTATATTATATTTATGTTACAAACACACAATAAAAGAAATAGAAATGGTCACATTTGTGGATGTGGAAACCTCCCTAAAGTACTGTAACAACTTACCCCCACCATGGGGTGAGTTGTTACAACAGAGCATCAACCAGAAAACATAAAATATTTTTTTTACAAGTACCAATTAATTTTGTTGGTAACATGTTCACTAGACTTAGGGGCATATCAAACTTCATTCAAAAAATCAGGATGATCTGAATATTAATTTAACCCCCAAATTGCAGCGAAACAAATTTTGTAACAATCCACCCCACTCTCCCAGGCTATCTATAAAATACGATCCACGTTGGCTGCAACATATTCCAAGTTTAGTAAACAGTTAGGCTATTTAAAGTTTTCATGAAGAATAAGCAGGTAAATTTACATGAAAATAGCATTTTGACTTGCAATATTACACTGGAATTTTAGAACCAGTAGTTTTCATTCGGAAAACAAATTCTCGTTCAAGCTCTCCAGTTTGTAAAATCAGACAATTGATGTGTTTTTTCCCTATACACGCTGTAATGACTGTATAATAAATTTTGGACACAAAATGGCTCCATAGGTTTTATCGCGTATTTTATCGCGACCATGCCTTTAAGACAGCAAAATTGCTTCATAGACCTCTTAAGCAAGGGACCGCTGACCCCAGTTTGAGAACTACTGATATAGATAGACTATGGTCGTGACATCGTAGAAAATGATATTGGAACAGTTGAGAAACACTGACCTGCAAATAACGAGGAAAAATATAATTCAATAATCACTAACGATAGAGGAACTTTTCTTGTTATGCCACTGGAGGCATTATGGAGTTTTACTGTTTTCAGAGCTCGTATACAACATAACTATAAATTTAACACGAATAATTGCAAAAGAGTACATTTTATTAGGATTGTTTAGCTTTGTTTCAGGTATCCTGGCAAAACACTGTTTGTGTATGTAAGATAATCGTATGCAACTGCAATCTTCCCAACTTAACTGCTGATTAATTATATGATGAAACAAGAAGTACACTAGATCCTCTCAGAGTCAGATGATTAATTTTTTTGCTTTCATGTGTTGTCGGATTTTTATAGGAGCCAAATTGGTTTTTAAGTTTCAACTCCAGATTCACCAGAGCCCACAATTGTAACAAAGCATGGATAGATCTATAGTGTAGTGTTATAATCTACATTCTACCCTTCTACAGTCTACACCATTTTCTTGAAATCAAGATTTTTGTTGATGGACTGTCAGATTTTAAGTTATTATGGGTCCCCTTATATGAAGGGGTCACATATTGTTTTTGTCTGTATTTTTTTTCTGTCTAACGCTGGTTTGTTATATGCGTTTGGTCAAGAAAGAGTGCTTTAAATTTATTCACATTTGGACAGATGTTAGTTATTAATCCAAATTTGATCCTCCTGAAGTTTGACCCCAAACGACCGAGCGGTTCACCCACAGGCCCCCAAAACGAAAAAAAATAAAACGGCTGTACTGACCCAAATACAAAATCTGAGAGTTTCATGCTTTGTTGGTTGGTGCAATGTAAGGTATTCTAAAGAATTTTGTAACTTTTTATTGGATTCACCCATTTTACCCCTTAAACCCCAAAATAATAAGTTTTAGGCCAAAAATACAAGCCCTAATGTGCTGAAATGTTAAACAATTGTTTGCAGTAGGTTATTCGTTCAGTATTTAAAATTTTGCCTTAATCGGCCAAATAGTTACTTTCACAGCCCATAATATGTGTATAGTACTGTATACTGTCAGTCAGATAGAAGTCTCAACTCTCAAGGGAGTAATTCACTTGTTTACTATTAAGGCGGGTGAATGCAGCGGGAGTGCTCAGCTTGACGCCCGGACGGACGTTTCACGAGACAGTTGTGTTGGTGATTAGAAATCAGCTGTTTTTGTGCATCAGCTATTTTTGCGTTTTTACGTTTTATTAAGTTATCAAGCACATTTTCAGTTTTGGAAAATTGTGTTTAAAAACTGACCTTGAACGTTGTAGCATTTTTTAACATAGCCCAAACACAAAAGGTGTACTTTTAGCCTGGTAGGTGTCCTTTTTTATTAAAACCTCCAAAACTATGTCCACTAAACCCATTTTATACAGCTATGGTTTGAGTACATGTTATATAGGTTTACTTTTATATTTTCCAAACTTTCAGGTGACAAATAAAAATTCATAAGTTGTAAAATATTGTTTTTTATTACCTAATTTCTGTAAAATTGTTAGGGGTGAAAACGTACAACAAAAAATCAAAAAAATCTAAAAGCTAGCAAAATGGAGTCTTTTTTTGTTTAATAGGCCATTGTTATGACACAACACTGAACCATAAGTTGTTTAAGACTTTTGATACAAATTTAACTCTTGTTGTTTCAACAAGCAGAAATTTACCTGGAAACAAAATCTGATAATTGTTTTATGGCTTATTATTTAGGCTTAGAATAATTGAATCACATGAAAGAGAAACCCTTTTAGTTGTTTTGGGGTTTAGCCGTGGGGACATAGTTTTTTACCCAAAGTTTGTCAAAATGCGTTTTGCTTGCAGTAAATCAATTTGGTAAATATCAATAGATTGGTTTTTATTTACCTAATAGCTTGTTGGAATGGTTGTATTTTAGAGTTTCATACGCACAAGATATGTGTCAACTTTTAAAGCAACAAACTGCAGATTTAAAGAACAGCATGGATTTGTTTACTGAAGTTAAGGAGAATGTCACAAAAGAGAGCAGATATCAACAAAATGTTGTAAAGGTTGGTTAAGGTGTTTTGTTCGGTTTATGTTCGGTTTATGTTAAACGTTGCTAATGGGTCTCAAGGTTATAACCTCATCACTATTAAAGAGGTACACCACCATCCTTAACCTCCTAAGCTCCTGAGCTTGTCAGGACGTAGTCCTGAAAACTCCACACAAGGGTCTTGCAATTTGGTTTGTTTGTTTATTACTTCTTGATGAAAGAAAATGACATGCTGATATAAGCGAGGACATGTGAAACAGAATTACCAAATCGAAGGGCTGAATATAACCAGTACGGTTTTATGTAAACCCCGTTAAATCGCACACATGTGCACTTGCAATTGGCTTTTGCACAATTCCCACACAAAGCAGCATCCAATCACAACACAGGACAAAACATACGGTTAAGCATGTAAACACCAGATCACTAAGTCACATCTACATCCTAAGTCCGAACATGATTTGACAGTTAGATTTGGTTGCTACACGTTTTAACTTCCTTGCAAGCTTTGAGCTAGCGAGTCAAAAACAAACTATTTTCGTAAACAACTATTGCATAATTTGCACAAATTATGTCGCAATCGCTACAAAGGTTTTGTAGTCCATGTTGTTTTCTTTCGCCTAACATTTGTTTCCATTTGTTCACATAAAAGTGCTTCCCTTAACAAAATTACACATACCGTATTTACTCGATTGTAAGCCGCGGCTTATATTGTTTTTTTAGCTGCCGTTTGTGCGGCTTATAATCGAGGGCGGCTTACAATCGAGGGCGGCTTATATTTAAAGTTTTTACCGAAATTATTTCTACACTCCAACATTTTAAATTATTTGGGGTTCAAAACATGTGTGCGTGTAAAGATTATACGTCGATATACATTCTGTTGGGTTCAGTTATCAACGTAACTAACAGATATGGGCAAATAGTCATACCATATATCAACAGAAAGATGTATTAAGAAACAATCGTATCTAAAATTCCAGCGTGCGGCTTACATTCGAGGGCGGCTTATAAACGAGGGCGGCTTACAATCGAGTAAATACGGTATGACCAGTGGCGTATCCAAGGGGGGGGGTTTGGGGGTCCGGACCCCCCCCCTTTTCAAAAAGTTGTGCGTAAATTAAATGGCCAAAATCGTTCCGTTTACCACTGCGTGATAACAGGGAGTCGTTATCTCAAAGACGTGAGCCTTCAATCTCTTGTATTCGCTTGTTATCTAATCGCCAATTGTGACGTAACAAGGGTTTAATAAGGAGGTTTATGCGCTAACAATCGGAAAGTTACGTTCCAGCTAGGTTTAAAAAACTTAAAACTGGGTATCGGGCAACCCCCAATTGCAAAACCTATGCCAGCAGGCTATGCCGATATGTTATCAAAGCACAGTGCTCCACAACCTCCCGCCGTAAGTGTACTTCAAGACGAATAAGTGCGTCTGCGAACCTGCATATGGAAGTACATGTGTTGGCAGTCATGCGTTGATGTAGCAATACTGCTATTTTGTGCAGACAATGCCAAATGTTCAGGCAACACACAACTTAAAGATTTAGATAGTGGCGTCATTACCAATTGAGACTGATCTTCAAACTTTTCACTTCAATCTATGGATTAGGTATAAACTTCCAGGCACAAGAACATGGGATATTGTGAGATAAATCAAAATTCTTCATCAATAGATTATGAACAAAAACATTGAGACATTTGGTGGTTGACTGGTTGTTTGTAAAAAAGGAACTTGCGATATGGCTATTAATAGGTAAATGGTTGTGCAAATTTAGGTGGAAAGAGACACATACGCAAAACCTTGTGTGCTACTAAATTTTTCAGTGCGCTACCAAATTCCGAAAAGTTTTGCACCCCTGCATAAAACCACCTTTCTACTTTGTTTTCAAATCATAATTTTACATTTTGGTTTATCCTTTCAAAAACATTTCAGATGTTTTGTGATGAATTGAAGAATATCCGAGATTGTTTTGATGACAAGAAAGGAAAATATTTAATGGACGGTAACCATTAGTTTTTAAAATGTTATAAATTATGTTTTAATGCTTTTTTACACAGCCAACAACTGTGTTCTAACCATATGTTTTGTCTAAAACCCTGTATTATTACAAGCCTTGCTTACACTGAAAACCTTTACTTGCCTCCTAGGAGTATTGTGCTTATTTCCAAGGGACTTGTTTAACATGCCCACTTTTGAAAGGTAGCTGTCTATCAGTAATAAACTTTTTATCAGACCTTCAAGGTGTTGTAATTATACACCCCTGAAAAGGGAAACAGCTTAATTTACTCTTTTTTCAGTTTTCTTTCTTTTTTTCTCTGTTGAAGTTTGCTTTTCTCTGTTGTTAGTTTGTTGAAAATCATAGGACAGAGTTTTGCTGATGTCTAGGATGCACATTTAAATATAAACTGTTTTTTAATTTTCTTTAAAATTTCATCATAAATAGTACATTGTTTAAAATTTGGTTTCTGTCTAACTTTTTTTCTGTTTGAAACCAGTTTAATGTCTTAAAGATTTTTTTATGTCCAAGACTGCTTTGTGTCCTGTGTTTGGTCAAGAAAGAGTGATTTGAATTTGATTTTAAAAAATTTACACAGATGTGAGTTATTGATCCAAATTTAATCCTTCTGAAGGATGACCCTGATTGACTTCACACACAGACCCCAAAACGTAATTTAGAAAAAGCAGCTTTACTGACTAAATTACATGATCTAGGACAGGGGTGCACAACCTGCGGCCGCAGAGACGAGTTTGTGAGGCCGTGAACATGTTTTTTACAATATATGTACTGGCGGCCATGACATAAATAAAACTCTTTTGCTAAATATTTTTATTTTTAAACTGCTCTTAACAGTTTTTGTGGTACTGAAAAGTGTATTACCAGCCTAGTAGCCATATGCATCAGACTTTATGTACACCTATTGTGTGCAAACGATGCGAACAAAACAGGTACCACAAGCTTCACAATACAGATTATGACATCATACACAGCTAGAAAATGATCTTGATGTTTTTGGGCGCCATTAGATGGTACATATATGATATAAACCAATTTCACTCAGTTTTTTTTTTCTTTTTTTGGCCATGAAGTTTGTCCATGCACTTTTGGCAACAAATCTTTGATGGATTTGGATGAAACTTTCACAGATGGTAGTTGTGCCATTTGATTTGTTTGACTTGATAGGCCCAGTATTTACCCCACTAGACCCCTAAATGGGTAAATTTTTAAACAATGTACGAATTGGATGAAATTTAGACAGTTTGTTCATTGTTCTACTTTAGGGCGTTGATTGTTGTGTTTTACCCTGTAGCCCCAATATTTACCCCACTAGCCCCCTAAAATGGGTAAAATTTTAAACAATGTCCGGTTTAAATGAAATTTGGACAGTTTGTTCATTGTTCTACTTTAGGGCGTCGATTGTTGTGTTTTACCCTGTAGCCCCAATATTTACCCCACTAACCCCCTAAAATGGGTAAAATTTTAAACAATGTCCGATTTGGATGAAATTTGGACAGTTTGTTCATTGTTCCTTTTTAGAGCGTCGATTGTTGTGTTTCACCCTGTAGTCCCAATATTTACCCAACTAGCTCCCGAAAAAGGGTAAAATTTTTAACAATGTCTGATTTGGGTGAATTTGGATAGCTTGTAGAGTTTGCAAAAATTATTTTAAACAATGTCCGATTTAGATGAAATTTGGACAGTTTGTTCATTGTTCCATTTTAGGGCGTTGACTGTTGTGTTTCACCCTGTAGTCCCAATATTTACCCCACTAGCTCCTGAAAAAGGGTAAAATTTTAAACAATCTCCGATTTGGATGAAATTTGGACAGTGTGTTCATTGTGCCTTTTTAAGGTGTTAATTGTTGTGTTTCACTCTGTAGCCCCAATATTTACTGCATTAGCCCCCTAAAATGGGTGAGATTTTTAAACTATGTCCGATTTGGATGATTTTTTGACAGTTTGTAGAATTTGGCATTTATAGCTGTCGATTATTGTGTTTTACCCTGCTGCCCTAATATTTACACTACCAACCCCCCAAAATGGGTGAATTTTTTAACAATATTTGAGTGAAATGACATTTTGACAGTTTGTATAATATGTCATTTTAGATGTCAGTGCTTCACGCTATTTATGCCAACAAACTTACAAAAATGTCTGAATTGCATGAGATTAGGACAGTTTGTGCTTTACATAACTTGTTTATTTAGGGAACACTACCAATCAGTGTGTTTGATTTTACAACACCCTTTCTTATGGTTATCTGTTTACAACTTTGCGGTATTGGGGACCCATGTGTTTCTGCCTGCAGAAACAAATCAAGGTTATAAAAGATGTTGGCTGATATGGGACCCAGTATATAATAAGCATAGGGATATATTACAGTTGCAAAATAGGTTGTAGTGTATTTGCTGTAGTAAAATGTGCTAAGCCACCCTTCTAGTTTTTTTCTAATTTTCAATCAAAAATTAAAGGTGCGCGTTATAGACGCGAATTGTAGTGGAAATGTGCTATTGCCACTGTGGTTCTATTAAATACGGGTGCATGCGCTCGTGCACGCACATACCAATGCGAGACAGTTTCATGAGCGCACACGCACATGCGACCGCTCAGCGTGCGTTGTATTTTCCCGCTTTGTTGAGAAAAAATGTTTTTGCGGTTTCAATGCAATGCAGTTCAATGCTAAAAAACAACCAATTGCACATGTCATGCACCAGTAATTACTGCTTACGCAAACAAACCACTTTGTCTTCTGCACATGCACCATTACAGTAAATGCACTGGCACGTAAAAGAGGACAAAAGGGCGAAGAGAATGTTTGTAAAATATTTTTTGTAATGTTAACAAAAATTTATTAGGACTATATCTGACTTCAATCTTGCGTAAATGCACTTATCGCTCACAGGTGTCGATAAGCATATTTTGATTATATTAAGCCCTACAAAAAACAAAACAAAATAGGAAGTTATCTATGCAAAAAAGCTAGGGAAAGGGCCTTTTAAATCCCTAGATATTTAGTGCGACTTATGTGCGAGTCAACTCTAAATTAAACTTTTTTAACACAAAACTAATGGTGCGACCTATACGGTGGCGCGACCTATCGGCGAGTATATTATACCGTATTCGTTTTTTTGACAAAACAATTCTACTTGCACGAACTTTAGAGCTGCTCAAAGCATTATCAGCCAATATGACGTCACAAACAGAATTAACCATTATCATCCCAAGTTGCCTTGAAAGTTATTTTGGGGCAACAATTTAAAGCAGTTTGTTGCATCACAGACAAAATAATATTATGATTATGTGCAAACAATACCCTTCGTTTGTTAAAAATAATGGGGTATTACTCGGTAGAGGAGAATCCTATACATTTAACATCAAATTACACTACGTTCACCAAAGTAAATGATACAAATACGCAGTTTGGGAAGCGCTATAGGAAGTATGAAAGCGAAACAAGTTCTAGGGAGAAGATCGTTACCGTTGTATTTAAAAAGTATAACCGGTCACCATACATAGTCTAATAAACAGAAGTTTCTCCGTGACAAAACCTTGCTCTTGAGATCACAAAAAGCACAAAAATGGCCAGTAAACACAATATATTCAAAGAGCAGCATGTTTAAGCTAATGCGCACCTTCAAAAACGAATAAAATGTACCTGTAAGATAAAGTTAGCTAAGTTTCACCGTTCTTGCAAGCTTACATATTTATACAATCAGTAATTTTGAAATAGCCCCCCCCCCCCCAACTTTTAAAACTGTCACCATCGCCCGCCCCAGTTGAAGAACCCTGATTTAAAGCTTTGGGGGCAAAAATAACGCTACGAAACGAAGTCAACGAGTAAATCCTCTTATCGACCAACTTTGGGTCGCAACTATAGGATGAGAAACACTGCCTTAGTGCAACATTCCAGTGTTTGATATTTATTAAGTTATCATGCGCACTTTCAGTAAAGGTTTCACACCTAAGACACAGTTACCAGGTTGCACTCTTGTTGCCGAATTAGGCTACTTTTGACATTGAGTTGCTGTCAATTTTCATGAGTTACGTGTTGCGCCTATTGAGTTACATGTAGTGGATGACATTTTCTACTGTACGACGAGTGAATGATATCATTATTATTGTGATATTAAAAACATTACAAGTTCAACTTTGACAAAAGAACTAATGACTGCCTAGAGCAGTGGTTCTTAACCTTTTTGGTGCGGTTTCCCATTAAAGTAAATCACCAAGTTCAAATTTCCCCCTCTGATATTTTTATAATAATATTTTGTGCCAAACATTAACAAAAAAATATTCTTTAATCGAAATAATTTTGTGAAGCGATTTGGTCGGGACCTTATAGGTATACTGCGATTTTATTTAGTTTGATTAGTGATGTCTTGAGAAAGTAATATCATGTGGAATTTTGAAAAATCTCAGGTGCTTGCATTAGTCATTTATTGCATCACAATCAACAGATCAAATGCATTTATTCGCGAACAATAACAAAGTCATTGATACTTTTAGTAATGTATGTGACGTAACAAACGATGTTTGGATTTTAATGTGCTTTGCAAAACTAGATGTAGTTAATCTTACATGTTGTTGCGGAAAATATTGTATTAAATTAACTTTCAATGGTTAGTTTCAACCCACGGGCCCGAGTTTGGTGACTTCTGATTCACATAATTTCCCTCTAAAACCATTAAATTTCCCACCGGTTAAGAACCACTGGCCTAGAGCAGGGGTGCACAACCTTTTTGGAAAGACGGCCGCATCGCAGATCTTTATTTCACCAACGGCCGCCAATTACCTGCTTGTTTTTGTTTTTAAATTTATTATGTGAAAATAGGGCTTGTCCCACATACATAAACCATCTAATGGCGTCCAAAAAGCCCTGAACTTGATCCACAGATTGAGCTAAACAGTCTGATGACCAGTCTGAGCTGTTTATGACGTCATAATCTATATTGTGACGCAAGAGGTGACTGTTTATTTGCATTGTTTGCATACAATAGGCGTATATAAAGTGTGATGCACGGGGTTTCTAGGCTGGTAATGTCTTTTTCAGTCTTACAAAATCTATTTAGTGCAGTTTGAAAGTCAAAATATTTAGCAAAAGAGTTGTTTTTACGTCACGGCCGCCAGTGCATATATTTTAATAAACATGTTCACGGCCGCACAAAATCGTCTATTCAGCCGCATGCGGGCGTACGGCCGCAGGTTGTGCATCCCTGGCCTAGAGCATTGCAGATTTAACAGCCAGCTGAGCAAAAGAATGCTTTTAGTCCATGCAATGCAGCATTCATTTTCAAACAAAGGAATTTAATAAACGCCTTCGTTGTTACCACGTAATAAGAATTGTCTCTTGGCAGAAATCATTGTTTTAAAGGTCATTTTACTTTGTTATTAATGCAAAACATGTTTGTTTTAAAGTAGAAATTACCAAATTAAAAAACAGCATGAAAAGTGGGTAAACAGAGTGTGTTTAATACAGTGTTAAAAACAGCTCAAATTAAATTTAAGGCCTGAAAATTAAATCTGAAATGGAGAAACCTGAATAATTGTCACACAAACAAATGAAAGCAGTGAAAAGAAAAATTGAAAATTGTTTTTCAGGTATTTGTAAAATTGGGCTACTTTTGATTGGTAAAGTTGCACTTTTCCACAATTTGACCTGGCAACACTGCTAAGACGTGATTCAAACTAGATAAATAGGGTGCGATTTCGAATATTTCAAGAAAAATGTTGTTGATCAACATAAAGATAAAAAAATAAACTTAACTTTTTCGAAAGATAAATGGTCTTAAAATTGTCGTTGTCAGCTTGACTGAGGCATGACCACAGGTCACTGAAGGTCAACTTGTAGGTAATACAAACACAGTTAAGAACGATTTTTTGGCATAACATAGCTTCCTTATTTTTGACAAATAAATTCTAGTTTCAACACTCAAGTCATGTATAATTTCAAAAAATGGTATTGTTGAACACTAAGGACTGTGTGCTATTGAAAACCATGTCAAATGGTCTGTTGGCTTACAGGTTACTACAGGTCAATGGTACTCGTTTTGCAAACTAAGTTAAGTGAAACACATTTCGTTATGTATACCTTTGTAGCAAACTGCTTTTTAATTTATAGTCTCTGTAATACAACTGTTAAGGCTTCCTACAAAAATTTGTGTTA
Source organism: Phallusia mammillata (assembly GCF_965637545.1). Classification (NCBI taxonomy): domain Eukaryota; kingdom Metazoa; phylum Chordata; class Ascidiacea; order Phlebobranchia; family Ascidiidae; genus Phallusia; species Phallusia mammillata. The sequence continues at coordinate 14,726,235 of NC_137258.1, read as the reverse complement.
AAAACTAACCTCGGATGACAGATTAAATTAAAAGATTTTTTTTATTCGTTTTTAACTGTTTTTGTAATTACATGACATTAATGATGCAAAAAGAATATGGACAAAACTTTTTTAAAGTTGAGTTAATGCTTTCTAATAATTTGTTCGTACAAATCTAAAAATAATCGTAACATTTCTTTACTGTATATCCGCACGTGTGTGTTTGTCCGTACAAATCTAAAAATAATCGCAACATTTCTTTACCGTATATCCGTATAACCCATTTGTTTTTGTTTGCAAAAACAATCATATTTGTAGATCAAATGATGAGTATAGTAAATTGGTAAATGGGACATAGAATATTGTCACGGTTTGCCTGCCTTGCATACACGTGAGAGTTCGGACACCTTACTTCTTAACTTGTTCTGTTGTATTTTATATCAAGCCACACGCAGTTAAAACACGTGGTGTTTTTCAACAACTCAATAATAGAATGAATATCCCGTATGTGACCAGCATCACACCACATTTCGACACAATCGGCTGCGTGACGTAACAACGGTATGACGTACAACGAAAGGAAAAAGGCAGAACATTACTGTAAGGCAGAACATTACATTACTGGCACTGTTGAATATGTGACATCACCCCCTCTTTTAGGAAAAAATTTCAATTTTCGACAAACACAATAACATAATTCAACGACTTTGTCACATAAACATTTAAACATCAGGCAATCTACTCAAAAAGTCAGCACCAACATTGTCGCGGCCTTTTATGCTTTCAAACACAATACGATAGTTTTGCAAAAACATGGCCCACCGCATCACTCTGGAATTCAAAAATTTGGCGGAGTCAATATACACCAATGGTTGATGGTCGATTTGTAACTTAAATTCAACACCATATAAGTACAATTCGAACTTGCGAATCGCCCACACAATCGCTAAACACTCGCGTTCAATAGTGGAATAATTTCGTTCCAGCGCGCTCAATTTGCGACTGGCATAACGAACAGGGAACAACTTGTCGCCGTGCTTCTGTAATAGAACGCACCCAATGCCGATGTCTGAAGCATCCGTACGCAAGACAAACTCCTTGTGCATGTCAGGCAGAAGCAGAATTGGAGCTTTCGACAAACTCTCTTCGAGTGCTTTAAAATGTTTAAATGATTCTTCTTGAGCAACACCCCAGCGGACGTTATTCTTTTCGCCCTTTTTTGTTAGCTCTGTCAATGGCGCTGCAATTGTGGCATAATTCTGAACGAAGTCGCGGTAATACCCGGTTAAGCCCAAGAAGGAACGCACCTCAGTCTTGTTGACTGGTCTGGGTGCTCTCTGTATCTTCACCATGTTATCGTCGCTCATTCCCAGTTCATTGAATTTAACAGAATGTCCCAAAAAACTCACGTCTGTCGAAGCGATCAAACACTTGGAAGGCTTTGCTGTTACCCCCGCATGACGGAACCTTTCCAAAACAGCTCGAAGTGTGGACAAATGCTCATCCCACGTCTTTGTGTGCACTATGACGTCATCAATATAGCTTTCCACCTGTTCCAACCCATGGAGCAATTTCCGCATAGCTCTCACGAATGTTGCGGATGAATTCATCATCCCGAAAGGCATCTTTGCAAACTCGTAGGTGCCCCCATGTGTCACAAACGCAGACTTATGCAGCAACCGGTACTTGCAAATATCCCTTAGCCAGATCAATAGTAGTGAAATACTTGTCTCCACTCAATTTCCCAAAAATCTCATCTGCAGTTGTCATCGGCTCTGGGTCGAATAACGTGATCTTGTTTAATTTTCTGTATTCGACACAGACCCGATTCGTGCCGTCCTTCTTGCGAACCACAACCACCGGTGAAGCGTACGTCGATTGTGATGGTCGAATGATACCGAGCGAAAGCATATCCTCTAAATCACTGTTTAGCTCGTCACGCAACTTGTAAGGTACTGGGTACGGCTTCGAACGTACAGGCTGGTTGCTTGTCAAATCTATCCTATGTTCCACCAAGTTTAAATTTCCTGGAACGTCATAAAACACTTCTTTGAACTCCTCAACCAAGGACTTCACTTCTTCTTTCTGGTATTTCTCCAGTGATTCACCATATTTTACGTCCCTCACGTTTTCGTTGGCCGAAGTACAAACACACTCGATCAAGCTGGATTCGTCCTCCCAACCCGAATCACCAACTTCGCCAACAGCACTGACGACCATGCCTTGGCCAAATTCCTTACTCCTGTCAAAATATTTCTTCAGTAGGTTAGCATGCAGCACCTTTTCTTCGTTTCCGATCTCAAGTTTGTAGTCATTGACTCCACATTGCTTGAGAACCTTGAATGGCCCCTTCCACTGCATCAGTAATTTGTTACTGTCATTCGGCAACAGAACAATCACCAAGTCACCAGGGGAAAAAGTACGTCGCTTCGCTTTTCTGTCGAAGTACTTCTTATAACGGTTCTGTGACTTTTCCAATTCTTCCTTTACTATCATAAAAGCTTGCTCCATCCTTTTACGAAGTTCAAAAACATATCTGTAGCTGGTCAACACATCTTCATCCGTATCTGGATTCGACCACATTTCGCGTAGCACGTACATTGGGCCCCTTACAGTTCTCCCATACAATAATTCGAATAGGGCGAAGCCGGTTGATTCCTGAGGCACCTCGCGATATGCAAATAGCACAGCACAGCATCAATGTAACGGTGCCACTGCGTTGGTTTGTCGCTGCACAGTCGTTTTAACATTTTCTTTAGTTACCCATTAAATTTCTCCGTAAGTCCATTACATTGTGGATGGTATGGTGTCGTGCTCAAGTGCTTTATTTTCAGCAGGCGCTCTATTTCTTTCATGCAGTCAGACACAAACTGTGTGCCGAGATCACTTAAAATTTCCTCGGGCATACCGATTCGGCTGTAAATGCTGACCAACGCTTCTACAACAGCTTCAGTTGTAATCGATTTTAAGGGCACTGCCTCGGGGTATCTCGTAGCGTAGTCAACTGGCGTTAATATGTAGCTGTGACCAGATTCACTTGCCGGCTTTATTGGCCCAACCAGATCCACCGCAACCCGCTTAAAGGGGACGTCAATCACTGGCATGCTCTGTAAAGGCACTTTCGACACTGTACCTTTGCCTGCTGTCCTTTGGCACACATCACAGGATCGGCAAAACCTTTTAACATCTTCTCTAAGTCCTGGCCAGAAAAAGTTGCTCATGATTTTGTCAGCAGTTTTGTTGACGCCCAAATGACCACCCATGATTGAGTCGTGAGCAATTTCCAACGTTTTCAATCGCAATTTAGTCGGCACGACCAGCTGTCGAATCCACTTTCCGTTCCGCATTTTCGGGTGACTGAAAAATCTATACAATAACCCGTCTTCTTCGCAGAAGTACGACTTATAATCCCCCTTTTGACGAATCTCCTTCATTTCCCAAATCTTCACCAACGTAGTGTCGCTCCTTTGATGTTTTCTGAAGTCTGCTACATTCAAAGCTGACCACTCTGTTTCTTTGGCAATTTTTAAAGGTTTCAGATCTCTGTTGATTCTCCCCTGGGCACGAGTCGTCACAGCCGACACCTCAACACTTAAATCTATAGGGTTGTCAGGACCACGCGCGCCATCCACGTTGCCGATCACCAAATCGTGGATTGCATTCTCAAGACATAGTGCTTCGACATATCCAGACAAGTAAGGCGTCTTCACTTTAATCTTTGCAATCGGAGCTTCAAGTACAGTACCATCTAAAAGCTTCACATAACCCACCTCTTCAGTAAGGTCTGCGTCGCTCACAAACTTCCGCTTGACAACAATTCCCGTGCAGCCAGTATCACGTAGGGTGTCAACCACGAATGAGCCTACATATCCTTTTTTCACCGGCAACCTTTTTGCCTCTGGTGTACGGTCGCACTTATTACTCAATGTGGAACGTTGACTTTTGATAGATGCCGCCGCTGCTGACTGCCCCGAACCTTGAGTCTTGGGCAACGTCACTCTTGCCCTGCAATCTTTCGCTAGATGCCCTGTCCGGTTACAGATGAAACATCTACGAACGTTATTTGGCGGTCCCTGCAGGCGACACTCTTTTGCCTGGTGACCTGTCTTCTTACACTTAAAACACACGCCTTCTCGATTTTCTTCCTTGGCAGGTTTTTTCCTTTCTTCTAAAGTCGCCAAAGTCACTTCATGTGCATTTAAGAAATGATCAGCAATTGCCGAAAGACCAGTGATGTCTTTGGGAGCATTCTCTTTCAAATGCACAGCCAGACTGCTTGGGCAAGACTTTATAAATTGTTCCTTGACGAACAGATCACGCACTCCATTCCAGGAAGTGCCACACCCTGCCATATCAATCCACTTCCCCAGGTAATTCTGCAAGCGTACTATGAATTGCTCAGAGCTCTCTTCTGCTTGAGGGCGTGCTTCGCGAAACTTCAGGTGATACCCTTCTTCTGTTAGGTCGTATGTATTAAGCAAAGCTTGCTTCAACATATCATAATTATTCGCTGACTCGTCGGACAATCGCGAATATACATCAAGGGCTCGACCAGTCAGCAACGCACTTAATGAAGTTGCCCAGTCGGCCTTATCCCATTTACTCACGGCAGCAAATCGCTCAAACCGAAGCAGGTAGCTGTCTATTTCATCCTTGCCGTCAACAAACGTCGGCAACTTCGGTGACTTTGCTTGCACAACAGGGTTTGCCACACTCGCAGCAGAAATCTCTGCCAGATGAATCTACATCTTCTTGAGCTCTAGCTGGTGCGCCCTTTCTGCTGCTTGGGCTTCCAGTTGGTGCGCCCTTTCTGCCGCTTGAGATTCCAGTTGTCTCGCTTTCTCATCTGCTTTGAGCTTTCTTTCCTCTGCTCTTCTGCCGCTCATCTCTTTCCAAACTCTGTTGTTCGTTTACGAATTCCTTCAGTTTTTCGCCTTCTAGGCCTAACTGCTGTCCAGCTGCAATTAATCGGTCAATGGAAGACATAGCCTGATATAAGCACTAACAAGTTCTGTTTGAAGTAAAAGATATTTCCCGGACGAGCCCCCAGTTGTCACGGTTTGCCTGCCTTGCATACACGTGAGAGTTCGGACACCTTACTTCTTAACTTGTTCTGTTGTATTTTATATCAAGCCACACGCAGTTAAAACACGTGGTGTTTTTCAACAACTCAATAATAGAATGAATATCCCGTATGTGACCAGCATCACACCACATTTCGACACAATCGGCTGCGTGACGTAACAACGGTATGACATACAACGAAAGGAAAAAGGCAGAACATTACTGTAAAGCAGAACATTACATTACTGGCACTGTTGAATATGTGGCAAATATATAAAATTGAAGTATATTAGAAAGCCACCTTTTTAGTTTTAGCAAAATATTGATTGCCATGCTTCACATTACAGCTCCAAACCTAATGATGGTTACCCTAGAATTTGCACTATTTGCAACTCTTCTTGGTTGGGGTTTCTGCATGCACCAACAAACAACGGTTAGAAAAATGTTGGCTTCTATGGGATCTATTATAAATATATTAACGTTTCAAAGTTGATTATAGTTTATGTGCAATAGCAATATATGCTAAGCTACCCTTCTAGTTTAAGTTATATTTCAGTTTTTTTTCATCATTGCATCCCATGAAAGTCTAGTAGTGTGCAGGGTAAACATGGCAGTGTCTTACATTATCATTTTAAATGCTTTCCATACTTTTGTGCATGCAAGTAGTCTTTTTCAGACATGAACGACTTGTTCAACTGCAAGAAGTTGTCTTCATGAATTTTTCAATGAATTTGTGAAATCATAAGGATACACACCTTTTCTTGTAAGCAAGACTCTATGTTGTTGTTTTTGTTTTTTCCATCATTAAGAAATCATGTCCAGAGGTTTTTTAATTTTTTACCAGTTCGTCCATGACCCATGTTTTGTGAATTTGATGGAATCAATAAATCTTAAGCTGCAAATTATTTTTGTATCTCTAATTACATTCACAACAATTTCCTTCGTGAATGAAATACACCTTTTTTCTCTAATGAACAAATGTGCATCAAAACGAGGCAAATTGTGTTAACTTTGGGAATTCAAGTTGCATTCATTGTGTGTGGCTCCTCTAAATTTTCCACTAAGATGGCAGTGGTCTCTTACTTTTGAATCACTAATCGTTTTTTCATAAATGTGCCAATCTGTTGTATTTTCAAAAGTTTCTTAGTTAACATCATTTCTTCTCGTGTTTTAAACTTGTTATAAATTCTGTAAACTTTAGATTCAACATCATCAGAATTTTTTTAAGTGATGTCTTTATCTACTATTTGTTTTGAATAAATTACACTGGGCAACAAAAAAATATTTTTTTACTGGTGTTTGTAATGTTTCAACTGATTTTGACTAATTCTACTGCCCTGATTTCGAAAATGCAATCGGTTTATGTGTATCATGTCTAGTTTTCCTGTTATGGTACATCCACGTTTGAAAAACAATCTATATGTGTACACTATAGTGAAACTTGTTTTGAGTATTTTATTTGGAACTGACGTTATTGCAAGAACAAAATTTCGAATTTAATTTTAAATGTAACAGGTGGACACTCCTAACAAACCAAATTCAACACAAAAAAACAAAAATTTTTTTCAAATTTGTAAGTTGTCAGGTATATCAGGTATAGGCCTACACATGTACTTTGGTAACTTTCGGAAGTGAGTGGCAGCAATATCGTCCCATTTAATTGACCAACAGCAGTTAGCCAGGACCACATTATTCCCTCTTCCCTGACATGTTTCGTTTTACTGATATCCTGTTGGAACCTTTCAGCTTAATTCTCATCTTTATATCCCCTACGTTTTAAGGGAAGTGTAGCTTTATACTCATTTTTGTACCGAATTTTTCAGAACGCTTAATAACTTAGTTATGTACTGTTTCTAATCAGTCCCTTTCTACTGTTTTTGTCCATTACTGCAATATTCCAGTCAACATTAGGTAAGTGGAGCCCATTGCTTGTCCTAAACCCCTAAAGCCACATCGAAGTGTGGAAGATATGCACATTTGATACAGATCTTTTTGTCTTTTTAGTTGTGTTGTATAGGTATTTACCAGTAATGTAGCATAAAACATCTTGGTAATTCATGCAACACCTTATAGATGACCTAGCCACTATTAATTTTAGTTTTACCACCTTGCTTTACTAGTTTGAAAATCACTCCATAAAACACGTATAGTTTAAAGTTACCGCTAGCCTGCACCAACCATTTTTAGACAGAGCATAAGCATAGAATGCATATTCATGCTATGAAACTGACTGCACTGCAGGAAATTGATGTGTATGATGTAACAAAACTTTAACAAACACATAAAAGTGTGATTTTAAAGTCATTGAATCAATATGTCATAAATTTTGATTTTGTAAATAACTTAAAAAGTTGATCTGATTGAAGAAAACCGTAACGATTTGTGAAATCAGCACCCCAAAATTAGTCAATATCAGTTTTAACATTAAAGACACCAAAAATTGTGTTGGCCAGTGTTATTGGTTAAATATTTTTTATCAAAATCCTGCAGATATAAAGCAATATCCAAATATGTGTGTTTTTCTGAATGTTCGAAATTCCGCATGATTTGCACAATCTTTTTCGTGTTTTTTTCTAATTTTTCTTAAAAAATTCAAACTTTACTCTCAATACTCCAATATCTGCTACTAATTTATTTGAATGAAACATGTCGATTTAAGTTTCTGGGTTTAATATTCAAATTTATCAATTTGTTTTCAGCGGGAGAACTGATTTTAAGTGATATCTCCATTAAGGAACATTTCTGTTCTGGGTTGGTTGCATTGGCAGCAGCAACTACATTTTGTCTTGACAAAATCAAGAAAATAAAACCCGACATTAATGAACAGATTGAAAGCAAAAGAATACCATACAAAAAATACAACTGCACTTCACCATTATTAAACAAGTGTGACACTTTTATTTGCAGCATTTATCTTGGTTTCTCTCTGAATTAAGCATTAGTTTAACAGCAACTTGAATTTGCACTGTTCTTACTCTTCCTACTGTTACTGGTTGTTTTGTTGCAAGTGATCTGGCAGTTGCATCAAAAATTACAAACCAAAGACTAACAGAAAAAATAAACACTCAAAAATGAAACAAAATGCAATACCAATCTTGATGTTGTTTTAAAATCGATGATGGATTCTGTCCTTTAGAATGAAGAATTCAACATGGGTCTTGTAGAGCAAGGGTCACCAAACTAGGGACTGCGGGCCGGATCCGGCCCACAACAATGATAAAAATCTGATAAAAAAACGATGATAAAAATCTTACAGATATCTCAGCAACATTAACATGTGCACAAGTTGGCCGAACTATTTCAGAAACTGGATGTTGTATTGATGTTCTGGGTGTTTGAGGCCCTGGTGATGGTATGTGTGTTGGGCCCTGTGATTATGGTAGAAACGGTGTTGTAAGATGCACACAAAATCAAATTCAGTATAAAAAGAAAAGAGATGCTTTGTACAAACTGTTGATTGAAACAAGGAAAATAATGCAACAAAATGATTTAGCACAATGAGTGTAAGAAATAGAATCTTTAAAAAGTGTTAAAACCAGTGAAAACTGCACAAGAAGAAATTACAACACTTTTAAAACTACCACCAGAAATTGAAGCTCAAGAAGTTTTAACCATGCAAATTGGATCAAGTGCAACAAAATACCCTTCACAACTTATCAACAAAGACGTTGCTGTTTGGTCATTTGGTATAATATTTAACGAAAGTGAAAAAATACCCACTTGATGTCACCACCATAAATTTAATGACAATGATATCATTGCTGGACACAAATTTGACGAACTTAAAGGCTTTGGTCACTTTTAACTTTAAAGGAGCCAACAAATTACATTGACAAGGATGAAGAAAATTTGTAATGAAGCCATTGATCGAACAAACTTGGTCCAAGGTGATCAGTGCCTATTTGCAAAACAATGTGACAGAAACTAAAGGCTAAAGCATGGAAAGGGATATCGGTGTTCGGACGTGTAAAGCAGTAGACTCCGAGTATTGGTAGTACTTGTAATCCGAGTTCTGCTTTTACTTTTCGCTCGAATTAGTCGTTATAATAGATACAGCAAACATATTTTTTGCATTGTTTATCATATTATACGTGAAAGGTTGTGGAAAATTTAAAGAGATTAAAAGGGGTCGCGATCAAAAAAGTTTGGGAAGCCCTGATCTAAATCATTAGTATGGTTCAAAAACAATAAAAACACTAAGATCAAACTAGAAGAAAAAACAAACAAACAAACTGATTTTACTAATTTGTCAGTGTAATGTTACTGGTGTAATGTTAAACAAAATACTAGCTATTTATGGGTCCCTTTCCTGAAGGGGACACATATTGTTTTTGTCTATATTTTTTTTTCTTTTTTCCCGTCTAACGCAGATTTGTTCCCACGTTTTGGTCAAGAAAGAAGGGTTCAAACGTTTTCAAATTTACACACATTATAGATATTGGTCTAAAGATGGTCCATATGAATTTTGATCTCGTTTGATTCCTCGGTTCACCCACAGCCCCCTGAAACGTGAATTTTTTAAAACAGCTATACTTGCTAAAGCAGATGATTCTGGACTTTCATACTTTTTTGATTGCTGCATTGCAGCATATTTTAAAGTATTTTGTAACTTGAAATTATATATATACATTTTCACCCCTTTACCCCCAAATATTTGTTTGTTTGTTTACATGTTAATGACATCAGAAATACAAGACTTAATCGCTGAAATTTTAAACAGCTGTGGATAGGGTGCTCCTTGTTGGCTGTTAACAATTTCAGTGCAATCAGCTCAGTAATTACTTATACAGCCCCAAATATGTTTATACATGCTGTCTTTTGTCAAATTTGTGCTCGCTCAGTGCACAGCTGATGCAATGGGAGTGATTGACGATAGTGGTGCATAGAAAAATGCCTCTGCTTCACGCATGAACGCAGTCTTCGCTGGACCATTTTCTCACTGGTTGGAATTAAGATGTTGCGATGATAGTTATATTGCGCTGTAAACGTTAATGTAAGTCAACTGATTCGTGTTTCGAAACGCAGAGCGACAACACAGTACGATTTGTTACACCTGTGTAACATGACTTCACAAACTGAAAGCGTTAATAAAACTGTTTCAGAACAGGTTTTGGACATAAAAAGCCCAGCTAAGCTATCATATTGTTGGTATGTACAAACTTAACGGCGCCAGGGAATGTGCGGATTTAAAATCATAATTCAACAAACAAAGGGCTATTAAGGAAAAAAATGTTGAAACTTTGTTAAATGTTTCTGGCTGATTTTGTGACTGATACAAAACAACAGTTTATAAATATTTCTTTAATACGACAAATGTCATCTGTGCAATTCAAATTCTTACCCAGCATATGCATGCGCCATTCATCCTGTTACGATTTCAAAATATATGTGTGTGTGGGGACCCATTGGTTTTTGCTAGCAAAAACAATTATGTTATAGCAGGCCACAAAAATATTGGTACCATACTGAATGTATCCATCAAAAAAATATGAATGTATCCATCAAAAAATATGGTGCACAAATATGGCACAGTTTCTGTAAAATGGAATGTATAGGAAAACCACTATTCCAGTTTACCAATGAATGTGCCCAATTTTTTTTGTTACCAAATCGCATATGCACATGTGTGGGGACCCATTAGATCAGGGATGTCAAACTCAAACTGCTTTGAGGACCAAAACCAAACCTGTCATTAAGTCGAGGGCCGCACTTTCGAAACAGTTGTTGCAGTGTAACATGACAACAAAAATATTGCATGATTAAACAGTTAAATGTTCATTAATGCAATTAGCTACATTAAAAAATAATATTGTGAAAAAACAATAGCATACAATGACGCAACAATCGCAACTGCTGATTCTAATGATGGGCTATTTCTCTCATCTTATTAAAACGCTACATATACCAGTCAAAGAGAATGATTGTATCATGTAAACTCACGTGTCTGCCAGACAATTTCCCCTAAGTGAAGCACATATAACTTCTAAAAGTTATTTCGCGGGCCGCACAAAAACTGTTGGTGGGCCGCATGCGGCCCGCGGGCCGCACGTTTGACACCCCTGCATTAGATTATGCTTGCAGAAACAATTATGTTATAAAGTGCCTGGGAAAAGAAAGGGACCCAATGAAATGTAGGTGCCAAATATATATCCATATTAAATATAGTAAATGGTATATGGGATACATCCTTAAATATGATGTAGTATATTTAAACTGGCAATATATAGGAAAACCACTATTCTAGTTTTTGAAGAACTTGTAATTTTGCTGATGTTTCGCCCACCAGATTGTAGGGCTTCTTCAAAGCAATGAAGTGAAATATTTTTAATACAAGCTGGTAAAAACAAGTTACACAATTCAAGGTTTCAAAAAATGTATTTGCAAAACATGAGGTTTCGACACATCTTACTGTATGTCATTCTGAATAGAACAAAGCTGTATTTTAAGCAACCTGTTGTGAGTGAGGGCTCGGAAGCAGATGTGTTTTAGTTATAGACAGGTGGACTTACCTTAGTAGATGCAAGCAATATTAGAGGAACTTGGCAAAGATGTCAAGTGGTGTTTCTTCCACCAAAACATAGTTTGAATCACATAGAGAAGCTTTAATCCAGTGCTGTCAGTTAAGTTTGTCAGTCAAGTTGTGCAAAGGACTTTGGTTTCAAGCAAAAGGTTCTGCTGTTTGTATGGCTTGGCTCATGTTTAACTCCTAGTCTGAAAGAATTATATGTTTTGACAACGCTGCTAGGTAAATATTGCACTTGCTGGAAACAAATAACACCTAAAATAAATTTTAAAACGTAATCCCAAATTCTACTAATCATCTTTAAATAGGACATATGTTTTATTACTGTCTATTGCATATTTTTAATTTCGAAAATTGATCTAATTAAAAATGTTTTTTTTTACCTTAATGGTTTATGCTCAGCAATACGAAGTGCATTTGGGCGTAAATAGATTTGTTACTCCGAAATACTAATAAAGTTTGCACTTTTTAAAATCAGTTTGACATTTAACAATTTGTTTGTAAATGTGTGTGTGACTGATTATGTTTGTTTTACAGTAGAGCATTGCCAAAGATTGTTAAGACATGAAAAACTAGAAAAGCACAGACTAGTATTTGATTTGAGTCACAGCGTAAGTAGTAGTTTTGTCTATCTTGTCATAAGAAAATGTGTTGTTATTAATAAAATCTTCTCATGTATGCATTTTTTAATGTACCTTTCATATGTATATACACATTTTTTTTTCGATTGATGCAGCTTGGTCATAAAAAAGTGGTTTAAACTAATTTTAATTTATCCATATTAGTAATATCGCATTGTGCATTAAGTTTCAAAGGTTTGACAAAGGCCAACATTAGGCAAACATTGCAGTTAAACAAAATGATGAACTGCATTTTACCAAAGCAATTTAAACCAGTGGTTCTCAAACTTGTTTTTACTTCTTGATCCCCTTTAGGGTTTTTCCAATCCAAGTTGTGGCCATGTTTAAATAATACCAGTAGTATCAACTTTCTTTTTTAAGTCAAAAAAGGGGGAAATCAACACTCGCAAAGAAATGTCATCATAAGTGTAATTGCATCACAACATATCTTCTAAATAAAACTTTCAAGTGCTAGTGCTGAACAAAAAGCTATAGATCAGGGACGTGCAACTGTTTATCGCAGTGGGTCACAACTTACAGTTAAAATGATGCTGGGGGCCAGACAATGAAGCAACACATATCTTTTTAAACAGCCTATTTAGTAGCAAAGCGCACAAAATCAAGTTACTCGTTGAGTACTTTTTAATCAATGGAATATCGCTAACCTTTTCGTAGAATAAATGTCAATATATTTACTGCACCTATAAATCATGTTACTAAATCATTGTTAGAAAGGCAGTTCTGTCATAATGCACGATGGGAATATGTCGTCACAGTGGATAAAACCTCATCACGGTGTGACGTTTTATTAAGTCAAAAATACCAGTGATGGTGTACAAATAGCAACATTTCATGCTCTAACAGTAAAAGTATTCATATTTAATAGAGTACTTTGAAGTCTGCGCGGGCCACGAAAATAGGTGCCGCGGGCCGGACACTGGCCCGCGGGCCGTATGTTGCACGCCCCTGCTATAGATAAAATTGAATTAAGAAACTGGTTTACTGTGTTCAAAACCAGTGGCGGCTCGTGCCTAAAATTTTTAGCCTTTATTGAACATACATAAGTTGGCAATATATTGGAAAACCACATTTCTAGTTTACTGAGCCATTGTTTGGTGTAGAAAAACAAGTAATACAAATCTTATGTAGCAACTCCATTGTGACATAACTTTTGTTACGCAATAATACACACAAGTGTACATAGCAGACGGTATCATTTGGTGTATTTTGTTTACTTGCACAGCGACGGACCACACTCAATAACATGCAGTAATAATGTGGTACAAAAACAAAACACATGTGACACAAACTCGAAACAAAGTGGTAGTGCGGTAAAACACAACAACAATTTATGCATAAAAATTAATAAATGAGGTCGAAGTATTTCAGTTGGACAACATTTAAGAAAAACTGGTTATAACAATGACCACTAACTAACACACTTGCTATTCAGTTATTAATATGGCCATGTTTCATTTAAGTAATTTAAAGTCACAGTCAGCATATTCTATGACACTTTATAGATTATTTCCACACAAAAAACTAGCGATAAAGCTTTTTATTGGAATCACAACTGACGAATTTAACAACCACATTACAGTTGTGTCAGAACTTGTTTGTTTAAACATCTTTTCTTTGAATTTGCTTCATTTTACAACCAAAATGAATCATAAAGTTATATTTTGGGCAAAATAATTGATAGCTTCTTTCTTGACTCCCAAATAACAACTAAGAAACTGTTTTTCTATTTAGTGCTAGCACTGCAAGTACAAGTCTTTTGGAAATAGTGGTGTTTCTTAGAAAAGTTTGCATCCTTTTCAGTGTTGAAAAGAACTGTTTGCCTTTGAAGGACCCATGGAAATTGCAAAAAGGATTTTTCATCTTAGTAATTTCACTTGCCAAAACATCATCTAGATCAGTGTTTCTTAACCTTTTTAGCGCCCGTACCCTTTGAGCTCTCATGAAATTTTCTCGTACCCCCTATCTACAATGGCCGACGAAAGTAAATCAAATTGTAATAATAGAAATTAAACTCAGTGTATTTATAACTTGCGTGTTGAATGCATTAAAACAGTATTGTAAGTAGTACAAAACCAACTCATTCTAGATATATAACAAAGTCACTTGTTACGCATTCTTCACAAATATGCCTAAATAGCGTATAATTTTAGCCTGCATGTCGTACCCCCTGCTTTGGTGCTTCGTACCCCCAAGGGGTACACGTACCCCTGGTTAAGAACCCCTGATCTAGATTATTTTCAAAGTAATCATAAACATAAGATCTACAGAAACAATTTCATTTCAGTAACTAGCTTTTCTTTGTCAACAATAGGATATGCTTGGTGGTCACTACTATCTACTCTGTAGAATGTTCATCCTTAAGAAACATTTCCTGTGAACCAATATAGCAGCTACTGTTTGACGAAACAGTACATGTCCATTATATCAATACACATGATTGCACTTGGATGCAAATACTGTCCACATAGTGGTTAAGAAACCAAAACTTAAAATTGTCATCACTCAGGTATTTCAAAATTCCTGTTGCTTCTGCAATTGTTGGTTCTGCATTTGATATTGCCTGAATTTCAGTGAGGCATTTAACTTCACAGTCACATATTTTTTCCTTGGTAGCATTCATAACTAAAACTGAATATTTCTTGTTTTCGATCCTCTGGAAGTTTGACCCCGAATGACCCAGCAGTTCACCCACAGGCTCCCAAAACGTTTTTTTTTTGAACGGCTATACTGACTAAAGTACATGAGCTAGGAGTTATATGCTTTGTTGGTTGGTGCAATGTAAGGTTTTTTTAAAAAATTTTGTATCTTTTTTTGTTATTCACCCATTTTTACCCCTTAAACCCCGAAATAATCGGTTATAGTTTTACGCCAAAAAACAAGCCCTAATGTGCTGAAATGTTTAACAGTGGGTTACTCGTTGTTATTTGAAATTTTAGCCGAATCTATCCAGTACAGCCCCAAATATGTGTTAAAACGTTTACTTTATCTTCTATATCACTCTGGTCCCACGGGAGTGATTCACTGATTTACAGCTCAGTGCACAGCGGGTAATAAACAACTTTCCTTTGCAGTATACAATTATAGGCTTTTTCGTTGGTCAGAATTCGTTTATACTTGCGCGTTAAATACATTTTTTTAACTTAGTCTGTTAATCATGATATTTTAGCTTTTTTGTTTTTGCGTTGTATTTCGAATCGGCCCTAGACGCATCATGTGGCGATCAGCTGGTAACATACATTTGGACAATGCAACACAATGACGGAAATAAAACCTCGTTTTAAATGTTATGTTTTGCCCTGTAGCACCACAACTTAACCAACTAATTCATAAAATGGGTGACCCTTTTCACAATGTTCAAATTGAATGAAAACCGGACAGCTTGTAGAATTTGCTATTTATTGTTTGTTTTACCCCATTATGCCACTACTTTTGTTTCACCCCATTATGCCACTACTTATATCTGAGGTGAATCTAAATTAAAATAGTTTGTACTCTACATAGTATTATTATTTAAGCCCAGTGCCGATCACTGCGTTTTACCTTACAACACTAAATGTTCACATGGATATCTCTTGAAATGCATTATCTACAACTTTGCATGCATGTGTGGGGACCCATGAGTTTCTGCTTGCAGAAACAACTAAGGTTATAAAAGACAGTAGATGGTATGGGACCCAATATAAAATAAGCATAGGAAATATATCAATGTTTTGAAATAGGTTATAGTGTATATGCAAGGGCAATATGTGCTAAGCCACCCTTCTAGTTTATTATAAAGGTTAATCGTGACTTTTCAAGGTGTTAGATGACCCTTTTTTCTTATTCAAGGTGTTGGATACACTTTTTAATTTAATGATAACTGCAAAAACTAAAGCCCACTAACAGTCATCTTAAAAAGTCACGTTTTAATTAACTGACGTAACTTGAACAAAGATGTGATTTTGACGTTATGCAATGGTTAAGGCCGGGGTGCGCGGCACCTGCCAGTGCTCACTGTCGAACTTAACAATATAGTACATGGGTATGGCTTTGGAGCAATAAAAGCGGAACAGACAACACAACTACAGGCCGGTTCACATGCTACGTGATAGGTGGAGCTGTGCAATCAGCAGCATCATGTAGCCTATTTCGCCCGACATGTAGCTTTTCCAAGTGCGCATGCGCACAACTGCAAAACGTCACGAAACTTTAGCTCCAGCTCCAGCATAGATTATTTATTATGGGTCCCCTTCCCTGAAGGGGACACATATTGATTTTACTCGAATTGTTTTGTTTTTTTTTTCTTTTTTTTTCTTCCCAAAGTTTGTCCGACTCGTTTTTCCATCAAATGTTTGATGGATTTGGCTGAAATTTACACAGATGGTAGATATAGTTATGTAGATGTGCATCCCACTTTGTTTTTGTTGATAACCCCAGTATTTACCCCGCTAGCCCCCTAAAATGGGTATTTTTTCCCGGAAGTTTGTCCGACTCGTTTTTCCATCAAATGTTTGATGGATTGGGCTGAAATTTACACATATGGTAGATATAGTTATGTAGATGTGCATCCCACTTTGTTTTTGTTGATAACCCCAGTATTTACCCCGCTCGCCCCCTAAAATGGGTGTTTTTACCCAAAGTTTGTCCGACTCGTTTTTCCATCAAATGTTTGATGGATTTGGTTGAAATTTACACAGATGGTAGATATATTCATGTAGATGTGCATCCCACTTTGTTTTTGTTGATAACCCCAGTATTTACCCCGCTAGCCCCCTAAAATGGGTGAGTTTTTAAACAGTTTCAGAATTGGCTGAAATTTGGATTTCTTGTATGGTATGCCATTTATAGGTGTCGATTGTTGTGTTCAACCCTGTAGTCCTAACATTTACCCCACAAGCCCCTAAAGTGTAAAACGTATTTGTATGTTACTGGGCACCACAAACGAAAGATTTCTTTGGAGCAATAGTGTTACAAGGGCAACCAGTTGTATGTTGCTCGTTGGTGGGTTGCTTGGTGGTCGTTTTTGCGCCATGGCAGTTAGGGGCTTGTTAACAGCCCTATGACGTCAGAAACAGTAACGGTTGTTGCTCAAAACACCTCTAGTGGTCAAAATTTTAAACATTGGCGGATTGGGCTGAAATTTTGCAGTACTATTGATTGAGTCATTGTGGTTTTTATATATTTTTTAGTTTGTGTGTCGAACCCAATTAGTTGCCCTACTAGCCCCCTAAAATGGGTCAGTTTTTTAAAACGTTAAATAGGACATACTTCAAACAATATCTGGGGTGAATCTAATTTTATAGTTTGTATTCTACATAGTATTATTATTTAAGCCCAGTGCCGATCACTGTGTTTTACCTTACAACACCCGACTTTTTCATGGTTATCTCTTGAATTGCATTATTTTCAACTTTGCATGTGTGGGGACCCATGAGTTTTTGCCTGCAGAAACGACTTAAAGTTATAAAAGACGATGGCTAATATGGGACCCAATACAAAATAAGCATAGGAAATATATTCATGTTTTAAAATAGGTTATAGTGTATATGCAAGGGCAATATGTGCTAAGCCACCCTTCTAGTTAATTTCACCCTTTTTTTTAAATGAAAAAAATGCCGATCAAGGTGGAAATTATACCTATTATATATTTCCAAAGAATAAAAAAGAAGGATAGTAAAATTTATCTGTAATATTGTGGAAGGAATATTAAGTAAAAAGATCTAGGGGGTGCTGCAGCACCCTAGCACGAGCCGCCCCTGTTCAAAAACAAGTTTCACACTATCACAAACAGATTTTGATGACATAGTGGACCACATAAGTTGTACACTTCTGTGTGTGGGTCACATTAAAAAAAAACGAAACTGATGACTAAACACACATTTTGTTTGTGCAACGTTGCATCTTCCAGAGATGACATGTTTTATAAGGTTTTTAATTTCAATTTTTCCGGAATCATTTTTCATTTTTGCCGGAATAAAAATAACGCAATTGTGTTTTTTATGCCAGTATTTTGTTCTAGACCAGTGGTTCTCAACCTTTCGTTGATCGTGGCCCCCTAAAAGTAACTTTTGGACCTAGTGGCCCTGCAAGACCTGTGCCCCCCTTAAAAAATTTAAATGGCAATCTCATGTTGGAATTTGGTACTAATTTCGACTTTAAACAGGTCGAATAGAATAAATAAGAATCCGTAATCGTAAAAACCGCAATAGACAAATAGTATGTGAAATAAAAGCTTTTTACACCACTGAGCTTGTTTTATCGCTACGGTGGTGCGAGTTTGCAGCCGCGTGATCTTGTTATCGCTGTTTTACATGTGTGTGGTTTGCATTTTGTCGCTTTAAAAGAAATTTGTCCTGCAAGTTATGTCATTATCCTGATGAAGGCGTCTTGTATAGGACGTCGAAACGTCGATTGTTTACAATAAAACTGCTGGATGAGCAATACTTAGTCATACAGTATGTGAAATAGTCGATTAAATAGGGAATAAAGTTAAAAAGGAAATGGATTTTAGTGGATGTTTCTGGTGAGACTTCACATGTGGCCCCCTGAATACAGCTTGTGGCCCCCCTGAGGGGCCGTGGGCCCCGTTTGAGAACCACTGGTCTAATACAACAGTTAAGGCTTTCTAGTAAAATTTATGTTTAATAACAGACATTGAACGACAATATCAAAGTCAAAGCAAGAGATTAAATTAAAAGTATTTTTTCCGTTCTTTTTTACTGTTTTTTTGTAAACATATGACAATAATGATGCAAAAAAAATATGGACAGAAACAGTTTAGTTAATGCTTTGTGAAAAAAATTGTTCTTGAGAATCTTAAAATAACCGCAACATTTGTTTGCCGTAAATCTGCATAAACACGCATGTGGGGACCCATTCGTTTTTGCTTGCAAAAACAATCATATGTGTAGATCAAATTATGTGTATTGTAAACTGGTAAATATGACATAGAATATATAAAATGGAAGTATATCAGATTTTTCTAGTTTGTGTTAAATATACTATGCGGCCCCATCAAATTTAGAACATTTGAATGCGGCTCTTGCACTGAAAAGTTTGCCCACCCCTGGTTTAGGCCAAGTCCCAGTCACTGTGTTTTGCCATACAACACCATACTTTCTCGTGGTTATCTTTTGAAATGCAATATTTCAGCTTTGCATGTGTGGGGATCCATAAGTTTCTGCCTGCAGAAACAACTAAAGTTTAAAAAGATGGTGACTAATATGGGATCCAATATAAAACTAGATGAGTGGCTTTCTGATATACTTCCATTTTATATATTCTATACGATATTTACCAATTTACTATACACATCATTTGATCTACACATATGATTGTTTTTGTAAACAAAAACTAATGGGTCCCCACACACGCGTTTGCGCGGATTTACAAAGTAAAAAAATGTTGCGGTGATTTTTACATTCTTAAGGACAAATTTTTAGAAAGCATTAACCCAACAATAAAAAAAATTGTTCGTATTCTTTTTGCACTATTATTGTCATGTAATTACAAAATTAAAAAAACGTAACAAAGACTTAAATCTAATCTCTTGCTTTGACCCAGATATAGTCCTCCAAGGTCGGGTTTTGAACACAATTTTTTTTAGAAAGCTGTAACAGTTGTGTTACAGACACTTTAAATTAAAAAGCAATTTGCTACAAGTGTATACATAACAAATTGTTTTTCATTTAACTTTGTTTCGCAAAACAAGTACCACTGACCTGTAGTAACCTCTCAGGGTGCACACGCCAAACGACTGTTTGACCTTTTGACACCGTTTTCAATAGCACGCCTTGAGTATTGACTCCTAAATTGATTGTCAAAAAAACGCTACGTTATGAAGAAAGTTCTGAGCTGTGTTTGTAATACCGACTAGTTGACCTTAAGTAACCCGTGATCATGCGGTGGCCAACCTGACAGCGAGCATTTAAAAAAACACTTATTTGGCAAAAAAGTCAAGTTAATTTTTTCATCTTAACTTTTATTAACAAAGTTTTTCTTGACATATACAAAACCGAAGCACGGTTATTAGGCTTAAATCACGTCATAGGTGTAAAACCTTCGCCAAAACTAAAAATGTGAGTGATAACTTAATAAAACGACATAGCATTGCTCTGCAAAACAGCTGATTTCTAATCACTGAAACGACGTCTCGTAACGTCTGTCCGACGTCAAGCTGAGCCCTCCCGCTATCGTAAACCAGTGAGTTACTCTCTTGGTACTTCTGCCTACAGTGTCTTTCTTGACCAAACGAGCGTTAGACACATTTACGTTTTGGGGGCCTGTGGGTGAACCTCTGGGTCATACGGGGTCAAAATTCACATGGACCATCTTTAGACCAATATCTGTAATGTGTGTAAATTTGAAAAAGTTTGAACCATTCTTTCTTGACCAAAACGTGGGAACAATAGCCGCGCTAAACATTTCACGTTTTGGGGTGCTGTGGGTGAACCGAGGGATCAAACGGGGTCAAAATTCACATGGACCATCTTTAGACCAATACCTATAATGTGTGTAAATTTGAAAAAGTTTGAACCATTCTTTCTTGACCAAAACGTGGGAACAAATCCGCGCTAAAAATTTCACGTTTTGGTGGGCTGTGGGTGAACCGAGGTATCAAACGGGGTCAAAATTCACATGGACCATCTTTAGACCAATATCTGTAATGTGTGTGAATTTGAAAAAGTTTGAACCATTCTTTCTTGACCAAAACGTGGGAACAAATCTGCGTTAGACGGGAAAAAATAAAAAATAAAAAAAATAAAAAAATAAAAAAATAAAAAAAGAAAAAAAATATAGACAAAAACAATATGTGTCCCCTTCAGGGAAGGGGACCCATAAATAAGTGTAGCGAATATATTAACGTTTCAAAATAGGTTGTAGTGTTTGTGCAATGGCAAAGTGTACTAAGCTAAACTTTTAGTTTGCAGTTGATTTTATTACACTGCAGCAATATGTCTTCAAAAATGTAGATGTGGTAAACAGATGTAGTAACTGCTCCAATATGGTGCCCATAGCTGTTCCGCTATGTTTCAGTTTAATGTTTTAAATTTCTCCAAATCTGGTTGCCCAAAAGGAACTTGTTCAAATTTGAAATATTTGTATTTCAGGTAAAAATGTTCAAAAATGCCTTAGAAGATCAGGAGTCTCTGGTTCAAACACTTGCCAAAAAAGTCAAAGACAAAGATGACAAACAGAGGGCAATGGTGTTGTTTTATTCATTAGAAGCATCTGACAATAAGAATATCATAAAAGGATTACAATTGAAGTTTCATTTTTTAAGTTTATTGTTTAGAGACTTGGAGGTAAATAGTTGTAAGCCAAAACAAGGTAAGGGAAACATATTTATTTACAATTTTGTGCTTGTGTATGTGTTTAAGGTTGTTTTTTTACAGATATCTGCGTTTGGGTTTAGTAAGAAAAAATTTAGGTATACCCAGATTAGTCCTCTTGTTATCCGGGTTACCTAATCAAGAGGTTTTATAGTAGAAAACCGCTGTTTCTTTAACACTGTTTATTGTGCAATTTGTGATTTTAATGATCTTATTGCAGAACAACATGAATCATAAATGCAACCAAGTCTGTAAAAAATACTATATGAAACAAAAAGAATGTCAAGATCTTTTTCTCTACCTGAAAAAGTACATGGTTGCTTTTGGATCTATAAACTGGATTTTGACTAAACAATTTCAGAAGCTAACACTAGATTTTTCCCATTTTCAAACCTGGTAAGAAATGACCTTACTGACTTAAATTTTTATGTTTGCTTGAACCTGAACGGAACCTTTATTGATTTTGTTGGTAATTTTTGTTTTTTCTGTTTAATCCAAATTTGTTTCACATTTTTGGCCAAGAAAAAACTCTTTCAACTAGATCAGGGGTCACCAAACTACGGCCCGAGGTCATTTCATCCGGCCCACGACCACATTTTTTGGTTTGTCAAATTGCATTGATAACTTTGTAACATTTAAAAATTAATCTACTTCTTACAAAAGTTTTCCTGTTGCGATATGTAGAATTGATATTACCTTGTTCTATGGGATTACAACACCGGGGATTGACCTAAAGCCAGTCACAAACAAGACTAAAAAGTGTTAATTGTGCGCAAACAATTGCTTCCTTTGGTCACTTGTGATGTAATATACAAGCGTTGCGTGTAAGATGAGACTAACTATACAATTTAAAAGTCGCATCACCAGATTTTTAATGGGATTATATCTTGGCGCCCCTATCAAAATCGCCTTGCGGGCTAAGTTCGCAAAGACGGCGCTAGGGCATGTAAACTATCCGGCCCGCGCGAATTATTATTAAACTTATCCGGCCTGCAGTGAAAAAGTTTGGTGACCCCTGAACTAGATTAGTACATACAAACTTACATGTATATGTATACATGCACAACCAAATATGTGGACTTAGGAAGTAACAATTATATCAACAAAGTGATAAAGCGTTGGTTCAGTGATGAAAAAGCAACTGCAGATTTCTGGTATTAAAACTCTTGTTTTGTTCATGTTGGCGTGTAAATAGATATTTCACGGCTCTAGGAAACCTTGCTTGTGGTAGTCATTTTCCCAGCCAACACTTTGGTTAATGCTTTGAAGTTGAGTTGTAGCATGTTTGATAATGCTGCTTTTTATGGTGCCGTTTTCTGAAGGGGGTGCATATTGATTTCAGTCTGTTTTTTCCCCTAAAGTTTGTCCATGCACTTTTGCCATGCAAACTTTGATTGATTTGGATGAAACTTTCTCATATGGTAGGTATGGTCATTTAGATGTACATCGTGCTATTTGATGGTACATGCCATTTGTTTCGTTTAACACACTAGCCCCCCAAAATTGGTGAATTTTTAAACAATGTTCCAATTGAATGAATTGTGAATAGCCTGTAAAATTTGCCATTTGTAGGTGTTGATTATTGTGTTTTACCCTGTGGCCCCAATGTTAACCCCACCAGCCACCTAAAAAGTGTGAATTTTATGAACAATGTCTGAATTGAATAAACATTAGGCATTTTGTTTAATATCCCCTTTTGAGGTGTTAATTGTTGTGTTTCATGCTGTAGTTCCATCATTTACCCTTCTGCCTTTTAAAATAAGTAGGCTTATAACAATGCCTGAATTGCGAGATTTCTTTATGACATGGTTATTTAAGGCACAGAGTTTCTGCCTGCAGAAGCAAACCAAGATTATATAAAACAGTGACTAATGTGGGACCGAATTAAAAAAAGCATAGAGAATATGCTAACTTTTAAAATAGGTCATAGTGTAAGCGCAACAGCGAAATGTGATAAACCACCCTTCTAGTTTGTAATGTAAACAAACACAAAGAGTTATTCAAGTGCAGAGATGAAGTGATTTTTTGTCAGTAGGCACTTGTGACAGGGTCAGTAATTGTGCTTGGTGTGCCTTGATTTCCAGCCTTCTGGCCTAAATCAACCAGGCTAATCGGGTCATAAAATATTATAACAAATATATTTCCATTTTGCAAAACAGGCTATGCTCCATGGTGTATATGCAAGGTTGCCATTGATATTGATCCCAAAGTAAGGACAACCAAAAAAATAAATTTTCATATGAAATGAAACAAATCTTTGCATTTATACGAACCATGACATATCACATTTTTTTCATGGTTATTTTTTTGATGTGTCAAATCTTCTTGGAAAAAACGACAATTAATTTATATTTTTTTCTATTTTTTTGACATTGCCCTTCAAAATAAGGACAAATCTTAGAAATAAGGATGGTGTGGCAACCTGTGTATATGCCAAAGATGTGCAACCTGTGTATATGCCAAAGATGGGCAACCTTTTTGCATGTGCGGGCCGAAAAGTATTGAAATATTGCGGAGGCAGGCCGCAACGATGTTCATGCAATAACATTTCAATGTAGGCAAAGTGAAACACACAATTATTTTGCCTGGTATATGCAATGGGAATATGTGGAAGTTAGCCTTCTAGTTGTATATGTAACATTATATTTTGAACTATGATTACTGGAAGTACAAAAAGCACACTGGAAGCTTAATGAAAATAATAAACATATATACTACAAACATAATGTTACATTACAATCAATAAAAATACTGTTACATTTTTTTTCCTTAAACAGTTTGTGTGATATAAAAGAAACACAAAAAGTTCGTTTCTCTGCCCTGGTGTGGCTACAAAGGCAACTAATGACACTATTCAATGACCAATTATGGAAACAGGTGAGTTTTTATTGACGGCCAACCTGCTTTTTACCTCCAAATATTCAATTCTATGTTTACAGGTGCTTAAAATCAGAAATCCCAATCTCAATGTGCTTAAATTAGGGTAAACTTGTGCTACCTAAGACCCTGTAAAAGGTCATTAAATAGTTGTTATCAGCTTGGCTAACACATGTCCAGGGATTACTGCAGATTAACTTATATATAAAGCATGCTAAGGATTGATTTGTGATACGTTTGTCAGAACATAACTTCTTAGTTCGTCAATTTTTCATGTCTTTAAAACTATTAGGTTCTTTAGGAGAAGTTTTAACTGTTTTGGAAACAGGCATTGGCTGCAGATAGCTTGGTTAAAGCTAGAGATTAATTTGTATGGGTGGTTGGGTGTATCTGTTTTTAACAAAGCCATCTTCTAATTATAAACAACTCTAGATCCTATTGCCAAAAAAGTAACAGGAAAATCTTCATTTGTTTTAGCGTAATATTAACTTACTTGCAATCATAGGCGTCGATTTAGGGGTGACTGGGGTAAAACATCTCCCCTCCTAAAAAAACAGGGATGACAACATATGTATTGACTCAAAAACATTGAAAAAACAATTAAGTATTGCCAGGTTGAAGGTCACAAACTATGACAAGTGCAAGTAATCTCCAGTACAGGCTGATTGTTGAGGTTTCTTATATTTGCTGTATCTTAACTGCAGGAACAACTACTAGTCAAACTAGTCAAACAAATATAGAGGCATTTTTCCAGCCAAAATGCAAGAATGTCGAAGAAGACATTTGGCTATATCTGAAAGCTTTATTTCGTTGTGTTTAACCGAATAAGGGTTATAACTTAGGTCATGCGGTTGCCAAGAAAGCGGAGCAGCTAACGCAACCCCTTTGTGTTTCCAAGATTGTGGTTTTCAAATAAAAACTTTTTGTGTCGCACAAACATCTCGTTTCGACAACATGTTCAGTAGGTAACGGATGTTTCCAAAACCTGGAATGGTCTCCCCAAAAATTTTGCAAATAATTAAAAAATCAATGCCTATGCTTGCAATTATGTTTGTTCAAAATAACCCTGTTTTCTATCCAACTGTGTTCATGTTCTTAAGTAAACCTTTCTAAAATGTCAACTAGTCATCAACCCTGTTTACATGGATGCTTCTAACGGATTTGAATCCGTTTCGTCAATCCACTTCTCTTGTTTTATCCCGCTAAAACAGATTGAATCGTACCGTGCACAACCCGCCCCGAGTAGGTTGTTTGAATCCGTTTCAGGCTTAATCCGCCTTCTTGCAAAGGCATGTTTGCTGTGTTGTCAGGTTAGGTGTTGGTAAAAATAAGTAATTTGTAAGTTTGTTTGGTTTGCATCGGAAAGTATTTTGTAGAAATAGACTTCAGGTGTAAATTTCTGCTTAGACGAAATGTACAGTGGTAAGTATAGTCAGCTTGTTGTCAGGCCCATTGCGGGCAGGTTGACCAACTGGAAAAATGTGAATTTGCCTATCTGTTCACCTCATGTTTATGTACTTACTATATGGTAGTGTCAATTAATATTAGCGGATGTAGAAACTCCATCTGCAAATTCTCTGGTTAGGATTATACATACCATTGCATATAAATGCTTCAACAAATGATATAGTATGACATGTAAATCTTGTTTCAAAACATACATATTTCAAGAAAACTAATTACAACTCAATGCTGGTTTTGCTATGCAGGAAAGAAGTGAGTAAAACTATTTAAACCAAGTTTTGCAGGAATGCAACAACAGCATCCAAATAAGTGGACATTTTTTGATGAAACTATATTCAGATTGATCTGTAATGCAAGTGAGTATGTTGCATGTCATAACTTATACACCACCAACCATAAAGCATGTGTAAAGGCCATTTATAAATGTAAAGTCATTCTGTCGTAACTGTAACAAAATCCATGCTGTACAACAAAAATGTGTGGCTATTTTGTAATGTTACTGAGGCACCACCCAATACCATGTACTGTTAATTTTATCACATTCCACATTTACATCTTATGTTTTATTTTGTAGGACTAACACCTACATAAAAACAAGTGGCTGTTTTAAAATGATACTAAGACACCACCCAATACTATTTACTTTTGACTATATTCACAATCACATGTTAAGTTTTATTTTGTGGGACTAACACCTATATAAAACATGATGCCATTTTGTAATGATACAAAGGCACCCAATACTATGTACTGTTGATTGTATTGACAATCACATGTTGTTGTGTTTGTAGGACAAAATCAACACAAGAACATGATACATTTATGGATTTATTTGGAAACGAAAGTTAACAGGATTCAAGCAGAAAGGCAATGGTGGAGTCCATGAAAAAATAATTATGGAAAGGTGCAGGAACTAAACGAAAAACGTCATATCAGTATTCACACAACAGAACACAAAACAGGGAAAAAATTCATAACTAATATGGTGCCTGTATTTTAACTAAGCACTGTGGTGCTGTATATGTATTCACATTGTTGTGACCTTCTGCTTTTTGACCAGTATTCATTGGTGTAGGTTCAGATATGTCTTTGTCAAATGTGTAAAGATTAAAATTCACTACAGACTTGATCAAACATTGAACCAGGATATTGTAAATTTTCTAAAAATTAATTGTACTTTACTGAGTAAAATGAGCACTGAAAACAGTTAATCTGTCTCAGCAAGTTTATTTCTAAAGGTGTGTTGTACCTGACATGGCAGTAATATCATCATAATCCTTATGGTGCCAAAAGATTTGCAACCAAAATTACATGTTTTATCTGCGGTGATTTAAAAATTCACTCAAAGAATTAATGAAACTAAACATTTACCTGAAGAAAATAGTATTATTTTTCTTTGTTGTTGCAACTTTGCTTCACTTTTTTATGACCTGAGTTTGAACATGTTCCATTTTAATACAATTTGCAAGGAAGATTTGTGGTAATATATAAATGCACAGTCACAAATACCGACAAAGCTGCATTACCTACAATGTATTTGCAGAAAATGCTTGGTGGATTTTCAGTATCAAACATGATGTATTGGCTTTCTCCCCTACCATGTTTAATGTCATCATGCCTTTTATCCATCAAACTTGCTAAACACAGCTTTCCAGTGAATTACTCAGAGTTTAACTTTATAACCAAAGGAAACCCAAGCAAATTCTGAAATTTCAACTACAGTTTAAAAAAGAAACAGCTGTTGCCAATTTAGTTGTTAAAGCACACTACTTTTAGTTGATAAAGTACACTACTTAAAAACTGCTTTCGGGACTTGTAGTATATATTCAATAAAGCAAAGTTACCATCATAAATATATGATGAAAACGTAAAGTCATACTGATAATAAAACAGTAGTTTAGATTTTTTATAATAATAATAACTAACAGTTGGTATTGGTTTTGTGTTGCAACTCTTAATTGCTTGTTATGTGTATGCATGTGCAAAGTTGTTGAACATTTATGTTGATATGTTAATGTGGGACATCTTGTATTTGACCTAAATGTATTGTAGACAATAAAGGAATATATGTAATGCTTCCAACAGGATTTAACTCTGTACACTGTTGTTTTGTTACTTTGTAGAAATTCAAAGATAACAAGCTGATCAGCATTCAAAGGTAAACATACTTTCTTTGTGTTATGCCGTTTATTCCACTACTTTTTTTTAAATAGTTCCAAGGGTTATCGTTTTGTAGCAAAATCATTGTCTCACATTTTGTAGGTAATTATTGTCTCACATTTTTCATGAGAACAAGCTTTGGTTTGTTACATCACAAGAAATTTTCTGATTATTATTTATCAGAATTTTGTACAAACAGCACAAATTGGCAACAAAGTTGCTAATTTATGCTTCTCCAGCCGAAGTAACGTTGTTATAAAGCTCATTTGCTGCAATAGAGATGCTTCCTCCCTCTTTGATTGTCAAAAATAAACGAAATCACTCTTGCTTAACAAGGTCAGCGCTTACACCACCACACAGAAAGTGATGTCACTCCTAAAAACTGTTTTCAATGTGTGATGCAATCGCCAACATCCATTTCAATGTGTGATGCAATCGCCAACATCCATTCATGGAACACACATTGCATATACATTTATAACATTGTTTTTGAAGTAGGAGCAAAGTCCTTTTCCATGCAATCCATGTACTTTTTTTTTCTTTTTTCAGTCTAACGCTGGTTTGTTCAATGCCTTTGGTCAAGCAAGGGTGCTTCACACTTAATTAAATTTAAATGCATATTAGTTATTATGTGTCCCCTTCCCTGAAGGGGGCACATATTGATTTTACTCAAATTTGTTTTTTCAAAAACTTCACACTTAATTAAATTTAAATGCATGTTAGTTATTATGTGTCCCCATCCCTGAAGGGGGCACATATTGATTTTACTCAAATTTGTTTTTTCCTTTTATTTTCCAAACTTTGTCAGACTCGTTTTTCCATCAAATGTTTGATAGATTTGGATGAAACGCAGATGGTAGATATAGTTACGTAGATGTGCATCCCACTTTGTTTGTGTTGATAACCCCGGTATTTACGCTGTTCGCCCCCAAAAATGTTTTTTCCCTTCCAAAGTTTGTCCGACTCATTTTGCCATCAAATGTTTAATGGATTTGGATGAAACTTACACAGACGGTAGATATAGTTATATAGATGTGCATCCCACTTTGTTTGTGTTGATAGCCTCCATATTTATCACGCTAGCCCCCTAAAATTTCTGTTTTTTTCTGTTATGCAATAGTGTTTTAAGGGCAACGAGTTGTATGTGTTGGTGGGTTGCTTGGTGGACATTTTTGCGCCATGGTAGTTAGGGAGTTGTTAAAAGCCCTATGACGTCAGAAGCATTAACAGTTG
This sequence comes from Phallusia mammillata, assembly GCF_965637545.1. Taxonomy (NCBI): domain Eukaryota; kingdom Metazoa; phylum Chordata; class Ascidiacea; order Phlebobranchia; family Ascidiidae; genus Phallusia; species Phallusia mammillata. Next base: position 14,696,983 of record NC_137258.1, on the reverse strand, counting down.
TTGCTCGAAACACCTCTAGTGGTCAAAGTTTTAAACATTGGCGGATTGGGCTGAAATTTTGCAGTACTATTGTTTGAGTCATTGTGGTTTAATATTTTTTAGTTTGTGTGTCGAACCCCATTAGTTACCATACTAGCCCCCAAAAATGGATCAGTTTTTTAAACAGTGTCGGAATTGGCTGAATTTGGACAGCTCATAGAAATTACCATTTATAGGAGCTGGTTGTTGTATTCAACCATGTAGCCCCAATTTCACCCCACTAGCCCCCTAAAATGGGTGAGTTTATTAAAGGTCCATTTACCCCACCAGCCAGCTAACATAAGTGAATTTAAAAAAAAATGTCGGGATTAAATGAAATTTGCAAAGTTGTAGCTTGTAGAATTTGCTATTCATAGGTGTCCATTTTTTTGTTTTACCCTATTATACTATTTACTCCTTTTCTTCAAACAATAATGTTAAAAAGGACATACTTAAAACAATATCTTGGGTGAATCTGATTTGTATAGTTTGTACTCTACATAGTATTTTTATTTACGCCCAGTGCTGATCACTGTTTTTGCCTTACAACATCCGACTTTCTCATGGTTATCTCTTGAAATGCATTATTTTCAACTTTGCATGTGTGGGGACCCATGAGTTTCTGCCTGCTGGAGGACTAAGGTTATAAAAGATGGTGACTAATATAGGACCCAATATAAAATAAGCATAGGAAATATATTAATGTTTAAAAATAGGTTATAGTGTATGTGCAATGACAATATGTGGTAAGCCACCCTTCTAGTCATAGGCGCCGAGTTTTGCAAAAATGCAAGGTGGCGGACGTAAAGTATGACATCATTTTTATGTGACGTCACTAATGCGTGCAGCCACATGAGTTTAAACTCAAAGCCCAACAAACTTTCCATAGAATGTGCCATTTTTCAAAATCATAAAATACATTTTTGAAATAGTATTTATGTTGGAACACTTTGCACTGTAACGTTCAAAGGTTCAGCAGCATTTAAAAAATGTTTTATCACGTTGTTGTTGCTCTATATCACCTAAAATAACCATTTATTACAGCACAATCGAATTGTACACAATAATGGCCAAACATTCACTGCCAACAATTGTGTGTTTGGGGTCATAAACAAGGCACTAATCAAAACAGGTTGCAGTTTTTTGTTGCTTTTTGCCAACACACTTGTTTGAAAGCAAAATCGCTCATGATTTTTCTCAGATTTTACGATGTTTTGTATGATACTGCTACAAACAAACCAAAATATCCACAGTGGCCGCCACCGTGCTTTACAAACCCAAGGTGTCAGCGCCACCGCCAACTCGGCGCCTATGCTTCTAGTTATCCCAAAGTTTGAACTCGGTCTACACAGCGATTCACCCCACACTCAATTCATGATCCAGGAGTTTCATACTGTGTTAGTTGGTGCATTGTAAAGTATTTTAAAAATTTTGGTTGGATTCACCCCTTAATCCCGAAATATTCATTTTTAGTTTTATTAGTCCTTTAGGTCAGAAATAAAATTTTAGCCTGGTTGACTCAGTGGTCCTAAGGGAGTGATTTACTGGTGTAGAACTATGTCAGTTTAATGCAGAATGGAAAGACTCTGCTTAATGCAGAATGAAAAGAACTGCTTAACGCATAAACGGACATTTCACTAGGCAATTCTTTTTGGTGACTAGAAATCATCTCTTTGAGCAGCAATGCTATTCAGTTTTATTAAAAAAGCACACACAATTTCAGTTTAGGAAAATGTTTTATACCTTACACATGATTTAAGCTCAAAGCACATTACATCAGTTTCATATATTCTCCAAAAGCAGCGATAAATGGTCATAAGTCAGTTATTGTCAGCTTGGCTGTCCTACGATGAGAGGTTACTCAAGGTGAACTTGTAGGCATCTCATAACACAGTTAAAAACGATTCTTTTGCCTTTATTAGTGCTCATTAACCTTTTTAGTGGCACAGAACCCCTAAGGTATTTTGTCAAATTTTGCTGAACCCCAGAAAGAATAATCTTTATACAGGCAAAATAAATAGGCTACATGAAAAACAAGCATTTTTAACCAGTATCATAGCCAGAGGGACCATAGGGGCTGGGGGTTTCCCATTATAACGTAAAAAGACTTGTTGAGAGTTATAGCATAACATTAATTGTATAGTATACACATGTTAGTTAAATAAATTGGCAAAAAATGAAATTAGAAAATAATTATTAAAAAGATGCATGTTTTTTAGTTCTCTGTGGATAGCGATAGAACAAGAAATGGCAAGATTTTTATTAAATATTAAAGTAAACATTAGCAGTCATTAGAGAAATGACCTCTTACGCCCAGTATAAGTACATCTAGTGTTACTCGGGAAATACAAACAACAGACAACCTTGGGTTAGTTTTTCAACAACTTGTTGAAAGTTACAAAACATTTGGCACCCCCCAAATTTTCTGTCGCCTACGCCACTGTTTATAATCAACACACCCAAAGCATGTAATAGAAGTTGACTTCAATAAAACGCTTCACTGGTATGAATTGCAACATGTTAGTTAGATTGTTTATTTCTGTAATCACCTCACAATTCGGCCACCAAGTAGCAAGGCTGGGTTTATTATGTCACAATTGATCAATGGTGTACACAAGGTTAGTAGATTGTAACTAGATTGTACAGGCGAGCGTTGCTGGTCCCAACAATGATATGTTTCCAAAGATGCAAGAAAAAGTCATTAAACATTCAGTGTCAACTTTTACAAAGTAACAACTTTAGTAATAGATCAAAACCATCAACAGCATGTCTTAAACTGAGGATCACTGTTTGCCTTTTTAACTATAATACACTAAAACCAATGGACTATAAAATCCATGGTTAAACAAAATCAGTCGGTTTTAAATGAAGGAATATATATTTCAGCAATGTGGCATCATCAGTTCCTGTAATCGAAATTGATACAAGTTGATATAAAAAATGATGACTAAAACAAACACGCTAAAATAAATAAAAGCAGTGAAACACTGAAACAAGATATTACTTCTTCAAACTGTCAACGCTATCTGAACCAACCTCAAACCCAAACAGAACAAGCTAAACTGCGGGCATTAAATCAAGGGGGAAATGTTAAAATAAAGATAAGAAAAGTAGGGCAGGCACTCGCATGCAGGGATATACCAACGGCGGTGGGTGCCGATGGGTTCCTAACGTATTCAAGGCAGGACCAATTTTTGAATATTTATTTTGGTGTCCACTATTTTTTGCCTTTTGGCCTCGCACAAGTCTAAATTTTCTTTTATAGGTCTTTCAACAAAGGTAACGCAGAAACATGTGGCCATGTTAGGTTTCTGTTTTAAAATTTCAATGTGGTTGCTGGCGTAATGTCGTAATAAAGCTGCTTTGTCATTTTTTTCCTCAAAAAATTGAAATTTTTCCACACGGCTCTGTGTCCGCGCCACCATACAGCAAATGGGTTCTTTGTTTGGCCAACATAGCATGCATTGCATTTTATGCATGTAGCCACATAAATACCGAAGCCGCGGCAACAAGGATTTGTTTGAGACGCATTGCTCCACGGGTGTGTTAATTTTTTTGAGGAAAAAAAAACAAAAACGCCAAAGATAGAGTTGGAGATAATGGCAGTCAACCTGTAGTTGCTGCAACCCAAATTTGCTGAAGGTTTTTAGTCGAACGCATTCCAACAAAGTCTTGAGAGCAATTTTTAGAACCCCAGTCAAAATTGATGTTCGGGAAAATTCCACTGGCCCAAAAACGTCAACACGTTCCGAAAACAATTTCTGAATATTGCTTAGTAAACTGTTGTCCACGGATGTGTCATTGCTCCACGGGTGTGTTAAAAAATGTTAGTAATCCTCCCAGTGTAGCTGGCCGTTGATAAACCACGCAAGCATTGGGTTGCAGGTTCCTTTCTTTCGTCCTAAATACATAGGCTATGACTAAATCTTGCATTATGTTACGCAACGACAACTTTGGTGAACAAAAAGCTTGTAAATATCTGTTGCATTTACTACGATCTTTTGTTACCGGTCCGTGGATTTTTTATTTATTTATTTTTTACCGGTTCCACGGTGCAGAAAGGTTGGGAACCACTGGTATAGTAAATCGACAAAGAGGGCACACAATATATAAAATGGACATATATAGGAAAGCCAATTTTTTAGTTAATAATTGGTTTTGTTACTCTGCTGCTGTCATATATAATAGTCAATAAATTGACAATTTTAGATTGACCTGTCAGCATTATGGAGATTATGCTGAAACACAAAGACATCACAAACACATTTTGTTGTCCTACTGCAAAGAAATGGAATCAGAGATTAAACACTTGCGACAGTTCCTTGTTACATCTGAAGAAAGAGAAGCAAATGTACAGAAGAAATTAAGATACTACAGGCAAGCAAGTCAAATATATACTGTTTGAAATTAAAATTTACAGCATGATGGTTTGAAATTGGAAATTTATATCAAGATGTTGTTATTTTAGGTATTTGTAATAAAAAATATTTTTGTAATAGAAAATGGCAGGTCGCAAATAAACCGTTTCGTCATAAATCTTAACAAGACTGCAGCACACAATGCCATGTGTGGACTGCAGCACACAATGTCATGTAACTTTCTCAGGCACTGGGTCAAACCCTTGTTTTTTTAGATTGTTTGCAGCATTTTTTTTCTAAAAAAGGCCACATCTTATGAATTTGGAGTCAGTTAGCAATACCTTGCTTTTATTCATGTTTACCTAAAAAACAAGAAAACCACATGGCCTCAAATATAAAAACTTGACTGGTATGCTGTTAATTATATTAAAACCTTAACTGTTTATTGTCGAAAAGATTGGTAGAACAAAACTGCAATTACTTAAGGCAACTCTTTATTGACATTACTTCAGGTCGTAAAAATGTTGCAACTTTGTGTTTCTAAATAATCTTTGTAAAAAAATGACACAGTAGTATGCAAAAATTGCATAGTTAACAGCAACATTGGGCATAAAAATATACAACATCATTATTTATTCCACACATAATACACATTTTATTTGTGCATGACAATTCATGGTGCCATTACAATTCATGGTGCCATTACAATTGTGTTTTTTATCCTTTTTTGCCCTATCAGCACATCTGAATATCCCCTGTATGTTTCAAAACAAAAACTATAAACTAAAACAGCCTAAAACTTACCAAAGGACTTAACAGAAGTGGAAAAGCAAAGTAAAGCAGCCTATATCAGAATTATAGCAACTTAAAGTTGTATGCATTTAGTGAGTACTATAAATTATAAAATATTCTATTGAAGTACTTAATTTTTACTCAATAGTTGTGCAGACAGTTTTGTTTTATGGCTGGATTGCAACAACGTAATGTAAAAATTAAGATAGCTTCCTAAAAAGGCATCAATAATTACATTTCCCAAAATCTTATGTTTAAGTTTCTATATATACGTGTGCCACCATAGGCGCCGAGTTTTACAAAAATGCAAGATGGTGAATGTAAAATTAAACTGAAATTATTGTGATGTCACTAAAGTGAGGAACAACAAAAACCTCTAAACCGCAATCACTGAGACAACAATTTTTTGTTGGAAATAATGGTCATTGATTTATTTGCAAACAATTTTGCTTTTGGTGTCATAAAAAACACGGCACTAGTCAAGGTGGGGAACCTGCGGCCCAGAGGCCACATGCAGCCTTTTAGGGCACTAAGTGTGATGCCAAAATACATTTTAAAATCTTGATACTGCTGCACCCGTTAAAGAAAAATAAGTTAAAATATATTTTCGGAGGATTTTTTCATATCTTCCATTACTATTTAAAAAGTTCTAGGGCAGCGGTGTTCACACTAGAGCCAATGGTCCCATAGTGGTTCACAACGCAATTTCTATGAGACTACCAAGAGGTATGGCTCTACAATTTTACTTGTGTATCAAAGAAAACAATTGTTTGCACATAATACAATGTCTAAGACTTGTCTGTGATGTCTCAAGCTGCCCTTAGATCATTGATATGTGTGAACAAGCACATCTACAAGTGAAATAAATCCTAAATGTTGTAGTGTAGGTGGAAATATAGTGAGAAGTTTATTTACCTTTATTCAGCTTAGACCGTAATTCCCACCACTCTGCAAGAGAAAATTACACAATGACCATTTCGTAAATCAAAAAGTTTGAACACCACTGTCCTAGGCCTAGGAAATAGTCTATGCCAGTGCTTTTCAACCGGGTGTATTGTACACCCCAGGGTGTACCATAATTTTTAAAGGGTGTACCACTTTGATGGGGTGTACTGGGGTGTACCAGATACAAAATATAATATACCCATGACTAGGTATCACAATAGGCAGGTTTCAGTTTAACAGACTGACTGGAGTGTACAATATATGGCACAACATGCATATCAATTAGTGTACGTAGATTTTGAGATACAAAACTCTATTTGTGACGTCATAGTTTAACATTTCATTTCATAATCGATGTTAATGGTAGTTCATTTTGAAGTAGAAAGTGGATTATGGCTTGTTGGTATTTTGCTCATCATTATTTCTGTTAGGACCACAGAATCAGTGTGTTACAGGGTTGAACATTTTTTTCACTGGGGTGTACAAATTTTGAGTGAACGTTAAAAGGGTGTACCGCTTCAAAAAAGGTTGACAAGCACTGGTCTATGCGGCCCACACAAGTGTCGATAAAACGTTGAGTGGCCTTATGAACAAAAAGCTTCCCCACCCCTGCACCAGCTAAAGGTTGCAATTTTAAGGCACATTTTAATGCCATGTCACCAGAAAGTTTTTTCAAAAGGAAAATCTTTTTCCCTTTTTCAAAATTTTACAATTTTTTGTACAAAACTTTACAAACTGCCCTAAATATATACGGTGGCAACACCAGGCTCAGAAAACCTGAGATAGTTGTGCCTCCGCCACTTACTCGTCACCTATGTGTGCTACTATACTATCAGCAAGAAGAAAATGAAGTTTTGAATGTAGTACAATAATAAAACATGATTTTTAATTCTGAAAAACAGATCAGCAAATCTTCAAAGCCAAAGCAGAATAAGTAAATTGCATTTTAAAACATTTGCTCATGTTCTCGTTACTGCACAACTTAAAGCAAAAAGTTTGCATGATAAGCTTGAGGTATGTAATGAATTTGTTTGTAAAATTTATTTTTGCTAAAATACATAACATGATAATGCTCAAATGGTTTAATAAGTTTTTGATAAGCTTTTTATATTGCATGTCAAAGTGCAAATAGTTTTAGTTCTTATTTCTTCAAGGGATTTTAAACAAAGTTGCTTGTGTTTTAATCCCTGCAGGTCAAGGTTCTGTAAACCATGATATGGGGTTCTCTGAACTGCAGAACCTTGGGATTGCAATGCTCACAGGAGTTTTGTGAACTGTAAGGTTCCACAGGGGTTTTAGAAAAAGTATAACAACCCACCTAAGCAACATGACAATGTGTTATGAATTTTATCAAAGTCAGCTATAATTATGTGCTTAGGATGTTAAAAATAATATCTTCAGAAGATTTGATCAAATGCCTTGGGCCCTATATTAGATCAGGGGTACCCAACCTTTTATGCCTCAAAATAGATTTTTGAGGTAGTAGAACTCTCAGAATCTACCATTCTAATACAAATTAGCAACTTAATGCATGACAATGTGTTCATTACCAAATAATAATATGCATTCTTCTGAGCCTTGTTTTAGGTTTTTATCATGGTTTGTTTATGATTTTTTTACAGTGCAACTAGCGCAGTGTTTCTTAACCTGGGGGTTGCAACCCCAAAAGGAGTTGCTAAGCATTTTTGAAGGGGTCACAAAGACACAACCCAACTCGGGATGATTTTACCCGTATCATCAAAACTTTCCCTGTGACTTCTGTTTGTTATAGTAACTGACATGACAGTTTGATTTAGAATTGTCACAACAGGATTTGCGATTATATACTTCTGTATGATTGTGTTTTTTAGCTTTTTTGACATAAAACGCATGAAATGGTTTAAAGGTTTTTGGTTACATGAGCCATAACCACAACTTTGAGGGTTTTTCTATGCGACATTTGTTAGTAAATGTAAGAACACATTCTGGTGGGGATTGTTTGTGTGAGAAAGCATCTACAGAGGGTCGCAGAGTAAAAAGGGTTGAGAAACACTAAACTAGCGCCATTTTTATGGGTCCCCTTTGTCACAAATATTCTAGACCGCCCCATGATAATATCCCACGACCCAATTTCCACACATCACGGGTAATCTCGGTACGTCTAGACTCTAGAGTCTTTCGTTGCAGGCGCTATTGTGTTGTCATTGTTGTAGTGTCCCAGTTTTATCGCTTTGCCGTTGCCCGTTGCAGTGTCCATTGTTTTATCTAAAGGAAATCGTCACGGCATGTTAGCGCCTTTTACCCTTTTCATTGTTGCATCAGATATATAAGCGCCCCAATCTAACGATTCAAACAGTGTTGCCAGGTTGCGCTTTTGTCGCCGAATTGGGCTACTTTGGACGTCGAGTTGCAGGCTTTTTTCATGAGTTGCGGGTTGCGCCTTTTTGGGTGGGTTTGTGAATGGCGTTTTCTGCCGTGTGACGAGTAATGATTGCATTATTATTGTGACGTTAAAAACCTTGTAAGTTCAATTTTGACAAAAGAACTAATGAAACTGCCCAGAGCGTCGGAGATTTAACATCCTGCTGGGCAAAAGAATGCTTTCAGCCCACGCAATGCAACGTTCACTTTTCAAACAAAGAAATTTAATAAACGCCTCCATTGTTACCACGTAATAAGAATTGTCTCTTGGCAAAAAATATTATTTTATGTTTTAAAGGTCATCTTACTTTGTTATTAATGCGAAACATGTTTGTTTTAAAGTGGAGATTGAAAAATTAAAAAAAAAACAGCATGAAAAGTGGGTAAACAGAGCGTGTTCAATAAAGTGTTACTGGAAACAGTTCAAATTCAATTTTAAAATGAAAAAAAAAATCTGATCAGGAGAAACCTGAATAATTATCACACAAATAAGTGAAAGTAGTGAAAATCAATTGCATTTGAGGTATTTGTAAAATTGGGCCTCTTTTGGGCTACTTTTGATTGGTAAAGTTGCGCTTTTCCGCAATTTGACCTGGCAACACTGGATCAAGATAAGAGAGAAGAAGATAGAGATAACTGCGAAGTACTGCTGGATTGTTTTTTGTTTTTGTTTTGATTACGTGTGGTTGGACGTGAATAAATGTAAAAGGGAAGGTTTGCTGCCGATCAGAGTACACGTGCGTTAGCTGCTAAGGAACTTCCGATAGTCAGTCCCAATCTTTTGCGTACCCGTGAAAACGGGAACGTGACACCCTTCCCTTCAGGGAACACACATATATTACATAATGTCTTGTCCGTTTTTTTTTTCGTTTTTCTGTCTAACGATGGTTTGTTATACACATTTGGTCAAGAAAGAGTACTTTAAATTTATTCAAATTTGGACAGATGTTATTTATTTATCCATATTTGATCCTCCTGAAGTTTGACCCCGAATGACCCAAGGGTTCACCCACAGGCCCCCAAAAAGTAAAAATTAAAAAAAAGGCTGTACTGACCAAAGTACATGATCTAGGAGTTTTATACTTTGTTGTTTGGTGCAATGTAAGGTATTCTAAAGAATTTTCTAACTCTTAATTTGATTCACCCATTTTTCAACCCTTTAACCCCCAAATAATCGGTTTTAGTTTTTCCAGTCCTTTAGGTCAGAAATGCAGGCCCGTTATATGTGCTACATTTTTGTAAAAAATTGTTTACAGTGGGTTACTCATTTAGTGTTCAAAATTTTGGCTCAATAGCCAAATGGTTACCCTTACAGCCCATAATATATCTACACTGGAAAGCAATTCATTGATTTACAATTGCGGCGCTTTAATGTATAGTGGGAGATCGCTGCTTGGTGCGTGAATGGCGTTCTACAAGGCAATCTTTTTGATGATTATACATCAGCGCAGTAATGCTATGTGGTTTTATTAACAGGGTTCCCACCCACTTTTGCAAAAGTCCTTGAAAAAGTATGGAATTTGGCGTCGAAAATGCCAGATAAGGATAGGAATTTAAATTACGTAACGTTTGTATATTCGTTGCGAGTATGGTAAATTTGCTACATATACCATAGCATCTTTTCTAGTTTTACTGTGGAAATTGCTCATTTTTTCGATCAAGGTTATGGAAATTCGTTTTTTTTTCTTGAAAAGTTTTGGAAAAGTCATGGAATTTTTAAACAACAATTGCGCGGGAACCGTGTATTAAGTTAGCATGCATATTTTCAGTTTTAGCGAAGGTATTATATCTTAGAATATACATGTGTGTGAGGACTCATTAAATATTTTAAGCCAAAATTTATTTTGGTTGACAAGGCCAAAAACGCAATTTGTTTCCAAAAAACAGACAATCACCAGTACAACATAATAATTACAGCTGCAACTATCACTTTGTGACATAACAAAGCACCTTATGGGAATTCTTGGTGTGAACATGTCAACATATCCTAATAATCACGATTGACTGGTTGGGCACCTCTGGTTTAGATCAAATTTAGACAAATCTGGTCAATAAATGTAATGAGTTTTTAGTTTCAGGATGGGGTTGCATATTTATTACTTTACATCAGTGGTTCTCAATCTTATACAGATCGCAAACCACCGAACAACTTTTTCTATCACTGTGTACCACTTAAACCAGTGGTTTGCAACCTACTGTCACGCACGCCTTTTATAAATTTTTGCAAGTCTGCGGACGCCAAACGTAGTTTACCGCAGGTCTTTTTATGTTTCACTTTTCTTGCATTGTACATTATTACGGTTTTAAATCACTTTCATTCACCTTCACAGTCCTATAAATTTTCTGGTATATATTTTACATGAATCAAGTCTATTTATACACTGTGTCAGTAAAGTCAAACACTTTTGTTGTACAAACTGATAATGTGCATTTCCCTGGCCGATCTGAAAGGTAATTAAGTGGTTACTATCTGCTTTGCTACAGTACGGCAGTGGATTATTGCAGGTCATCATCTAATCATTGCAAAACTCAATCAAGAACTAAAAGGGTGGCTTAGCACGTTTTGCCATTGCACATATGCTATAACCTATTTGAAACATCAAAATATTTCCTACACAGGCAGAAACAAATGGGTCCCCACATGCAAACTTAAAAATAGTGCATTTCAAAAGATAACCATCACTAAGTTTGGTGTTGTAAGGTAAAACACAGTGATCAGTACTGGGCTTAAATAATAATGCTATTAGAAGTACAAACTATACAAATTCGATTTAATTCAGACATTTGTAGATCAGTGCTCTTCAACCTTTTTAGAGTCACGGAACCCTTAAGGTATTTTTCAACTTTTGCAGGGCCCCACAAAAAATAATCTTAATACATGTAATACCAGTAGCTAAAAAACAGGCATTTTTAACCAGCGGCATAGCCAGAGTGGCCAAAGGGGCCTGAGGTTTCCCATTATAACGTAAAGAGACTAATTATGGGTCCCCTTTCCTGAAGGGGACACATATTGATTTTACTCGAATTGTTTTGTTTTTTTTTCTTTTTGTTTTTCTTCCCAAAGTTCTTCCGACTCGTTTTTCCATCAAATGTTTGATGGATTTGGCTGAAATTTACACAGATGGTAGATATAGTTATGTAGATGTACATCCCACTTTGTTTTTGTTGCTAACCCCAGTAGTTACCCCGCTAGCCCCCTAAAATTGGTATTTTCCCCCCGAAGTTTGTCCGACTCGTTTTTCCATCAAATGTTTGATGGATTTGGCTGAAATTTACACGGATGGTAGATATAGTTATGTAGATGTGCATCCCACTTTGTTTTTGTTGATAACCCCAGTATTTACCCCGGTCGCCCCCTAAAATGGGTGTTTTTACCCAAAGTTTGTCCGACTCGTTTTTCCATCAAATGTTTGATGGATTTGGCTGAAATTGATGGTAGATACATTCATGTAGATGTGCATCCCACTTTGTTTTTGTTGATAACCCCAGTATTTACCCCGCTAGCCCCCTAAAATTGGTATTTTTCCCCCGAAGTTTGTCCGACTCGTTTTTCCATCAAATGTTTGATGGATTTGGCTGAAATTGATGGTAGATATAGTTATGTAGATGTGCATCCCACTTTGTTTTTGTTGATAACCCTAGTATTTACCCCGGTCTTAAAATGGGTGAGTTTTTTAAACAGTGTCAGAATTGGCTGAAATTTGGATTTCTTGTATAGTATGCCATTTATAGGTGTCGATTGTTGTGTTCAACCCTGTAGTCCTAACATTTACCCCACAAGCCCCCAAAGTGTAAAACGTATTTGTATGTTACTGGGCACCACAAACGAAAGATTTCTTTGGCGCAATAGTGTTACAAGGGCAACCAGTTGTATGTTGCTCGTTGGTGGGTTGCTTGGTGGTCGTTTTTGCGCCATGGCAGTTAGGGGCTTGTTAACAGCCCTATGACGTCAGAAACATTAACAGTTGTTGCTTAAAACACCTCTAGTGGTCGAAATTTTAAACATTGGTGGATTGGGCTGACATTTTGCAGTACTATTGATTGAGTCATTGTGGTTTTTATATATTTTTTAGTTTGTGTGTTGAACCCAATTAGTTACCCTACTAGCCCCCTAAAATGGGTCAGTTTTTTAAAACGTTAAATAGGACATACTTCAAACAATATCTGGGGTGAATCTAATTTTATAGTTTGTATTCTACATAGTATTATTATTTAAGCCCAGTGCCGATCACTGTGTTTTACCTTACAACACCCGACTTTTTCATGGTTATCTCTTGAATTGCATTATTTTCAACTTTGCGTGGGTACCCATGAGTTTTTGCCTGCAGAAACGACTAAAGTTATAAAAGACGGTGACTAATATGGGACCAATACAAAATAAGCATAGGAAATATATTTATGTTTTAAAATAGGTTATAGTGTATATGCAAGGGCAATATGTGCTAAGCCACCCTTCTAGTTTCAAACACTAATTGTAGCATAACAACACTTAACACTAATTGTAGCATAACACTAATTGTATCTTTCTATAGTATACACATGTTAGTTAATTAAATTGGCAGAAATGAAATTGGGAAATAATTATTAAATAGATATGTGGTTTTTCATTAGCTCTCTGTGCATAGCGATAGCTCTGTGCAAGAAATTGCAAGACTTTTCGTAAATATTGAAGTAAACATCACCAGTCATTACAGAAAATACCTCTTACACCCAGTGTTACTCAGAAAATAGGAACAACAGATGATCTTGGATTTGTTATTCAACAACTTTTTAAGTCACAAAATATTTGGCATCCCCCAAAATTTTCTGTTGTCTACGACACCGTTTTTCCCCAACACACCCAAGCACATAATAGAAGTTGCCTTCAATATTCACTGATTCACTGAAACGAATTGCCATGTTACTTGGATTGGTTGTTTCTGTATTTGTCTTGTAATTCGGCCAGAGTAGCAATTAAAGGCTGGGTGTATTACGTTACAATTGATCAATGGTCTACACCAGGGGTGGGCAACATACGGCCCGCGACGGGATTTTGAGCGGCCCGCGGACAGTTTCCAGTCTTACATGATAATGTGGCCCGCGGCCACAGTCTGCCGCAATCCCCCATTACTTGCTTACTACGTCAAATTACAGTTGTAACGCTCCCCAATAGCAAAAAAAATTCCCGCCGTTGTTACCATTGCACCATACGTCCATTGTTACGACATAACTACCAACCTTGTGTGTGTCCTACTTTAACGGTTTTCTTTGTTTCCACACGTATAGCCTAGTTCAGGCAGGGGTGGGGAACCTGCGGCCTTTCAGGGCACTAAGTGCGGCCTTCGATGGCAAAATACATTTTTAAGATGTTGATATAACCGACTGCACCAGGCGCTGAAAAAAATAGACAGAAACGTATTTTTGACTTGATTGCAGATTATTTTTTGATTAGTTCCAGGGCAGCGGTTTTCAAACAAGACCCATGTGGTCCCATAGTGGTACATAAAGCGATTTCCATAGTTAGGACTACCAAAAACTCCAGGTTCAGCAATTTCTAGGTTAAATAAATCCTGAATGTTGTAGTGAAGATGAAAATGTAGTGAGGAATTTTAATTAGCTGGGACCGTAAGTCCTACAAACTACGAGGAAATAGCAAAACGACCATTCTGTAAGTCAAAAAGTTTGAACATCACTGCCCTTGGCCTGGGAAATAGTCTATGCGGCCTACAGGAGTGTCGATAAATCGTTAGGTAGCTTTTATAAACAAAAAGGTTCCCCACCCCTGGTTTAGGTGGTCAAAAATCCGTTTTAAATCACTGGATAAATATGCGATTAATGTAGCGATTCAGGAATCCGGCCCGCCAAGTACTTTATTTTCCCATATCAGGCCCGCCGACTGGAGAAGTTGCCCGCCCCTGGTCTACACCATGGGTTCCCAACTGGGGGTATGAGATTAAACATTGAGGGGTACGAAGATCCTTGGGCCACAGAGCAGCTTTTTAAACAAATTTCACAGTTCAGTTTTATTTTGGAATTGTAAGTGATATAATGCCATTACGGTCTTTGTTTTAAAAAAAAATTATCTACAAATAATTGTTGTTATTTGGTAAAAAGCCTTATTGTCTCATGCCAATGCTTTTTTTACTTACTGCCAGCAATAAACAACAAAGCACAAAGTTAGGAATATAATGCACAGATAAAGGAGGCATTCAATGCAGTCTTGCTGTAAATCTGCTACAAACGGTCTACTATCCACCTCTAGAACTAGAGAAAGTAGGGGTAGTTGGGCCAAAACGGGCATGCGGGGCAAAGCGGACACCTCATTGTTTTCATATTAAATGAACTGTCACTATCAGTTTGCTCTTTCTAGAAGTCTAGAATAGAACTATTTTTAAATACGATGGCCTAATTTTATTCTTGGATAAAATATTTAGTAAAATTATTTTACAAGTTTAAAATACTGATTTAACGTTTAATTATCTATAAAAGCAATTTAATTTTGCAATTTAAATTTAATTTCTATATATCTGAAAATTCCATCATAATTATTGGGGGGGGGGGGGGGGGTACGAAGAATGCTCTGACCTGACAAAGGGGACGAGCAGCAAAAAAGGTTGGGAACCCCTGGTCTACACAAAGTTAACAAGATGGTACAGGCTAGCGTTTTTGTGCACAACAACGATAATATGAATCATATTTAAATTGCTACAACAACCTCGGGAAACTCCTGCGGAACCGTTAAAGTTTAAGGAACCCTTGAGAGAATTGTACGGAACCCCGGTTGAAGAGCCCTGGTGTAGATCAAATGGTGTGTGTAGTACATCGATAAATAGGGTACACAATATATAAAATGGAAATATATAGGAAAGTCACCTTTCTGGTTTATTTTTGACTACGAAACCGGCATCTCTATCGTCTTAATTAAGCTTCATAACAACATTAATTAAGCTAGGGGAGTTTAAATTAGCAACTCTGTTCATAATTTGTGTTGTTTGTGCAGAATTCTGATAATCAGGAAAAACTGTTAATTATGGGTTCCCTTCCATGAACTTTTTATGTCTAACGCTGGTTTGTGAGACGCGTTTGGTCAAGAAAGAGTGCTTCAATTTTTTTTAAATTTAGACAGATGTTAGTTATTAATCCAAATTTGATCCTGAAGTTTGACCCCGAATGACCCAACGGTTCACCAACAGGCCCCCAAACTTTTTTTAAAAAACAGCTGTACTGACTAAAGTACATCATTTAGGAGTTATATGCTTTGTTGTTTGGGGAAATGTAAGGTATTTTAATGAATTTTCTACTTTAAAAAAAGATTTACCCCTTAAACCCCAAAATATTTGTTTCTGTCTAACGCTGGTTTGTTAAACGCGTTTGGTGAAGAAAGAGTGCTTTAAATTTATTCAAATTTGCACAGATGTTAGTTATTAATCCAGATTTGATCCTTCTAAAGTTTGATCCCGAACGACCCAGCGGTTCACCCACAGGCCCCCAAAACGATTTTTTTCAAAAACGGCTGTTTTGACTAAAGTACATAATCAAGGAGTTTGATGGTTTGTTGTTTGGTGCAATGTACGTGTTCTAAAGATTTTTCTAACTGTTTATTGGATTTACCCCTTAAACCCCGAAATAATTGGTTTTAGTTTTAGGTCAGAAATACAAGCCCTAATGTGCTAAAATGTTAAACAATTGTTTGCAGTAGGTTATTCGTTTAGTATTTAAAATTTTGCCTTAATCAGCCAAATAGTTACTTTTACAGTCCATAATATGTGTACACTGTCAGTCAGATAGAAGTCTCAAATAGGTTTACGATTAGGGCGGGTGAATGCAGAGCGTGAGGGCTCAGCTTGGCGTCCGGACAGGTGTTTTACAAGACAGTCGTTTTGGTGATTAGAAATCAGCTGTTTTTGCGCGGCTATGCTTTGTCGTTTGATTAAGTGGTCATGCACATTTTTAGTTGGAAATTGTGTTCAAAAACTGACCTTGAATGACAATATCAAGGTCAAAGCATGAGATTAAATTGAAAGTATTTTTCCTGTTCTTATTTACTGATTTTTTTGTAATTATATGACAATAATGATGCAAAAAGAATATGGACAAAACTTTTAAAGTTGGGTTAATGCCTTTAGAAAGTTTTTCCTTAAGAATCTAAAAATAACCGGAACGTTTGTTTACCGTAAATCCGCACAAAAACAATCATATGTGTAGATCAAATAATGTGTATAGTAAATTGGTAAATAGGATATAGAATATATAAAATGGAAGTATATTAGAAAGCCACCTTTCTAGTTGTGATAAAGCGCTTTACAAATATCAAACTCGGTTAACCATTTTCATCTGTATTTTACAGCTTACCTGATTAAAACATGTGAAATTACTGAAAATAATATTTCCCACTTTTACTCTTTATCTTGTACACTGAGGGTGTCAAACACGCTGCCTGTGAAGTAACTTTTAGAAGTTATGGGTTTTATTCAGGCGGAATAACCTGTCAGACCCAGTGATTTAACATAATACAATCGTTCTCTATTAGTGGCATATACATTGTTTTAATAGTATGATCGAAATAGCCCATCTTTAGAATCAGCAATTGTTGCGTCATTGTATGCCATTTGTTTTTACACAAAGCAATAAAGCACAGTTGGTTCTTTCACTTTGCTACACTTTACATCTGTTGGTTATTGTTTAATGCAGTATTTGTTGCTATGTTAAACTGTAATAAATGTTTCAATAATACATGCTAACTTTTGATTTCATTACAAAAATCATTATCAACTGTTTTAGATTAAACTTCGCTATCAATTAGAAGAAGATTTTCATTGCAAACTGTTGACTCATTTTGCTAATTACAAAGATCTCTGGAAAAGACAAATTTGCTCAAATAACAAACTAGAAGTAGCCAAAGAATCAATAAAAGACCATCAAGCAAGACTTAATATTTATGCCTCACATTGTGTAAGTATGCATTTCTTACTTATAAAGGGCGACATTTTTTCATCTTTAATTTGAATTTAACAGAAGAGGTTTGTCTCACATATTCGCAACAAAATTATGATTGCACTGTACAAAATTATGATTGCACTAACACTGTTACCAATTAACCCAGTGGTTCTCAAACTTATCAAACTATCCGACAGGGTTTCTTTCGGTGGTTTCTTTTCCTGTCGAACCCCACCCTCTTTCCTAACACGGGTGGTTAGTTTATAGGGCCCCCTCGACTGGTCCCACCAACGTTCCCTCCCCAGTCGTGTTAACCATCACTGCGCCAACCTCATTTTCTTGTGAGCCCCAGTCACATAACGCTTTATAATACGGTGTAGCTGCAGCGCGTTTTGGTATCATCCACCAATTGTGCCCTTTACTGTTTTGCGCTTAATAACGTTTTAACGTTGCGCAGCTATTTCCGGCTTGGTGATTGTTTTTAGTGCTATTGTGTCGCTATGTTGTCTTTCACCAAGCGAAATAAACTCAACTCAACTTCTTTCTGTTGCGATGCCTCTGGAAAAGTTTTCTGGACTTGCGACGCGCACCGGCAAATAAAAGTTAATGAGGACACTTATTATTAAAGTTGTGTTTATTGATACAACAACAAAAAGCCACGAAACGGAAATATTCTGCGACGCCCTTGGTAAATTCAAACTGTGCACCAGGGCGTCGCGACGCACAGTTTGCACAGAACTACTGAATTAACCTATACATGCCAGTGGGACCCATTTATTTCTGCTTGCAAAAACGATTATGTTGTTAAATGCTTTGTACAAATAGGAATCCAATTGAATTGGGTAACATATGAATCTGTTGTAAGCAGGGAGTCGAACCGCTTGTCATATGGGTTCAGGTTCGGTTCGGGTTCACTTGGTTTTGTTTTTAAGGGTTCGGGTTCGGTTCAGGTGTTTAAAAATGTATATTTTCGGGTTATGGTTTTGTTCCGGTTTGGTCAAATTATCCGGTCCGAACCGGTTTGCGGTTTTTAAACCGGTTTAAATTTTTATTCATTTTAATTTAATTGTACCCATCATCTACCTGGCCTAACAAACTCCAAAAGAATTTTGCTGGTACAATGTTATTTTTGACGCGCCCTATAAGTGTTATTTTG
Source organism: Phallusia mammillata (assembly GCF_965637545.1). NCBI lineage: Eukaryota > Metazoa > Chordata > Ascidiacea > Phlebobranchia > Ascidiidae > Phallusia > Phallusia mammillata. The sequence continues at coordinate 14,678,398 of NC_137258.1, read as the reverse complement.
CGTATTCGTCAGTGCGCTGCTTTGAACAAAATCACAAAATATAAAACAAACTGCATTTTTTACTGGTTCGGTTCCGGTTCGGGTCCAACGCCAAACAAAATATGCGGTTCAACTCCGGTTCGGGTTTTTAGAAAATCGTAATTAGCGGTTCGGGTTCGGTTCGGGTTTAATGAAATTAACCGCTCAAACCGGTTCGCGGGTTCGGGTTCAGTTCCGGTTCGACTCCCTGGTTGTAAGTATGGCAAATAAGCTTAGTATCAACAAAATTTTAGCTCTTCCGGCAGTTTTTATTTATTTTAATATGCCAACGTTTCGATGTCCCATACGAAACACCTTCATCAGGGTTATGACATAAATTGCAAACATTATTCAAACATTATTTATTATAAAGCGAAAAGGGCGGCGAAAAACACACACAAAAAAGGGATGAGCAAGTTCTCAACAAGTTGACGCAATGAGCAAGTTCTCAACAAGTTTGTTTCTATCTTGCATAAAGAACGGAAATGCATTTCGGATGCAATGTTTCATCAGTTGCACAGCACCGATGGTTCTGCCCCACGGCGTACGGACTGCCAAAAGTCCATAAAACAGATGTGCCCCTTAGGCCAATCGTGTTTTTTGTTGGAAGCCCGACTCGCAACCTCGCAAAATACCTGGCTCGACTATTGGCGCCCTTGGTAGGTAACACAGAACAGGCTACACGGTAAGGAATTCTGAGGAGTTGGTTAAAGCAGTCACAACGCAACGGCCACAGGATAAAGATGAAACGTTGGTTTCGTTTGACGTAGTCTCGTTGTTTACCAACGTACCAATTGACCTGGCACTGAAAATCGCTAAGTCAAGACTGCTGGAGGACTACAGCCTTAAGGATAGAACCAAGTGGTCATATGACGACATCCATCTTGGACTAGAGATTTGTTTGCAGCAGACTTACTGTACATTTGGAGGCCAGTTTTACAAACAAGAGTATGGCACGGCCATGGGCTCTCCAGTTTCGGTGGTAGTTGCCAATATGGTCATGGAGTCGGTGGAAGTACGCGCTCTCCCAACGTTTACCACACCACCACGATTCTGGCAAAGATATGTGGATGATACATTCTGCATCATCAATATTAGCCAGGTTACAGCGTTTCTAGATCACTTAAACAACGTGCAACAAGGAATCGCGTTTACCATGGAATTGCAAACTAACAACCGCCTTCCCTTTCTGGATGTGGAGGCATTACTGGTGTAACGGTTACAACATTATTGTGCAATGTTTATGAAAACGATTGCATGTTATTTCGCAATAACGTTTCACACCACGAAAAGGAAATGGTTACCTTCAGTTCTGCATAGACTAATGTTTATATTTCCGTTTCTATGGTAGTCATAAGTTATTTTCAGCCATTTTTCGGGTTCCAGAAAGATCTAACAGTAAACATAGTGTTTATTCCCTTATGACACATATTTCCGTCGGTATTCGCAATGTTTCCGCAGTTGTGTTTCGTATTAGAACGCGACGTTTCCACCCTGTGAAAAAGCATATGGTGTTCACCAAAAGGCGCTATGGCACTATAAATTACATGGCTACCTTAAAATAAATAATATAAGTAATATGAGAAAAAGAATTCGTACACCGGCTTATGTTTCGCATTGTTATATAAGCGTGGACTTTGATGTTTGCGGCGGGCTATTTTCGGCCTTCTTTTCGTCGTTCTATTTGAGGCTATTGGTGGCTTCTATTTCCACCGGGAAAGCTTCTATTTTTGGCTTCTATTTTTATCCCATGTGGAAGTGTAGCTGATTTGGACGTTCGCCTTTAATGTTATTCAAGAATACAAAGAAAGAAGAGACATATGTGTGACTGTTAATCAGTCAGCTGTTATTAAGATGCAAAGATCAGACTCTCCAAATAATTTCCAATGAACATCATAGTTTACATTGTAGCCGCCATTCACAAGTCGTCATCGAGGCAGGTCGGGCTACACTGGCAACAGACGGGAGACTTTCCACGCGAGTGTACCACAAACCAACGAGCACCAGGCGCTACTTGCATTTTACGTCTCACCATCCTCTACACCACAAGAGAGCTGTGGTAAAAGCGCTAACAGATCAGGCCCGAAGGTTGACCACAGAACCCGGAATGCTCCAAACCGAATTACGATGGGTACACCGGGCCCTGCGGTTAAATGGCTACCCGAACTGGATCCTCCGTGACCGAAGAACCACGGGTGCTCGGAAAAAGATTCAGTCCAAAGAGCGTGCTTTTGTTACCTTGCCATACATTCCCAAGTTAACAGACGTAATCCGTCGCATGTTAATCGACTTTGGGGTCTCGGTAGGGATTAGACCAGTCAACACACTACATCAGATGCTGTCGCACCCCATTGATACAAACGCGGCAAGGGGTGTGGTGTACGCAATCCCATGTCAACAGTGCAAGGAGATTTACATTGGCGAAACAAGAAGGTCTCTGAATACGCGCCGTAAAGAACATGAAACGGATGTAGCAAAGAAAGATGCTAAAAAATCGGCATTAGCACAACATGCTACTGTCCTCAATCACACCATAAACTTCTCTGCTGCCCAGGTGTTAGCGAGAGAAACCGACTTTCACATGCGAGGTTTCCTGGAGTCGTGGAACATACATTCTCATACCAACACGATGAACGTTAAAACGGATGTTCTAATGCCGATAACTTATCGGTCGCTTTTGCACCATTGAGCTAGGTGTTATCACTCGACCATTGGTGCGCACTGCGTTTTTTCCACCGCCCTTTTTGTGTGTGTGTTTAGCCGCCCTTTTCGCTTTATAATAACTTGTGTTTGCAATTTATGTCATTACCCTGATGAAGGTGTTTCGTATGGGACATCGAAACGTTGGCATATTAAAATAAAAAAAACTGCCAGAAGAGCTAAAATTTTGTTGATACGTTATGCCTGGCAGCAACAGTGTATTCATGGCAAATAGTGTTTGTGGATAAGCATCAAATAGGATCTACTACATATAATTCCCTACAAGTGTTTATATTTAAAAACAACAGTAAATGCCACAACGGAAAGTGTTGTCACTAGTACCTTTCAAAGACACAGTGCAGGAAGGTATGTGTCAGTGCATAAAATTTGTATTGGATTTAGACATAATATATATTTGTAATTGTGGCTGCCATTTCCTGAAATGGGCATGTGTTTGTACAGTTTTGACTAAATAGGCTTTTTTTCATATTGATACAAGAACAAGTGATTCAGGTATAGTCAATGTTTTAAACAGGATGGGCGGCTGTCTGTAGTTGTTCACTGCACATTTAGACCTTGGTTTAACCCATGATTTACCCATATACTCTGATACAAGTAGTAAAAGAGTAACAGGCCAATGAGACTGCTCTACATGATCTGAAACATGATTTAGTGCAGTGGTGTTTAACCATTTTTGCAAAATCAGCCCTGTTTGTGGCTTAGGATAAAAATCGCCCCCTATGAGATTAATATTTTGTATGAAATACGGCTGTTATCAAATAAAGGCTTTTAATTTTTTAAATTAAAAAGAGTCATTATTAAATAAGGATAGTTGAAATTACTAAACAAAGTTTGTTTAGCAATAAACAAAAAGCTCTCAGTCATTAAATCTAGGCTCCTAATTTTTTGTTTAAAATAAAACCACACCAATGTGTTTAAGTAAATTGATTTTGTGCGTATATTGAGGTTTACTGCATAGGAAAAAAATATTTTATGAAATTAAATAAGTAAAAAATTAATTGATAAATTTTCAAATAATTAAAAATAAAAAATAATAAATTTTTTTAAATAGTCAAATAATTATTTATTTGATAACAGCCCTAGTATAAAAGTGCTTGCCTCTCATGCAGAGGTGAGTAATTAGGTTCAATCAGCAGCCCTAAAGGTAACAATCAAAACCTAAAACACTATATACGGATCTGTTCATAAGTTTAATGGTGAAAATAACGGCCCAAATAGACGTAAAAAGCGACATGCTTTATTGTTCAAACGTTTCGGCAAATGCTCATGCCATCATCAGTGATATGAAAGCCACATCAATTGCACCCATTTATATACACTTTAGTCGCATAAAAGAATGATAATGCGGTGGTTGATGTCGCCAAGGTATGGTAGTTTGATGCAACTAAATTTGGTGTTGGAATCCAAATCTGTGGACTTAGCTACATTGAGGTAGCGTCTGTTTAACACCAACCTAATACACCTGGATACGAACTTGGCCGGATATCCATTTTGAAGTAGAAAGCCTTTGATGCGCATAAACCGTTTTTATGCGACGCTTGTTTCGCACCTTTTTATCATTCTTTTATGCGACTAAAGTGTATATAAATGGGTGCAATTGATGTGGCCTTCATATCACTGATGATGGCATGAGCATTTGCCGAAACGTTTGAACAATAAAGCATGTCGCTTTTTACCTCTATTTGGGCCGTTATTTTCACCATAAAACCTAAAAATTTGTTAATTTCATCTAGTTTATTTTAGAAAAGTTTGTTACATCATAGAGAGGATAATACTACCAATATGCACTAACATTCATCTTCGTTTGTCATTTAAGTATGAAACAAAGGGGTATTATTCAACCGGAGAGACTTTTGTATATTCCACATAAAGTTACACTAGATTTACCTAATTAAAAGTATACTTTGCAGTTTGCAACTCCTCTAAAGGCAGTCACAAAGTAAAAAAGGTGGAGAACCACTGCGGCAGAGTATTTCAAAGTTTATTTCATTCTACATCAGGGGTCACCAAACTTTTTTCACTGCTGGCCGGATAAGTTTAATAATGATTCGCGTGGGCCGCATAATTTACATGTCCTAGCGCAGGGGCGGGCAACATACGGATCCGGCCCGCGACGGGATTTTGAGCGGCCCGCAGACAGTTTCTGGTCTTACATGATAATGTGGCCCGCGGCCACAGTCTGCGGCAATCCCTCACTACTTGCTTACTGCGTCAAATTATAGTTGTAACGGACAGTAACGCTCCCCAATAGCAAAAAAACTTTTCCGCCGTTGTTACCATTGCACCATACATCCATTGTTACGACATAACTGCCAACCTTTTGTGTGGCCTGCTTTCACGGTTTCCTTTGTTGCCACACGTGTAGCCTAGCTAGTGTTTCAGTAGTATCTAAGTCTGTGGTGTATGCATTAAATTTGCTGTGGTGAATAATTTTATTTTCTATAGTTCGATTATTTGGACTGTATTGTAATTGTGACGTTCTTGATTGTATTTGTTTTAGGTGGTCAAAAATCCGTTTTAAATCACTGGCTAAATACGCGATTAATGTATCGATTCAGGCATCCGGCCCTTCAGTGCTTCATTTTCCCATATCAGGCCCGCCGACTGGAGAAGTTGCCCGCCCCTGCCCTAGCCGCCTTCTTTCCAAACTTAGCCTGTGAGCATGGGCGTCCGCAGCGGGGGGCAAGAGGGGGCACGTGCCCCCCCCCCCCCCCCCCCTGGAAAAAAGAAAAACGCAAACGGTCGGAGAATCCGCAACTTAAAACAAAACACAATAAACATTCGCACAGTGTTATACAAAAACTATTCCTGGAACGTAAATTGAAGACGCCGTGGGTCTCCACCCCTTTATTACAAGTGTAACTGTAACAGAACAGAATAAGGTTTTACAACAAATTAAATGAATCGAACATCATTACTTAACAATAGTTCGGTAACAAGCGTATTATTACGTCATTGATGGATGTGTCAAACAGGCATTATGTGATATCTTCACTGTATTTGTTACATCTGATAAGGTTCGTCAATGTAAATCCTACTTCCGTTAAAAAGTATTTGCCAACCTACCGCATACTTCAGTGATGTTTAATATTGTGTTTATTGTATTATTTTGCTACTTTGGGATTGGCAAGAATGAGTAGCACAGTCAGATGATCTTTGTTCTGAAATACCGTTTATCGAACGGCGATGTGACGATAGTTTTGCCCTCCCCTGTATTTTTTCCTGCGGACGCCCATGCCTGTGAGGCTTTTTTATGGGGCGCGAAAATGGCCTTTCTGCAATCCCATTTAAAATCTGATGATGCGACTGTTAAACTGCATAGTTAGTCTCATCTTACGAGCAATACTTGTATATTACATCACAAGTTACCAAAGAAGGCAATTGTTTGCGCACAATTAACACTTGTGGTCTTGTTTGTGACATAACAAACTGGCTTTTGATCAATTCTGGGCATTGTTATCCTATGAAACCAGGTAATATCAATTTTACATTTCGCGACAGGCAAACTTTCTGATGATGCTTGTCTTGTTTTTTGAAAACAACATACATCGTAGGTTCGCCTTAAGCTACTGTCAAGTTAGTTCCAATCGTTAGAAAAAGCCACTTCAACACTGATAAGTTGTGAAAAAAAGTTTGTTTGCGCGCACACAGAGCCACGTTGCCAGTATTCTTGTAAACTACGCATATGTCGCCCAGAAATTGTTGATGCACTAAAAGTCAAGGCAATCTCTAATGCGAAATTGCGAACAAATAAAGTAAGTACAGCCGACTATATAGTGCTGGGGTCACCAAACTACGGCCCGCCATCCCATTTTTTAGGTTTGCCAAAACGTATTGATAACTTTCTTACTGTCAAAAATTAATCTACTCCTTACGAAAGTTTACTGTTACGACATGGAAAATTAATATTACCAACTTTCATAGGATTGCAACGGCCAGGATTGATCCAAAACCAGTTTATTACGTCACAGACAAAACAAAAAGTGTTAATTGTGCGCAAACAATTGCCTTATTGCAGTAGTTCTCTAACTGTGCGTCGCGATGCCCTGGTGCGTCGTTTCAATTTTCCAAGCGTCGCAGAATAGTTCTGTTTTGTGGCTTTTTGTTGTTGTATCAATAAACACAACTTTAAGAATAAGTTTCTTCACTAACTTTTGTTTGCTGGTGCGTCGATCGCAAGTCCAGAAAACTTTTCCAGAGGCGTCGCAACAAAAAAAAGTTTGAAAACCACTGCTTTATTGTGTTACTTGTGACGTAATATACAAGCATTCCTTGTAAGATGAGACTAACTATTTAATTTAACAGGTTTTAAATGGGTTTTTAAAAAGAACATATCTTGGCGCCGCCATAAAAATCGCCTCGTGGGCTAAGTTTGAGAAGACGGCACTAGGGCATGTAAACTATGCGGCACGCGCGAATTGGGACTAAACGTATCCGGCCCGCAGTGGAAAAAAGTTTAGTTAATACAACTGGACATCCATTTTCAGAGTTCGAAATCAGCGCCGACATAATTCCAATGCATTCATTTCCAATTGTTTGCAAGTGAAAACTGCCATAATGTGCTGCGCCCCCCTTGCGAACCCTTCACGCCCCCCTAGGGGGGCGCGCCCCCCAGTTTAAGAACCCCTGTTATAGATATTGGTCTAAAGATGGTCCATGTGAATTTTGACCCCGTTTGATCCCTCGGTTCACCCACAGCCCCCCAAAACGTACCATTTTAAAAACACCTATACTTGCTAAAGCAGATGATTCTGGAGTTTCATACTTTTTTAATTGGTACATTGCAGCGTATTTTAAAGTATTTTGTAACTTGAAGTTGTATATATCCATTTTCACCCCTTTAAATATTTGTTTGTTTGTTCACATGTTAATGAGGTCAGAAATACAAGACTTGACCTGCTGAAATTTTAAACAGCTGTGGATAGGGTGCTCCTTGTTGGCTGTTAAAAATTTCAGTGCAATCGGCTCAGTAATTACTCTTACAGCCCCAAATATGTTTTTACATGCTGTCTTTTGTCAAATTTGTGCTCGCTCAGTGCACAGCTGACGCAATGGGAGTGATTGACGATAGTGACGCATGGAAAAATGCCTCTGCTTCATGCATGAATGCAGTCGTCACTTGACCATTTTCTCACTGGTTGGAATTAAGATGTTACGATGTTAGTTATATTGCGCTGTAAACGTTAATGTAGGTCAACTTAGTTGTGTTTCGAAACGCAGAGCGACAACGCAGCACGATTTGTTAAACCTGTGTAATGTGACTTCTCAAACTGAAAGCGTTAATAAAACTGTTTCAGAACAGGTTTTGGACAAAAAAAACCCAGCTAAGCAATCGTATTATTGGTATGTATAAACTTAACGGCGCCAGGGAACGCTATGTCTGGATTAAAAATCATAATTCAACAAACAAAGGGCTATTAAGGAGAAAAAATGTTGAAAGTTTGTTAAAAGTTTGAATAGTTGGACTCATAATTTTCCACCTCGTGAAAACAACGCGCAACTCCATGTCGAAAAAAAGTCCAATTAGGCAGAAAAGCGCAAACCTGCCCACTGAAAAGCGAATATCTCGGCCTCGCGCATAACTGGACGTGCTATCAGGCAGTCTTTTTGCACTGTGCAATTAAGATATGTTTGCAGATCATTTAAAAACATTAGTTGTCCAATTGTTGTATCACGCAGGTATGCGTCTTATGGCAGTTAACGACAGGCCCCTCCTGCTGCGATCAGTGCCATATCTTTATCTGACAACATTCGCACGCCGCAGCGACGCTAACCTCTTTTGTAATTTGTATGGTGCTTTGCATTGACCCCAAATTCATACTTACCATATGCACGCGCCATTCATCCTGTTACGAATTCAAAATATATGTGTGTGTGCTTGCAAAAACAATTATGTTATAACAGGCCACAAAAATATTGGTAGAATACTGAATGTATCCATCAAATATATATCTCTTACAATTATGAATGGTGCGTAAATACGGCACAGTTTCTGTAAAATGGAGTATGTAGGAAAACCGCTATTTCAGTTGGCAAAAAGTTAGTGGAATTATACAATTGCACCTTAATAATACTGTTACACAATTGCCTATGCATCAGTGTGGCACCCCATTCCCAGAACTGATTATGTTTATGTGGTTAAGCGCCAGTTCAAACCAGATGCCCAATTCATTGCATCAAAAAACTGTATGTGGTTAAACATTACATAGGCTGAAGTATACAGAAATTGTTTAAATAAAGGTATTCCTGCATTGCTAAAAAAGATTGCCAAAAAGACACGCTAAACTTTGCTAATAGTGATATTACCTTCTTGTTGACCCTGACCATGAAAAAAATAGTCATTCTTTAATGCAACGTTTTTTTCTGTTGTTGTCTTCAGCATCAACTGACACAGATAAAAAGTGAGCAAGAAAAAGATATACTCAATCTCAAAAACAAGTTAAATATACAAAGAGCTTTATGGGAGAGTGAACATGAAATGCATTGTTTTAAGGTTTGTACCCTAACACACAGTCTTGACATTGGTACTATGATTGGTGTATGGGGGAACATATTGTTTTTGTCCATATTTTTTTCTGTCTAATCAATGCTGCATTTGGTCAATAAAGATTGCTTCAATTGTTTTCAAATTTGCATAGATGTTAGTTATTAATTCAAAAATTTGATCCTCATGAAGTTTGACCTCGAATGAACCAGCGCTTCACCCACACATCCCTAAAACGTAATTTGTTTTAAACGGCTGTCCTGACTAAAGTACATAATCAAGGAGTTTGATGCTTTGTTGTTTGGTGCAATTTACGGTGTTCTAAAAAATTTTCTAACTGTTTATTGGATTCACCCCTTAAACCCCTAAATAATTGGTTTTAATTTTAGACCAGAAATACACGCCCTAATGTGCTGAAATTTCAAACAATTGTTTACAGTAGGTTTCTTAATTAGTATTTAAAATTTTGCCTTAATCGGCCAAATGGTTTCCTTTACAGCCCATAATATGTGTACACTGTCAGTCAGATAGAAGTCCCAAGGGAGTAACTCACTGGTTTATGATTAGGGCAGTTTAATGCAGAGTTGGATAGCTCCGCTTGACATACGGACAGACGTTTTACAAGACAGTCGTTTCGGTGATTAGAAATCAGCTGTAATTGCGCAGCAATGCCATTTTTTTAAGTTATCATGCGCATTTTCAGTTTGGGCGAAGGTTTTCACACCACTCTATAAACAAGCTTCGATTTTGTATATGTCAGGCAAAACTTTGTTGATCAACATAAAGATAAAAAAATAAACTTGACTTTTTCGAAAGCCGCAATAAATTGTCTTTAAATTCTCGTTGTCAGCTTGGCCGTGACATGACGATGGGTCACTAAAGGTCAACTTGTAGGTTTAACAAACAAAGTTACGAACGATTTTTCGTCCTAACAAAGCTTCTTTATTTTTGACAAATCAATTCAAGAATCAATACTTTAGTCATTTATAAATTACGCAACAATATATTGTTGAACACTAAGGACTGCATGCTATTAAAAACGGTATCAAAAGGTCATTAAACGGTCGTTTGGTGTCTGCACCTTGGGAGGTTACTACAGGTCAATAGTAACCATTTTGTGAAACAAAGTCAAGTGAAAAACAATTTGATATGTATACCTTTGTGGCGAATGGAATTTTAATTTAAAGTGTCTATAGTACAATTGTTTAAAGGCTTTCTAGGAAAATTTGTGTTTAAAAACTGACCTTGGACGACGATATCAAGGTCAAAGCAAGAGATTAAATTGAAAGTATTTTTGCGTTTACCGTTTTTGAAATTATATGACAATAATGAAGCAAAAAGAATACGGACAAAACTTTTTTAAAGTTGGGTTAATGCTTTCTAATAATTTGTCCTTAAGGGTCCAAAAGTATCTGCAACATTTGTTTATCGTAAATCCGCACAAACACACGGGTGGAGACCCATTCATCTTTGTTTGCGAAAAAAAAAATCATATGTGTAGATCAAATAATGTGTATAATAAATTGGTAAGTACGATATAAAATGGAAGTCTATTATAAAGCCACCCTTCTAGTTACACTTGGACTTCTTTGCCTTGTAAAACAAGACATAGGGACAAAATTTCTATGAACAATCCCTAACCCGAATATAGCTGCACAAGTAGAAACATATTACATAGGTAAATGGTGTCACTTTAGGGTGTGTTTTGGAAACACATGGCGAATCTGTTTTAGTTGCAATTTTCTAAACAATTACCGGCCTTCTTCCCTCATGGCGGTGGTGTCCAAATGTGGTCGGCTGCGACATTTCCCTTGGCCTGTGGGTGTTGTTGCAAATTGTGTTACGTATGGCCCGACATAGTTTGGACTAAATTTTTGGGTTGTGGCAACTTTACACTTTTTCATGGAACTTTATTTACCGGAAGTATACATAGTGCTGGCGCAGCAAAATCCCAAAATTTTCTTTAATCCCGTATATTTGTGTTCAAATTCTACAGTTAAAAACTTCACAAAAAAAGTGGCCTACTGGCATTTTCACCTGATGAAAATTGGCCCCCATTCAAAAAAGTTTGGACACCCCTGCCTTGTGGGATACAATTTGCTTTTACGTGATTTGTTGTTGTATTTCGTTTTGTTTTTTACCTGCTGTTTGTCCACACATTAAAATGTTTGATGTTTAAGCTCGTGTTTTTTCCCTGTATAATATGTTCCATGTTGCTGTAGCTCTGCAGTACATGAGAGATTTATTATGGGTCCCCTTAGACACATATTGATTTCACTCTAATTGTTTGTTTTTTTATTGTTTTTTTCTTTGTTGTTTTTTCTTCCCAAAATTTGTCCGACTCGTTTTTCCATCAAATGTTTGATGGATTTATATGAAATTTACACAGATGGTAAGTTAGATATAGTTATGTAGATGTGCATCCCACTTTGTTTTTGTTGATAGCCCCAGTATTTAGCCCGCTAGCCCCCTAAAATGGGTATTTCCCCCCCAAAGTTTGATCGACTCGTTTTGCCATCAAATGTTTGATGGATTTGGCTGAAACTTACACATACTTCGTTTTCATGGCCACTTTATGGCCGAGTGACCATATTTGGAAGTGACACAAACGACGCACGGACAAATACATGGCCAAACGCGGTTTTCGTATGTCCTTCCCGTGGGGATGGACATACGGTTTATGGCCGTCTTTACATGGCCATTGCGCCGAGCGCTCAGGTTCAGGTGTTTTGTTACCAGTGCAAAAATGAAACGATTGTTAAGTTTAAGTTATTTCCAAATGTTTTTATCATTATCGGAACGTAATAAATTGTAACAAGCAGCTTATTGAATTTTTTACCCCCGTGGATTTGGGATCTGGCCGATGGATTGAACTCTTGACTGGTTATGCATCATAAGTAATGAAATGTCTGTCAGTGCAAACTTCCTGAAGTCAGTTTTACTTTAGTATTAAACACATGTTGCTTAGCATTTTAACCCCATGGACGTAATGGTAAAGAACTAGCACTTTAGTTGAGACATGTTAACATGTTAGTAGAGAACCAGAAATATTTAATTGCTAAGTTCTGTCAAGGAAGCTCACCAAGACCCAAAGTGTTAAAAAACATACACTGAGGAGATGACCAAGGTAAATTTACAATTATCTTTTTTCAATAATATTGTATTTCTGATGCAGCCAGGCATGATTTTAATAATTGTTCTGTGTGCAGGAACTGCTAGCATTTTGAGGCATTATGTGCCTGAAGAATTTGCAAGAAACTTCAAAACCTTTGGCATTCAACTTTTAGATGTTTTGGAAACCCAAATACAAGAGAATGATAAGACCTACTCATCCCTTCGTTCCCTAAAAGATCAGGCACGACGCTTGTGCACTCATAGCGACGACTGCGAGGCGGAACTGGCAAAGGTTCGCAAAGCCTTGAAATTTAACTGCTACCCCAACTGGATTCTCTGCGATCAACGGGCAACTTGCCCCAAACAGGTGATGCTTTCAAAAACAGACAATTTTGTGACACTTACATACCGAAACTGACGGATATTTTACAGCGTATGTTGCATGACTTTGGCATAGCGGTTGGCGTCCAACCTGCTAATACTCTCCGCAAGCTACTGATTCACCAGACAGATTCAATCAATACCTTTCAACAACGAGGTGTTGTATATTCTATTCCCTGCGCCAAGTGCCGTTAATATACGCTATATCGGGGAGACTGGAAGGTCACTTAACACCTGCCGAAAAGAACATCAACGGGATATTGCCAACAGCGACGTGAAGAAGTCGGCCCTTTCCAATCACGCGGTATCACAAGACTATTTCTTGAGTCATACTCATGGAATATTCACCAGCGGGGCAACACAATGAACATTGAAACCGACGCAATGCTTTCAGCGTGCTACCGGCACCTGCCTGAAGATTGGAGGCCCAATCACTCGTTATCGCGCGGTGTTTTCGTTGCGCTGTGACGTGCGTGCGTTCCATTCTTTTTTCCTTTGTTCATCACACACTGTACTATTCGCATTCAGCGTTATTTACCCTGATGAAGACGACCTGTATAGGATGTCGAAATAAAATTACTTTGCCAGAAGAGCTCTATACTTGTTACATGAAAAATTGTCAACTTTTTTTAAATCCTTGGTTTTGTTCAAGAAAGTGTATGTAGATTGTGTGTTTGATTTGTATCATTTTTTTACAAAAAGCATTTGAATATGAATATAATCAACAAAGTGTTTTGGGCCAAACTATTTAGCAAGATGGCAAAGACGTTGTCTTAAATGGCCACCAGCATCACCTAATGTTTTCCTTACGTTGTTACATATGTCATAGTTTGCTACTGAAAATTTGGCTATTGTTTCTAAAACCATTTTGTGACAACTAATAGTTATTGCCGGAAAAGTTATTATTTTGAAGCAATGGTAGTGTGGAAAATTATCAAGATTTTATTTAATGTGTACCATGGTTACATGCAACAAACGTGTTTGCTCTTGGTTTGTATGGAAAAAAACACGCCTTAAATTATACATCATACTATTTCTACTAGTTAAATAACTTAGAAAAATGAAAACACATTTTTTCAAATGTTTTTAAAAAATATTACTGTAGTTACTGTAAAAAATGGTTATTTTAGAAACCTGTGATCAATGTTACCCCAAGCACAAAGAAAACATCCTTGCGAAGTAATTCAACTAAAATTTTATCTCAATCTTACCCAAAACACAGTACACCAAAGTTGGTTTCCAAATTGTCTTCAGCTCAGTGGGTAAGTTAATAATTCAGGAAAAACATTTTCAGGATAAACTTGCAATAAAAAAGAGGTAAACGTTTTTTAATTATTGTAGCTTATTGAAATTTTTAACCGAACAATGTAATAAAAGACAATCTTAAAAACGTTTACATAAAGATGGATTTGTTTTGCATTTAGGTCAAGCAAAGTCATTCTCTTCGAACAACAAAAAAAAGACGGACAAGTGGCAAAAGCCATACTGCAGTTCATCAAACACGTCCATCTGAAAACTGGTTTGAAAATGACAAAGTATTTGGATTTTTTGATTGAAAAACGACTGTTGTGCAGTTAAACAATTCTTTTTCCACTTAACTTTAAAATAATCAAGTTGCCAAAATATGTCTTATAGAAAAAAATTAGGATAAAACTTATAAAATTGTATGGTGTAAATAACATATGTTTAGTATCTACTTAACAAAAAAATTCCAGAAAACTACTGCTTGTTTTTATGTACATTTTACTGATTCATATATTTTGACTTTAAATGTAACCTAATGACACATAATAAAAGCTGATTAAAAACTTTTATGAGGGTAATGCCTTGACAGTGCTTTTGGTACATGGTATAATCATCTTTGAGTTTCTGTAAAATGTTTCAGCTAATCTATTTACCAAAAAAGGGTGGTTGTTAATTTAAATCAAACTTCTAGCAGATAAATTCTCCCCAAAAAATTGTGCTGATCTGAATGTTTGGTAAAGAAAAAATGAATCAAGTAGTTTTAATGAAAACTAAACTTTGCGAAATGCTTGCCCCTGTTTACGAAGAGTGCAGCGAAAGTGAAAAGTAAATTTATGGGGCAGAAATTGCTAATCTAAAAATTAAAGTGTACTAGTTACTTTCTTGTCATGTATTTAAAAAATGAGCATTGGCTTCCTGTAATGCTTTAAAACTGGTGCGTAAAAAAGACTTTAAACATAAGAAATACAGCTTTTCAAATGAGTGGACTAAATTTGCTTGATGAGAAAAAATGATCACATAGTCAGAATTGGCATAACATTACAAACATAATTAAGTGTAAAAAGGTGAGGGACACAACTAATGCCTTATGACAAAACTCACTGTAACTACAGTTACACCGTGTTGTAAATGGGGTTCTTTCTACCCAACACTGCACAGCTATTTCCGGCTTGGTGAATATTTGTAGCAGGATTTGTTTCACATGGCAAAATAAACTAAAAAAAACAGTGGTGTGGTTAGCGTCAACATGCCCCAAAACTGTTTTTTGTCAAAAAACTAGGTCAATGTGCTGAACATGTAAGGGTTTCTAAAATAGGGAATAATAAGTTTTATTCAATGTATTTTGTAACAAATCAAAATGTTTTTTAACATTTAACTGGAAAATAGTTTACAAAGACGATTGAAAGAGCAAGATAGTTTTAGTTTTCTTTTGTCATTGCTGTTCAAACAGCACATATAAGTGCCTTTTAAACATTTTGTATGAGCGAACCTAGGTCTGTTTGCCAAGTTTATGCTCTAAAATTAACTTGGCATATGCCCAAAACTTAATTTATGCAGGCAATGGGTTCAACTTATTTTGTGTGTACACTGTGTGGTGTTTTTTTCACACACCCCAAAAACAGTTTGTTGTTATAATTTCATTTTAAAGATTAAAAAATAGAATAGCAATAAATTAATTCAAATGGCAATGCACAGAACAAAAGCATATACTAAGGTAACATTAAAAAACACAATGATACAGCAGTTTAAAAGAAACAATCATTAAAAAATAAATAAATAAGGCTTAAAAGTACAAAACTGCATGTACAATTTAATTTTAGCACAAGCTTGCACAATGAAATGCTAAATGTTTTGAAATGCTAGCAAAATCTTGACTTGGCATACTTTTTTATCATTTTGTTGTGTGATGTTGGATGCTGTTTTCATTGAAAAATTTCTTGTCACAAATGTATTTTGTATCGTTGAAAAACATGTCCTAAAAAAGCATGAATATTTTTTGACAAAAAGTATGACTTTGCCGAATGGTTAATCCCAGGGTTGGGTAAAGAGTCATATTAGACAAGTGTCAAGTCAAGTCAGTAGGGCAGTGGTTCCCAAACTATGCGCCGCGAGATGTCATTAGGTGTGCCGCAAAAAATATTGAAATTAAAATCAATCAAGTAGAATAGTAGTACCAGGTGCTTAGACCGCTAGGCCAACATGCTCCACATCTCTGTGATGTTCAACTGGGCTATTTAACTATAAGAGTGACCTGTATAGCGGCTTTATGACCCCATAGTTAGTGCCTTTGTTAGCTAATTTGCTGTGCCAATTAAAACTGAAATAAAAAAATTCAAATATATTTTTATTCAAATGTTCGAAGTGCGCCAAATAATTTTTGTTTTTTCTAAAATGCGCCTTCAAAGAAAAAAGTTTGGGAACCACTGCAGTAGGGTGTTAGAGTCCCAAGTCAAGTCAAAAGGAGTTCGAGTCTCAAGTCAAGTCATTAGTGGTTCGAGTCAAGGCAAGTCCTAAAAAGTTTTTGGAAGAAAAGGTTTGGATAGTTATTCTATTTGAATGGTTCATCGCGACTTTTTTGCCCTAAAACGGACACTACCTCATTACAGTGAACAAAACCCATCAACGGCGGCCCTTTCTTTGAGTGGGGGTCAACTATAATGAAGCACGTTATTTGACACTTATTAAACAGCGTGGATAAGAACATCAAACCTCCCAAAGGAGTTTTTAAAAACCCGAAATTCATATTTTAATGTATGCGCAAGAACGTTTGTACAGTAATATAAGCGCTTTAAAGCGAATACCTGGTCTTGACATGCACTGGATGCACATACCGTAGGCATATTTTCAAAATGTAATATATTTCGCATATGGGGCTTTTTTAACCAATCACAGGAACGGATTTTTGCGGACTTTCGTTACGTCATGTAGGCCGTTGCATAGTGGTTTACTTTGTGTATTTTCGATGTTGTAAGGTCGTCACTGTTTTTTCAAGTCAAAAAAATATTTTATTTTGAAAACATGGCGAAAATGAAAGCGTTCAGTACATCAAAAGTGCAGATAATGAACACTATACAATGTATTGCAATAAACTAGACACATTTTATTTATTTTTCGTTTTAAAATTGCTGATATTATGCACACAGGCTACTTTTAGCAAAATATATGCGATTTTGTTTTAGATACCAGTCACCAGTGCATCTGAAAACAACAGCGCGGATAAAGCAAGCAGCAAGATAGAAGTGTACATGTTTACTAAAATGCAATGCTTGAATGTAATGACAACAATGAGAATATATAAAGCTACTTTTATAAGACTATGTATAGCTAAAGATACTGATAATCACCATCACTTACCACATTTTTTGAATGACATAAATATTTGTAATCAACATACTGCTTAACCTAAAAAAAAGCAAAAATAATGGCTCGCTATGTAGCCAAAAAATAAAAAAAGGCAGAATTCAAGCCAAAAATGGCTTGAAATGGCTCATTTTAAACTTTTTAACCATGGCTTATATCAGTCAAGTATCGGCTTGTAATGAGTCATGTTTCTACTTTCACACTGAAAGTTTGTAAATTAACAATGGGTTTTGCTCATTTCTTGCCAAAAATTGCCTCAGTTTGAGTCATTTTCAGTCGCAACTTTGTGAAGCATATATTGAGTCAATGCTGGCTTGTTATCCTGAGCCAAATATTGATGACAAAGTAAGCCAAAACGTTTATCTCAAAATGAGCCACACTTTAATGTTAAGATCAAGCCAAATTGACAATTTCTTGATACTGACTCATTTATGATGCAAAAAAGGAAAAATTGAGTCAGTACAGTTAAAGGTTGGTTGTTGTGGCTCGATAGTAAGCCATTATTTTTTCTAGTGTACTTGTAATGAGTTTGAGACATCTTTTGTTGCTAACAACCTTTGATTACACAAAAACCCAGTTCAAATACTGTGATATTTTCTTGTAACCAAGTGTTAATTTTGTGGGTGCTATTTTTTGCATTTGGTGTTTAAATAACATATGGGCCCAAGTGAGTTGATTTTTTGACCTCCAATCTGTCCTAAAATTACAGAACAATATTGCCTCTGCACCTCCTTCAAAAAAGCACTCTTTTAAGGTGGTGCAAAGTACATGTATCAAATCCTGAGGTTCGTAAACTTAAAAATTTTTGAAATGTGTAAACAAAAGCTTTTGTGGTTAATAGTTGGAAATAACAAAATGAAATACCATCATTCTATATTACACTGTAGTGTGGTATGCTTATATGTACATGTTTGTCTCCCATATAAAAACTCACTATAGTATCCTTGTCAAAAACGTTTATATAGGTGTCAAAACTAGACTGGTTGCCTTGACCTTGTTGTCATTAAAAAAAATTTAGGCCTGAAAAACCTTTTTGTTTACCCTAATACACCAAATTTTTCAGTTTCTGCAGAGTATCCATTAAAAGTGGCCTGTATAAGCCTCACCTAATAGCACTGCCTTTGTGAGTCTTTCATAATCTCTTGAGACAATACATACAAATTAAAACATTCCTAATTTTTATTGACACTGTACTGTGCGGCTCAGAAAGAACCTTTTTTAGACAGAAAGAACCCATTATACATAAATCTTGAAATGCTTGTTTCCAATCCGCCCGATTCTTTCTCTAGTCTATCCTTTCTGAAGTTTTATTGTTTTGGCAATGTAGAGGTTCTTTTTTTTAGATTTGATACACAAATATATACCATCTCTTATGAAGATTGTTCTATTATGTTATGATATGTTCATGATCAAAGTAATAATGATACAAACATAAAGTCGACGAAATTGCTCAAGGCTTAAGCATACTCCCATGTGGCAACAAGAAAATGTCCTACAATGATACAGCACTTAATTCCTGATATAGTACACAAGGTGTGCTTTGGATAAGGGTGGTTTTTGGCAACTGTTACAAGCAACTTGGTCCTATTTGATTGCAGTTGTTAAGTTGCCTTGGTGTTAAGTTTGTTTGCATTGGTTTCATGTTGGAATTTTAGGACTAGAAAATAATTAAATCTGTATAGATTAGGGCTTATAAACTGTGGGTAATTTCATTGTATAGCTGTCTCCAATTTGGTACAAGGTAAAAAATTTGGTTTAACAGCCGTCAGATTAGTTGACTAAACCAATTTTTCCACAAAAAATCATGGCCAAATTTGAATATATTTTGCTGGTAGAAAGACAACTTGGAATTCCAGCTTGTATCAGAAATTTGACAGAAAGACTGTCCACACTCTATCCAATCCAAGCCAATTTGACTATTCTTCTGCTGAAGTTTTTTCCTCCAAAAAACATTTCGGTACTTTCTTTTGTTACTACCAAACCAGCAAGTTCTTTAACGAAATGTAGTGTTTCTATTTTGTGAATTTTAGCTGCAACTGCAAAGGTCTATGTTTTTTTGCCTAGACCAGTGCTCTTCAACGATTTTTGTGGCACAGATTCACGGAACCCTCAAGGTGTTTTGTCAAACTTTGCGGAACCCCACAAAAAAAGTTTTAATGAATGTAATAGAAGTAGGCTACATCAAAGAAAAAACATGCATTTTTACCTAACACACTCCAAGCACACAATATTAGTTGACTTTAATCAAAGTATACTTTGACTTTAATTAAACGATTCATTGAAACGCATTGACATGTCACTTGTAACGGTCGTTTCTAGATTTGAGTGTATCAAGGCTGTGTTTATTACGACACAATTGATCAATGCTGGTGCAACCAAAGTTAACTAGATTGTACAGGCAAAACGGCGTGTCAAAAATTGCAAAATGACATAATAGGCATTGTGCAGGCTACAGTCGGAGCTTAAGGATGCCGTAAAAAACTACACGCCGGCTTAGCCATCGCTCACTAAAACCCTGTTTAGTTTGTTAGGTCATCGCTTAATCAGGCTTTGCCCGGGCCAAGTGTGCTAAGCGATGGCTTAGTGCGGTGGTTCTCAACCGTAGATCGTGGCCCCCTTCAAGTAACCTTCAGGACCTGTGCCCCCAATAAGTAACCCCTTAGGACCCGGTGACCCCTGCACACAAAAAACGCAGATAAAAAAACTCACTTAAATTAAAATCCAGAATTTATAGGGATAGGAATAAATTTCTAAAAAAGACAAACGGCATAAACATTAAGACATGGTCCATGCGTACCTTAACGGCTTAACACGGACAGTGCTCACGTTTCACAAATTGCTATGGCCATGAAATGAGGTAAAATGCCGAATCCTAAAAATAGGTAAGTGCAAATCAACTTTTTAGTTCCAGAATCGTTAAAGTTTGTAGTTGCCAATAAATTCAGCCTTAATCACATTAAATAAAGTAGGTACGATACTTGGTGGTCCCAATGTGTCACGAAGACCGAGTGGCAAATTGTCGATTCAAATTGTCGAAATCAAAACTAGAAGGGTGGCTTAGCACATTTTGTCGTTGCACATACACTATAACCTATTTTAAAACATTAATATATTTCCTATGCTTATTTTGTTTTGGGTCCCATAATAGCTATTGTCTTTTATAACGTTAGTTGTTTCTACAGGCAGAAACTCATGGGTCCCCACACATGCAAGGTTGAAAATAATGCATTTCAAGAGATAACCATTATAAAGTTGGGTGTTGTAAAGCAAAACAGAGTAATCGACACTGGGCTTAAATAATAACATATTGTTTGAAGTATGTCCTATTTAACATTCTTTTTCAAAGAAAACAAGGAGTAAACAGCAAATTCTACAAGCTGTCCAATTTTCATTCAATTTGAACATTGTTAAAAGAGTCACCCATTTTAGGGACCAGTTGGTTAAATTGTGGTGCTACAGGGCAAATTATAACATTTGAGGCTAAAAAATATGAAACCTCAATGACTCAATCAATAGTACTGCAAAATTTCAGCCCAATCCACCAATGTTTAAAATTCCGACCACTAGGTGTTTTAGGCAACAACCGTTATTGTTTCTGACGTGATAGGGCTGTTAACAACCCGCTAACTGCCATGACGCAAATAGTCCACCAAGCAACCCATAAAGTCACAAACGAGTAACATACAACTGGTTGCCCTTGTAACACTATTGCGCCACATAAATCTTTGTTTGGGGTGTCCAGTAACATACAAATACATTTTACACTTTGGGGGCTTGTGGGGTAAATGTTAGAGCTACAGGGTTAAACACAACAATCGACACCTATAAATGACATACTCTACAAGCTATCCAAATTTTAGCCAATTCTGGCACTGTTCAAAAACTCACCCATTTTAGGGGGCTTGCGGGGTAAATACTAGGGTTATCAGGATAAACAAAGTGGGATGCAAATTTACATAACTATATCTACCATCTGTATAAGTTTCAGCCACATCCATCAAACATTTGATGGCAAAACGAGTCGGACAAACTTTGGGAAAAAATACCCATTTTAGGGGGCTACTGGGGTTATCAACAAAACAAAGTGGGATGCACATCTACATAACTATATCTACCATCTGTGTAAATTTCACCCAAATCCATCAAACATTTGATGGAAAAACGAGTCGAACAAACTTTGGGAAGAAAATAACCCATTTTAGGGGGCTAGCGGGGTAAATACTGGGGTTATCAACAAAAACAAAGTTGAATGCACATCTACATAATTGTATCTACCATCTGTGTGAATTTCATCCAAATCCATCAAACATTTGATGGAAAAGCGAGTCGAACAAACTTTGGGAAGAAAAAACAAATAAAGAAAAAAACAAAAAACAATTTGAGTAAAATCAATATGTGTCCCCTTCAGGGAAGGGGGCCCATAAATACGAATGAACATCCACATGTGATAAATCCAAAGTCAAGACATTTGTAACATATCCTTAATTCTGTGCATTGCGAAAGAAAGGGGTTAGGCTACGCCACGACGAAAAATGACTTAATGTCTCTTGGCGAATGTTTCTTGTAAACCGACACGGGTGGCCCCGAGGGCCCCGACTGAGAATCACTGACGTAGTTTATAAAACAGGGGCTAAATCTAAGCGGGTTAAGTCTGGGCATAGCGAGCTAAACACGGTCAATTGAACGCTTAACAAAATTAACACGGGCTAAGTAAGGACTGTGTGGACAGATTGGGAGCGGACTAAGCTATGGCTGTGCGAAGCGGGAGTACATTTCGGCGTAACCGGGAGGAAGGAGGCTCAATAAAGCCATATATGCAGCAACGGTTTCTAAAGGACTACTTACTAACAGGACGCAAATAAAATTTTTAAATTTTTTTATTTGAATTTTCGGGACTTGAATTAAATACATGTGTCGGTTTACCTACTTCACTTTGGCATCATAAAGCAAAATAGTTCGATGTGTCGATTTTTTTTGAGAAGTTACAACAAGGGGTAGGCCTAGTTGAAGTACAGGGCCTTTACTTTAAACTAAACAATAATAGAAAGTATGATGTAGGCTATATTGCTTGACAATGAAGCCTATTAGCAAACTTTAATGTAAAACAACACAACATTTTACATGTCCTAACTCCAGTGTTTTGGTCTTTGGCACGCTGTACAGAGAGTAGCCTAGGCTACAGACACAGACAGAATGTAAATGTGGACAAGTGCAAAAAAACCAATTCATCTTAACTTAAATCCACTTGAATTGTTAAGTGGTCAAGGTTTAGAACCAATTGCCTGTGTAATGTACAGGTTTATCACGTTTCCAAAATTTTACAAATTTTGACACACCCTGTGGAATGGAACATCAAAAAAGTTTCCTAAAAAAAATTTGCACTAAAAAATTTTTTTGTACTGAAAAGTAAATGATTGCACTAAAAAAAATGTTTGCATCAAAAAATAAATGTTTGCATCGAAAAATAAATGTTTGCATCGAAAAATAAATGTTTGCATCGAAAAATAAATGTTTGCACGGAAAATAAAATGTTTGCATCGAAAAATAAATGTTTGCACTAAAAATAAAATGTTTGCATCGAAAAATAAATGTTTGCAGTGAAAAATAAATGTCTGCCAAAAAGTTGTTGAATTGCACTTGTGGGCCGCCGTAGAGAACCCCTGGGCAACGCATAAAGATCACGGAACCCCTGTAAGGGTAGTACGGAACCCTAGGGTTCCGCGGAACCCTGGTTGAAGAGCCCTGACCTAGACAACAACTCAAGTTAAGTTTTTTTTTTAACTTTCTATTACTCTAAGCCAGGGGCGGGCAACCTTTGTTACTGTGGGGTAAATTGCAAATGTCAAAATTGGATCGCGGGCCGCACCTGTGTATAACACAAAGTGATTTTGCTCTGTTTCTTACCAAATATGCTTAACTACAAGTATAATTCGTCTTTGATTCTAGCCACATTTTGCCAGGTGGCAGAAAACTAGTAGGTGCATTGATCAGCTCAGAAACATGTAATAATTGGACTCGTTTGTCGGTACTTCTGAAATCCAAGCGTCTCTGCGGGCCGCAAAACCTTTAAAGAAGGGCCGCATGCGGGCCGCAGGTTGCTCACCCCTGCTCTAAGCAATGCTATACTCAGGGTTGCCATACCGTCCTTATTTCTAAGATTTGTCCTTATTTTGAAGGGCTATGTCTTAGAAAAGTTCATTGTCCTTATTTCTAAGAAATGTCCTTATTTTTGACTTGAGTCCTTCTTTTGTCTTATTTTTAATAATTACAAGGAACATACTTAGTGAAATGCTACAAGTAAAAGAAAACCTAGACCTGAGCTGTTGTGAGATGCAAGTATTTTCTACAAACAAGGAGTGGGTGGAACAGATTGTTTTTGCCAAAATATTGCATATGATATGTCACGTCTCGTATAAATGCAAAGCTTTGTTCAAAAACGTTTGTTTTGTTTCGTACAACAAGAATTTTTTTCGGTTGCCCTTATTTTTGGTTTCAAGTCGATGGCAACCCTGGCTATACTATTAAAACTACATAGCCTACATACGCTTAAACTGGCTTAACTCTAAGCAATACTAATAAACACAAGCTACACTTGCGAAACTTAAAATAAGTTGATCGCATAGTTGTCACGCATCGTGTCCTGTGATTGGTCAAAGGCAAAGCGTTCTCTGATTGGTTTGGACTGACGAAGCGGCGGTTAAGAGAAGACCTGTGATTGGTTAAAAATGCCCCATATGTGAAATAGATTACATTTTGGAAATATGCCTGCCGGAATTTGGCTGGCGCCTGGTTGAAAATTGTTCGATAGGTGGCGCAACGGAGCATAGGCGTTTATGGTGCTGACTTAGCAATTTGGGTTTATGGTAAGAATGATTGCTGAGTCAGCACCATAAACGCCTATGCTCCGTTGCGCCACCTACCAAACCGGGCGCCAGCCAAATTGCAGTGTAAAAGGTGGCTGTACACAGGATCCGTTTTCGTCCGTCATGCGTATATGCGCGTAAATTTCGGTCCGTCGCCTTCCATCGACGTGTATACACAGAATGCGTTCTATTTTTTTCGGACGATACGCATGCGATTTTCGATCCAGTGGTAGAGCCAAACTGAGAGATATCTCGAAATGGCTTGAATAATATCAGTTATTTTGATCAAAACACAAGCCATCTTGTTTCCACAAATGGAAAGAAGTAAAGTATTATGTAAGGTTTCATTTCTAAACGGGTCAAAAGACATGCTTCGATCTCACATGGAACGCAACAACAGCGGGATACGAAAAGCTTATAATTAGGGCAAGTTTTTGCAACTTTTTGCTTTGCTGTTTGGCTTTTTACGGAAAATTATTTCCGCATTGCGTTATTTTCTTGCTGCGTACCGGCAAAAAATGTAATTTTCGGCGGTCTCGCCAGGCCGTCCGGAAAATGGGAAAGTACCAAATTTGACATCTCTGCAGAAGCTGACAGCGAAATGCTGTCATGTAGGTTTCAAACCTAAAGAAATGTATGCACGATCGACTGAATAGCGAAGAAAGAAACGGAACAAGCAGACACCCTGCAATCTTAAACTGTTGGGTTATACAACGGAACTTTTCGAGTATCTCATACCCTAATAATTTTAAAAATTTGTGCATAAATGCAACTTTTGTTAAAAATAAATGCAACTTTCTTACGTTTTTAGTGCAACAAAAACTTGCCCTACTTATAATGTAAGTAACAATAGCTTTCCGGGAAACAAAGGGGTCACGAAAGAGTCAGTTGATAAATGTTTCTCGTAAATTATGCTGTTAAACATGTTCAGAAAAGGGAAAAAAACAACAACAGCAACGCTGCAACAGGGTACGGAATTTCTGGACTATGTATTATTTGGGGTGACACAAACGTTGAATGGGCGGGGCGTCGTGAAAACCGCTGAATATCGGGTTACATTGCTGACGGTTAGTGCTATTAAGGTTGAGATAAGGTTTTATAATAGAAAATCATTAAAAATAATTCCCCTGGATACATTCCGCGACCGAGGGAAACATTCAGCGGCCAAGGGAGACTTCCCGCCCAAGCATTTTTGCTGAATGTTTTAGGCAGGGACATTTTTTGATTCATATACTATTATAAAACCTCAACCCAACCCTAATAGCACTAACCGTCAGCAATTTACCCGATATTTAGCGGTTTCCGCGACGTCCCGCCACCAGGGCTGCTAATGAGAGTTTCAACAAAACCCAAGAGTTTAAATGAAAACCCAAGATTGCAAAATGTGGTTAAAAATGCAATTAATTAGGAAATTTACTCGTTTCATTGACAAATTTACTGTCCGGAAATGCAACTTTACAAACTTGTAGGAAATGGTCAATGCAAGCATTATGTTCAATAAAATATGCAGCAATTGCCAGTTCACTCTTGGCTGTTTGATGATCATCATCTGTTTTCTTTTTCATAAAATGAGTAATGTCTACAGTATATTTAGCAGCTTTAAAACTGCTGTGATGGTTAGCAGAGTTTTTATGTTTAACGAGCATTGATTTATTTGCATTTTTAATTACAGCACCTACAATAGCTTGAAACGCTATCTTTAGAATCTTGAATCAGCCATTCTTTAAATTCTACTTCTTTCAACCATTCTTTTTAAAAACTCATAGCATACCATTTTCTCTTTTTCAGTGGAGTAGATTTTTCGCTCATATTGATGGGGTATCAGTTATTTTATGATGAAATGTTAAATTTATGCATTGATTGCTATCACTGTATACTTATCTAGAAAGAATTAAGGTATAGAAAAGAGAGAAAATAAAAGTGAGGCCTAAACAGTGCAGCTACCCGAAACACTTTTTGTTAAAAATAGTTCTTACATATATTTATTTCATTAATAGGACTCAAAACCCAATAATTGCTATAATTTTCAAAATAAAACCCAAGAACCATAGACGACAAGTAAAAACCCAAGCTTTGGCAGCCCTGCCCGCCACCCATCTTCCGCTCGTAAAGTTTGTCCACTGGTGATTGAAATAAAAATGTTTACCATGAAATTGCTTTAACTACTATTTTGTTGTACTTTTGGAAGGTTATATTAAATACACATGTAAAGTATATATGTGGTTTGTTTTACTTTTGTATCAGGTAAAAGTGGCGAAACATGCGAGACACATATGTAAGAAGAACAAGTGGTTCAGGATTTGTGCCACCACCAACCTGGCCCTATTTTTTCAGCATGTCGTTTTTGGATAATTATACACTTTGTACTGCTACTAGGACAACACTGTCAATAAACTAAAACATGATAACCAAATATGTTTTCAGAAAACTGTTGGACTTGTCTAGCAGTAACTTTTTTAAACATTTATCTTGAAAGTTAAGCTGAAAATGGAATCACGAATTAGTTCAAAAACACATAAATCCTGCACCAGAAAGCATAGTAAAGTGTACACACTATAATTAATACAATTAAAATTAACACCACTCTGTTACGAATCTGCTGCATGAAAAACAATGAGACTAAAATACCAGACTTTTAAAATGAAGTTAATGAAATGACTGTCTGATATTGTGCATCAAAAACAGCAACAATGAATGATTTACTATTGATTGCAAAAACTTTACCAATCTACAATACAAAATGCAACACAGAAAGTAGTACATTTTATAAAGTAAAATTGTGCCTGCAGTGGAGCATTGATCAGTTTCGTAAAGCAAGAGGTTGCACAAAGTACTGACTTTAAACCAATTACAACCACTTCACCAGTCAAACTCCTATCAATTTTTATCTTAATTTTGTTGTTACACACCAATTAAACTAGTGACTAGTGAGCCTAGGTCTTTTAACTGCAGCCATATTTTAACAACACTACTTTATACAGTCTACTTCTACTAACATTTGATTTTCTTACAACACAAGTTAGGGAAAGTCCCGGGTACATGCGGTAAACGCTTATACATGCTATACATGCGGTACATGCTATACATGCGATACTTTATGTTTTAAAGAGCCCCGGCACCGGAAAATTATTTTTTAATATGTTGTTTGTCGTATTTTTATAAACACGATTCCAGATTTAAAACCACAAAAATCGAAGTTACTAGTTAAATATTTACGTTTTAAATCTAAAAACACTGACACCTTGCGGATACTTTGTCACTTAGCTCAAACGTCATGTGACGTCACCTCGTACCAACTTGGTTTGGAGCTTGTTGGTGGTTGTATAACATTTTGCGACGCCAATTACGTTAGTCAGTTTAGGTATTTTGGTGTTTAATTGCTTTAATTTTTATACTCAAGTGTGCAAAAATGCCTGCAGTGTGTTCTGTGTATGGTTGCTATTCGAGAGGAAATCAAAAGGCCAGCAATATGACACTTTTTCGCTTTCCAAGTATAAAGCGATTGCGGTAAGCTTGGATTAAATTTGTTAACGTGAAGAGAACGTGGAAGGGACCAACAAAATGCAGTGTTCTTTGTAGCCTACATTTCACAGATGAATATTTCACAAATAAATTGCAGTATGACAGGGGTATGGCAAAGTTGTGGTGTTAAAGCCAAATGCCATTCCATGGATTTATGAGAACATTCTTCTTCAGCAAGAAATGGCAATGAGAGCAGCTGCAAGAAAAGTAGTCACACAGCATATGGTATGCTTTAGTTAATTTTTTTCTGACATAATCTCATTTAACATTATAGTCTCCAATATTACCATTATGTTATACTAATTTAGTTTATTGTCGTGCCATTTATTTGGTAATAACAAAAAAGTGTGGTTATGAAAAAAAAAGGTGTGATAATATCAATACATTTTCATGTAGGGAACCACCCAATCTAAGCTATGAACCAAAATACATTGTGTGTAAAAGAAAACTTCTTCACCTCTTAAAATATTGCCCAAAATGTCAAGGTGCCACAGTACCCACCAGAAAAAAAAAATTGTTTCACTTGTGACTGTGGCTCAAAAATGTACTGCTCTCTGTGGCAAATAAGTGGAAAGTCAGGAAGTCGTAAATGGTGTACCAGAAATAAATTAACTGCAGATTTCCCTGGACACTCAGCTAAATTTGGCACATACACAATGATGGATCTTTGCAACAATAAAATTGTTGCTATTAACCTTGTTCAGGTATTCAGTTGGTAATTTCCTAATATTTTCTAGGGCAATGAAGTGGCAAACAGCAATGCTATGGAAAAAGAAGGATTCTTGGGATGCATTGAAAGCATCACAAGCAAAGGATTGTTTATTAAAGCCTTTGTGACTGACAGGCATACACAAATCATTAAATACATTAGTGAAGAATCTTCAGAAACAAAACATTATGTTTGGCATGTAGCTACAAGTATGATGAAAATAAAAGATGAGCATACACCAGTATATTTGTGTTTATGGTTTTGAATTTAGAAATCCAAAAGAAACTGACAGCACTTTCTAACAAAGCCTATTGCAAAGAGTTGGGACCTTGGGTGAAAAGCATATACAACCACATGTATTGTTGTGCAGCAACGTCACACGGGAATTCACAACTTATAGTTGACAAGTGGCTGTCAGTCAACGTAACTCTGAAGCCTTCCCCAGCACCATTCAACAAATTTTCTGTAGGCAGTTTATCTGTAAAGCCTGAATACATAGAGGTTGCTGGTGGCATATTGCATGTTAGTAGTTGGTACAGTAAAACTTACTCGTGACGGGTGTTACCCTCATCATGATTTCCGAATTGACGTTTAAATCGTTAATATGCTGCTTCTAATGCATACACGTTGAGACATATATTCGAATCCAGGATGTGCATTTATACAAAGCAGATTTGACTCAGAATATTCGTTGAACTTGGCTAACTGCTGTTGCACTTACTAATTTCATGGCAACAAACGCATGATTTTCTCTCCTCCATTACCACACAGTTAGTACACGAACACCTACAATAATACTGTTACGTGAAAAATACCTTTTGTTAACAACAAAACACCTACCTTTTTAAGAAAACAGTTGTTATATATTCCTTAACTGTCAACTAAGCGTCTACGTTAATTTTATCAATTGTAAACAGTAAAAAAATGTACGCATCAAAGGTAAAACAAGCAACAAAAACAACAGCTGACCAACGCCATTGTTAGAAGTTGGTACGAGGTGACGTAACAATCGCTGCTACATTTTAAACCAAGGTGTCGCTCGAGAGCTCATTGTTTGATTGAATATCTCGAAAACGACAAATCATAGGACAAAAAAAATTAGTGATTCGGATTCCCTGAATTATGGCAATTCTAAATGGCTAAAATGTAGAAAAAGTCACATCGCCGCTGCCGGGGCCCTTTAAAGGGGGTCGTGACAAGTGGTAATTTTTGGTTACGACCCTCACTCAATTTCTTTGTTTGAAAAGTGAACGTTGCATTGCGTGGGCTGAAAGCATTCTTTTGCTCAGCTGGATGTTAAATATCCGACGCTCTGGGCAGTTTCATTAGTTCTTTTGTCAAAATTGAACTTCCAAGTTTTTTGACATCACAATAATAATGCAATCATTACTCCTCGTCACCACTGATCTAGAAAAAAGCCTGCATAGCGCAACCAGGCGTTACGATAAGGGGATTTTTGAAGCCTGTGTGGAGGTTTTGCCGCCATATTGGAAGGATCACCTGGTACACTGGGCAAAGCAGGAACACAGTGTTATGCATTCCGTTGCAGCAAAAAACGCTAATAAGGTAGAAGTAGAAGTGACGGCAAAGGCAGTGGTGATGGAGAGAGCTGTACAAAGCCCAGATATTCCCGTACATTTCACTAGTGGGATATATTTTTGACATTTTGTTGGGGTTATAGTGATGGCAACTGAGGCTGATTTTAGTTGTATTGACTTGGAATATTAGTGTTTGTTATATAACTACAGATCTTTAACACATAAAATAATTGTACAAGACAAGCAGACCTTCTTCAGGGTGTAGTAGTTTTTTTGATTTATCCAAGTGATGTATACATTTTGTCAAATCCTATGGTGTAGTGGTTTATCACATTTGCTTTATGGCAAAGGACCCTGGTTCGATTCCAGGCGGGATTAATAAGTATACAATCACTTGGTTATGTGGTTTATTGATCTAAGTGATAAGTTAATCTCAATATCAAACTCACATGAACTTCAATTTTTTCATTACTATTTTACACACATTTTTATTACAGGTTTAATACATTTGCTCCTAGCATTGCATCTTAGTCCGACCGTCGAAAGGCCGGATAAATAACATTGGCAGGCAAACCTGAAATCCAAGCAAACACTCTCTGGTTTGCTCGGACCATTTTTAAGAAAAATATATGAACCATACTAGCCAAATTATCACTCTAAGAGAGGATGCTGTTTCCCCATGAATCAAGACTTAACCAATACAGCAGGTGATAATTAAATTGTATTAATTGAAATAATGAATTGGAACATTAAAAGTAATACATGAAAGAATGAGAACATATTTAAGCAACAACTGAAATTGAAACAGGTTAAATGGCACCAATAAAAGGAAGGTTAATACTGCCGGACAGTAAGTTCCTCAGGTTAAAAGAAAATGAATTTCCAGAATCCATTAGCCCATGGCTTTAAATCACCCCTACACATTTCTAATAAGGCATCATGGGTCTAAAATTGCCTGATAACACACAATTGCATTAATCAAGAAGAAAAACTGACTTCAATGAATTTTTGACTTGCATTAAAATTACTGAAGGCATATTTCAAGATTTAGTACACGAAAATGACTCACCCTTAAAAATATTTGTCAATGTACAAATTCATACAAGTACATTCTAAATTCCATTCAGAGCTTTTTTAAAAATATTTTATTCTATTGTGGGCTTCAACAACAACCCAGCTATTTAAAGCAGCATGCAAGCGCCTTCTATAGGGAAGCATCATCACAGAAAAAAAAATCAAGATTCTACGAACATTTTGAATGTATCAAGTAATACAAGCAGCATCAGAAATAAGGGAATTTCACATTTTGCAACAAATAGAAAGTATGATTTAGAAGACTGAGATCCACTCCAAAATGATTACGATTATGCAGATGTTCCAGCAATACAAACATTGTCGGTCAATAAAACAACAGCACTTTCATGCATTGGAGGATATGTGAGAAAGATGGTCAAAAAACAGCACTTTCTTTCATTTGCACTGAAACACTTAGTTTACCCTCTTCACCATCTCACCATAGCTTTATGTCTTGAAATGATGGGGTCTCTTTAGGTCATCATCTAGGGTAACTACCCTCTGCCAGCACCCAGAAAAGAGATTTCAGTACATGCTACAGATGGCAAATCACCAAAATGCAAAGGAATGCCTTAAACAAAAGCATTGTCAGTGTTGATGGATGTTCCTCGTTCCTAAGTGTTGACCATTCATTTGGATGCCCTGTTGGACAATCACAAATTTAAATTAATGAAAATGATATTTAAATTCCACACAAAAGTTCGACTTCACCATCTTTTGCAAAAAAACACTGGAGACGACATCAGAAAAAGTATAGCAAAATAGTTTTTTTGATCTTCAAAGTTAAGGTTTAAAACTTACAATAAAAGTTTTTTGGGGGTTCATTGCACGTTGCATCTTGGTCAAATTGTCTCTTTTTAGATAAAATAAAGATTAACAATTGCATAAATATATATCTTTGCTGCTAAATGCCTACGTAGGTGAAATAGCTAAAATATAGATCCGACGACGTCAGCAATTTCTCTCCACAGAACCGCGTAATATGCGTATATTAAGAGCAATAGATCTAATACGACCTGAAAACAACATAAAAATATTTACCTCACTGTAAAAACTTTGCACTAACACTGAATTGAGTCACAATAACGCTCTGATGGCTGCCACCGCCTAACGCAGGTGATCCTTCCAATATGGCAGCCGTACCCTCCATGTAGGCTTCACTTTTCCGCTTGGATGCGCTATCCAGGCTTTTTTCTAGATCAGTGCTCGTCACACAGTAGAAAATGCCATTCACAAACCCGCCCAAAAAGGCGGAACCCGCAACTCATGAAAAAAGCCCGCAACTCGACGTCCAAAGTAGCCCAATTCGGCGACAAAAGCGCAACCTGGCAACACTGCAAAGTGCAAAGCTGGCTACCATTGTCATTCTGCCAGAATAAAAACGAAAAAAGGAATGCGAAACGAGAGAACGTCACAGATGGATGCGCAACGAACGTTTTGGCCAAATCGAAATATTGACAAAATACGCTAAATTTAATACAATTTTTGAAATCTTTTCGGGCCCATTATTTTTTTAAAATTCGTCACATTGCCTTATCTTTTAGTCTATTTTAATAATCCGTTTTCGAAAAAGTGAACCCGACTCGATAATTACAGCAAAATGCAATTAACTAACACCCTCTTTGGGCCAAATGCCGAAACTGACGAAATACGCCAACTTTATTAAAAATTTTGAAATCTTTTCGGGCCCATTATTTTCTTTAAACTCGCAGCTTTGCCTCATCTTTTAGTCTATTTTATTAATCCGTTTTCAAAAAAGTGAACCCGACTCGATAATTACAGCAAAATGCAAATCGTATTAAATTTAGCGTATTTTGTCAATATTTTGATTTGGCCAAAACGTTCGTTGCGCAACCATCCTTGACGTTCTCTCGTATCGCATTCCTTTTTTCGATTTTATTCTGGCAGAATGACAATGGTTGCTGGCTACCAGTCGATGCACGCAGTCAAGCGAAACGTCGCATCGTTCGGATCCTGTATATACCACAAAACGCAGCCACTTTCGGAACGTAAATTCGGTCCGTTTGCGTACATCAGATTACCGACCGTTTTTCGCATGCGTTTACGCACCTTGACGGAATACGCAGTCTGTGTACAGCCACCTTTATATTTTGGTTTTTTGAAGTCTCACAATAATTTGCAATTTGACATAGTCCCTGAAATTTCGTGATGAGATTTTGTACTTGGCAGAAATTCTATTGTCTAGTTACGTCGCATTTCCTTCAGTCTGAAACTGTGAATGGATTACCTGCAGGGTGCATACTGCATAGCGAGGTAGCAATCAGACCTGTAGTACTTGAAGGCCAGTATGCAGAGTACGGCAGCTACACGCGGTCATGCACATTGTACAAGCTGTTTTTTTAAACGCACCTGAATTTTATTGAACTGCCCGCAGAATTTAGCAAAAATCATAAGTCCTATCTAATCCTCTTTATCACTTCCGTTTTACCTGGTAAAAATGATTTTACACTTGTACTTAGGGCTTGTCCACACACATGGGAGATTAGTGGTCATGCACGCCCGAGATCTAGTTGGGAACTGTCGTATTCTGCAGACTGACTTGCACCAGCCACATCACACACCTTTTTGCAATTTCATTTAACTTCTATGAACTTTGTTTTAAATGCATTAGCAAGCTGCACCAGCTTAACCTATTACCTATTTGCAGCAGCTGCCAAGCCTTAAAAAAATTGTTGTTGTTATTTTGATAAATTGTTGTTTTGGATAATAATTGCCTACAACTTGAATAAAATGCTAATCTGCTGTCAGTGTCACCATTGAACCCATTTTAAGAAGCGCAGTTTCTGCATAATCATACTATATTTTTTCTTGTTAGGTGTATTAACATAACAGAAATAATGTCCGCCCAATCTCAAATGAGGGCAATGCTTGATCAACTTATGGGAACACAAAGGGACGGTGGACAAAGTTCTCTCGTGAAATTCAATGATGATCGTGTGTGTCGGTCATTTCTTCTTGGTTGTTGTCCCAATGACATACTGTCTGGCACCCGAGCAGACATTGGAGAATGCAGGAAAATACATGACTTGGCACTGAAAGCTGACTATGAAATGGCTTCTAAGTCCCATGATTATTATTTTGACTTTGATGCTTATGAACATGTGAACATATTTATTTCTGAAACAGACCAAAAGATCCTGGTCTCGAAAAAACGTTTGGCTGACCAGCAAGCTGAGGTTAGTGCTGAGGTACAGTGTAAAGCAAACACTGTACATGATCTAAATGAGCAAATTGGAAAGTTGTTGGTTAAAGCAGAAGAACTGGGAATGAATGGAAACATTGATGAATCAAAAATTGTTTTAGATGAGGTAGAGAAGGTTAAAAAACTTAAAACAGAAGCTGAGGAAGCATATAGAAATTCAATGCCTGCTTCAACATACCAACAACAAAAACTTAGAGTTTGTGATGTCTGTTCTGCATATTTAGGATTACATGACAATGACTGTCGACTTGCTGATCACTTTGGAGGAAAGCTTCATGCAGGTTTTATTGAAATTCGGGAACAACTTAGCAAATTAAAATCTCAAATTGATTTGAGAAAAAGGGTACATGATGAATCGAAAAAGCACCAAAGGCCGAAAGCAGATGAAAGAAGTAGATTGGAGTACAAAAACAGATCATCCAATTTATATAGGCGGAGAAGCCCTTCTCCAAATCATAGGCAAAAGGCCTATGGACGTTCACATGAAGCAAGACAAAGACCTAAAGAGCGTAGTTCAAGATCTACTGCTTCAGGTAGTAGTAGCAGTAGATATCGTTCCAGAAGCTAAGAATAAAACATTTTGTTTTGTGTATTTGCATTGGAATACTTGTAAAAAGAAAGAAATATTGTTTGATGGAATGTCCAACATTTTTCTGTGCCACTTTAAAAACATCTGACAAAATGTTAACCATTCAAAAGAAAGATCGCCGACTCAAAAGAAAGATCGCCTTTGAGTGAAATATTTTCTGTACCATCAATAGTTTGAGCCATTACAAATGCTATTTCATTGTGTGGAATATCTGAATAAAGCAAATAAAAAGTACCAATCAATGTGTATTTTTTACTGTTAGTTAGTTAGTAAGGTGTTTTAAAGCTGCATTGGCATGCGTTAGATTAGGATTTGCAACTTTAAAAGCACTTGTATTGTGACATACTACAACACAAATACCTCTGGTAAAATATTCTTGCGTTTGTTAAAAAAAATCAGATAAGCAGTTTTTCATCAGCTTCCTTAAAAGAGAAAGCATTTGCACAAGGGTCCATTTGGACACGGCACATTTTCGGACTTTGCGGTTATTGTTACCAACCATCGTTGGCGTAATGTGGTGAACAGTCAGTTGCCACGGGGACTTCTCTATCACCTGTTACAAATAATGCTTTTCAGCCGGGTGATACTAAATACTGCATGATAGGATGTTACGGCTACCTTTTCCGTGTTAGAAAGAAAACGAGCAAATGGCGTGTCATAACCATAGGCGCCGAGTTGTACAAAAATGCAAGGTGGCGGACGTAAAATATAACGTCACTTGATGTGACGTCACTAACGCAGGCAACCACAAGACAAACTCAAAACTCAACTAACTATAGAATGCAACGTTCGTCAAAATAATAGAAACGGGAATTTTTGAAATAATATTTATTTAGAACACTTTGTTGAAGTCACGTTTTTTTTTTGTATCACCTAAAATCCGCATTTGTTACAGTCAATCGGATTGCAGACTATAATGGCTAAATATGGCAACAATTGTTTGTTTGGCGTCATAAACAAGGTAATAATAACAAAAACAGTTTAGAATTTGGCCGCCTATTCGGCGCCAATGGTCATAACATTAACGGGACAGAAAAGAGTACGGTCTGCGCTAAAACATGGTGCACTGCTGGTTAAAAGCTCCTTCCGGAACAGTTTATCAATTGAATAGTTTACGGCTAGTTTTTTCTCTCGAGAAAAATTTGACATATCTTTGAAAAATATGTTTCGCGAAAAGCGTTCTGCTGCGTTTTGCCAACGGGGCAAACATCGCCTGCAAATGCGCGTCAAATTTCATTCAGTGGTTTGTGAGTTATGGAGTTGAAAAGTTACAAAATTTGACAAAAATGCTCAGTTTCGGCTGAAAATCACTTTTTGCAGCGGTCGATAGAGTTATGGATGTGACAAGTTAAAAAATTTGACAGAAATGCTCAGTTTCGGCTGAAAAAGAAACTTTTTGCACAAGGCGATACAGAAGTCCGATTGGCCTCTTAATGTGCACAAGCGTTTTGCCAACGAGGCAAACATCGCCTGCAAATGCGCGTCAAATTTGATTCAGTGGTTCGTGAGTTATGGAGTTGACAAGTTACAAATTTTGACCAAAATGCTCAGTTTTTGCTGAAAATCACTTTTTGCACAGGTCGATACAGAAGTCCGATTGGGCTCTAACTTTGCACACGCGTTTTGCCAACGAGGCAAACATCACCTGCAACAGGGCGTCAAAATCGGTTCAGTGGTTCGTGAGTTATCGACTTGACAAGTTACAAATTTTGACAAAAATGCTCAGTTTTTGCTGAAAATCACTTTTTGCACAGGTCGATACAGAAGTCCGATTGGGCTCAAACTTTGCACACGCGTTTTGCCAACGAGGCAAACATCACCTGCAAAGGGGCGTCAAAATCGGTTCAGTGGTTCGTGAGTTATCGACTTGACAAGTTACAAATTTTGACCAAAATGCTCAGTTTTTACTGAAAATCACTTTTTGCGCAAGTCGATTCAGAAGTCCGATTGGCCTCTAACTTTGCATATGCGTTTTGCCAACGAGGCAAACATCACCTGCAAAGGGGCGTCAAATTCGGTTCAGTGGTTCGTGAGTTATCGACTTGACAAGTTACAAATTTTGACAAAAATGCTCAGTTTTTGCTGAAAATCACTTTTTGCACAGGGCGATACAGAAGTCCGATTGGGCTCAAATTTTGCATATGCGTTTTGCCAACGAGGCAAACATCACCTGCAAAGGGGCGTCAAATTCGGTTCAGTGGTTCGTGAGTTATCGACTTGACAAGTTACAAATTTTGACAAAAATGCTCAGTTTTTGCTGAAAATCACTTTTTGCACAGGTCGATACAGAAGTCCGATTGGGCTCAAACTTTGCACACGCGTTTTGCCAACGAGGCAAACATCACCTGCAAAGGGGCGTCAAAATCGGTTCAGTGGTTCGTGAGTTATCGACTTGACAAGTTGCAACTTTTGACAAAAATGCTCAGTTTTTACTGAAAATCACTTTTTGCACAGGGCGATACGGAAGTCCGATTGGGCTGTAACTTTGCATATACGTTTTGCCAACGAGGCAAACATCACCTGCAAAGGGGCGTCAAATTCGGTTCAGTGGTTCGTGAGTTATCGACTTGACAAGTTACAACTTTTGACCAAAATGCTCAGTTTTTGCTGAAAAACACTGTTAGCACAGGGCGATACAGAAGTCCGATTGGGCTCTAACTTTGCACATGTGTTTTGCCAACGAGGCAAACATCACCTGCAAAGGGGCGTCAAATTCGGTTCAGTGGTTCGTGAGTTATCGACTTGACAAGTTACAAATTTTGACCAAAATGCTCAGTTTTTGCTGAAAATCACTTTTCGCACAGGTCGATACAGAAGTCCGATTGGGCTCAAACTTTGCACATGTGTTTTGCCAACGAGGCAAACATCACCTGTAAAGGGGCGTCAAAATCGGTTCAGTGGTTCGTGAGTTATCGACTTGAGTAGTTACAAATTTTGA
This sequence comes from Phallusia mammillata, assembly GCF_965637545.1. NCBI lineage: Eukaryota > Metazoa > Chordata > Ascidiacea > Phlebobranchia > Ascidiidae > Phallusia > Phallusia mammillata. The sequence continues at coordinate 14,640,619 of NC_137258.1, read as the reverse complement.
CCAAAATGCTCAGTTTTTGCTGAAAATCACTTTTTGCACAGGTCGATACAGAAGTCCGATTGGGCTCTAACTTTGCACACGCGTTTTGCCAACGAGGCAAACATCACCTGCAAAGGGGCGTCAAAATCGGTTCGGTGGTTCGTGAGTTATCGACTTGACAAGTTACAAATTTTGACAAAAATGCTCAGTTTTTGCTGAAAATCACTTTTTGCGCAAGTCGATTCAGAAGTCCGATTGGGCTCAAACTTTGCATATGCGTTTTGCCAACGAGGCAAACATCACCTGCAAAGGGGCGTCAAATTCGGTTCAGTGGTTCGTGAGTTATCGACTTGACAAGTCGCAACTTTTGACAAAAATGCTCAGTTTTTGCTGAAAATCACTTTTTGCACAGGGCGATACAGAAGTCCGATTGGGCTGTAACTTTGCATATGCGTTTTGCCAACGAGGCAAACATCACCTGCAAAGGGGCGTCAAATTCGGTTCAGTGGTTCGTGAGTTATCGACTTGACAAGTTACAAATTTTGACAAAAATGCTCAGTTTTTGCTGAAAAACACTTTTTGCACAGGTCGATACAGAAGTCCGATTGGGCTCAAACTTTGCACATGTGTTTTGCCAACGAGGCAAACATCACCTGTAAAGGGGCGTCAAATTCGGTTCAGTGGTTCGTGAGTTATCGACTTGAGAAGTTACAAATTTTGACCAAAATGCTCAGTTTTTGCTGAAAAACACTGTTAGCACAGGGCGATACAGAAGTCCGATTGGGCTCTAACTTTGCACATGTGTTTTGCCAACGAGGCAAACATCACCTGCAAAGGGGCGTCAAATTCGGTTCAGTGGTTCGTGAGTTATCGACTTGACAAGTTACAAATTTTGACCAAAATGCTCAGTTTTTGCTGAAAATCACTTTTCGCACAGGTCGATACAGAAGTCCGATTGGGCTCAAACTTTGCACAGGTGTTTTGCCAACGAGGCAAACATCACCTGTAAAGGGGCGTCAAAATCGGTTCAGTGGTTCGTGAGTTATCGACTTGAGTAGTTACAAATTTTGACCAAAATGCTCAGTTTTTGCTGAAAATCACTTTTTGCACAGGTCGATACAGAAGTCCGATTGGGCTCTAACTTTGCACACGCGTTTTGCCAACGAGGCAAACATCACCTGCAAAGGGGCGTCAAAATCGGTTCGGTGGTTCGTGAGTTATCGACTTGACAAGTTACAAATTTTGACAAAAATGCTCAGTTTTTGCTGAAAATCACTTTTTGCGCAAGTCGATTCAGAAGTCCGATTGGGCTCAAACTTTGCATATGCGTTTTGCCAACGAGGCAAACATCACCTGCAAAGGGGCGTCAAATTCGGTTCAGTGGTTCGTGAGTTATCGACTTGACAAGTTACAAATTTTGACAAAAATGCTCAGTTTTTGCTGAAAAACACTGTTAGCACAGGTCGATACAGGAGTCCGATTGGGCTCTAACTTTGCACATGTGTTTTGCCAACGAGGCAAACATCACCTGCAAAGGGGCGTCAAATTCGGTTCAGTGGTTCGTGAGTTATCGACTTGACAAGTTACAAATTTTGACCAAAATGCTCAGTTTTTGCTGAAAATCACTTTTTGCACAGGTCGATACAGAAGTCCGATTGGGCTCAAACTTTGCACATGTGTTTTGCCAACGAGGCAAACATCACCTGTAAAGGGGCGTCAAATTCGGTTCAGTGGTTCGTGAGTTATCGACTTGAGAAGTTACAAATTTTGACCAAAATGCTCAGTTTTTGCTGAAAAACACTGTTAGCACAGGGCGATACAGAAGTCCGATTGGGCTCTAACTTTGCACATGTGTTTTGCCAACGAGGCAAACATCACCTGCAAAGGGGCGTCAAATTCGGTTCAGTGGTTCGTGAGTTATCGACTTGACAAGTTACAAATTTTGACCAAAATGCTCAGTTTTTGCTGAAAATCACTTTTCGCACAGGTCGATACAGAAGTCCGATTGGGCTCAAACTTTGCACATGTGTTTTGCCAACGAGGCAAACATCACCTGTAAAGGGGCGTCAAAATCGGTTCAGTGGTTCGTGAGTTATCGACTTGAGTAGTTACAAATTTTGACCAAAATGCTCAGTTTTTGCTGAAAATCACTTTTTGCACAGGTCGATACAGAAGTCCGATTGGGCTCTAACTTTGCACACGCGTTTTGCCAACGAGGCAAACATCACCTGCAAAGGGGCGTCAAAATCGGTTCGGTGGTTCGTGAGTTATCGACTTGACAAGTTACAAATTTTGACAAAAATGCTCAGTTTTTGCTGAAAATCACTTTTTGCGCAAGTCGATTCAGAAGTCCGATTGGGCTCAAACTTTGCATATGCGTTTTGCCAACGAGGCAAACATCACCTGCAAAGGGGCGTCAAATTCGGTTCAGTGGTTCGTGAGTTATCGACTTGACAAGTCGCAACTTTTGACAAAAATGCTCAGTTTTTGCTGAAAATCACTTTTTGCACAGGGCGATACAGAAGTCCGATTGGGCTGTAACTTTGCATATGCGTTTTGCCAACGAGGCAAACATCACCTGCAAAGGGGCGTCAAATTCGGTTCAGTGGTTCGTGAGTTATCGACTTGACAAGTTACAAATTTTGACAAAAATGCTCAGTTTTTGCTGAAAAACACTGTTAGCACAGGTCGATACAGGAGTCCGATTGGGCTCTAACTTTGCACATGTGTTTTGCCAACGAGGCAAACATCACCTGCAAAGGGGCGTCAAATTCGGTTCAGTGGTTCGTGAGTTATCGACTTGACAAGTTACAAATTTTGACCAAAATGCTCAGTTTTTGCTGAAAATCACTTTTTGCACAGGTCGATACAGAAGTCCGATTGGGCTCAAACTTTGCACATGTGTTTTGCCAACGAGGCAAACATCACCTGTAAAGGGGCGTCAAATTCGGTTCAGTGGTTCGTGAGTTATCGACTTGAGAAGTTACAAATTTTGACCAAAATGCTCAGTTTTTGCTGAAAATCACTTTTTGTACAGGTCGATACAGAAGTCCGATTGGGCTCTAACTTTGCACACGCGTTTTGCCAACGAGGCAAACATCACCTGCAAAGGGGCGTCAAAATCGGTTCGGTGGTTCGTGAGTTATCGACTTGAGAAGTTACAAATTTTGACCAAAATGCTCAGTTTTTACTGAAAATCACTTTTTGCGCAAGTCGATTCAGAAGTCCGATTGGGCTGTAACTTTGCATATGCGTTTTGCCAACGAGGCAAACATCACCTGCAAAGGGGCGTCAAATTCAGTTCAGTGGTTCGTGAGTTATCGACTTGACAAGTTACAAATTTTAACAAAAATGCTCAGTTTTTGCTGAAAATCATTTTTTGCACAGGGCGATGCAGAAGTACGATTGGGCTCTACATTTGCACATGCGTTTAACCAAATGGGCAAACATCGCCTGCGAAGGGGCGTCAAATTTCGTTCAGCGGTTCGTGTGTTATGGAGTTGAAAAGTTACAAAATTTTACAAAAAAGCTCAGTTTTTGCTGAAAATCACTTTTTGCACAGGGCGATAGAGAAGTCCGATTGGGCTCAAACTTTTCATATGCGTTTTGCCAACGAGGCAAACATCACCTGCAAAGGGGCGTCAAATTCGGTTCAGTGGTTCGTGAGTTATCGACTTGACAAGTTGCAACTTTTGACAAAAATGCTCAGTTTTTGCTGAAAATCACTTTTTGCACAGGGCGATACAGAAGTCCGATTGGGCTGTAACTTTTCATATGCGTTTTGCCAACGAGGCAAACATCACCTGCAAAGGGGCGTCAAATTCGGTTCAGTGGTTCGTGAGTTATCGACTTGACAAGTTACAAATTTTGACCAAAATGCTCAGTTTTTGCTGAAAAACACTGTTAGCACAGGTCGATACAGGAGTCCGATTGGGCTCTAACTTTGCACATGTGTTTTGCCAACGAGGCAAACATCACCTGCAAAGGGGCGTCAAATTCGGTTCAGTGGTTCGTGAGTTATCGACTTGACAAGTTACAAATTTTGACCAAAATGCTCAGTTTTTGCTGAAAATCACTTTTTGCACAGGTCGATACAGAAGTCCGATTGGGCTCAAACTTTGCACATGTGTTTTGCCAACGAGGCAAACATCACCTGTAAAGGGGCGTCAAATTCGGTTCAGTGGTTCGTGAGTTATCGACTTGAGAAGTTACAAATTTTGACCAAAATGCTCAGTTTTTGCTGAAAATCACTTTTTGTACAGGTCGATACAGAAGTCCGATTGGGCTCTAACTTTGCACACGCGTTTTGCCAACGAGGCAAACATCACCTGCAAAGGGGCGTCAAATTCGGTTCAGTGGTTCGTGAGTTATCGACTTGACAAGTTACAAATTTTGACAAAAATGCTCAGTTTTTGCTGAAAATCACTTTTTTGCACAGGCGATAGAGAAGTCCGATTGGGCTCAAACTTTGCATATGCGTTTTGCCAACGAGGCAAACATCACCTGCAAAGGGGCGTCAAATTCGGTTCAGTGGTTCGTGAGTTATCGACTTGACAAGTTGCAAATTTTGACCAAAATGCTCAGTTTTTGCTGAAAATCACTTTTTGCACAGGCGATAGAGAAGTCCGATTGGGCTCAAACTTTGCATATGCGTTTTGTCAACGAGACAAACATCACCTGCAAAGGGGCGTCAAAATCGGTTCAGTGGTTCGTGAGTTATCGACTTGAGTAGTTACAAATTTTGACCAAAATGCTCAGTTTTTGCTGAAAAACACTTTTAGCACAGGTCGATACAGGAGTCCGATTGGGCTGTAACTTTGCACATGTGTTTTGCCAACGAGGCAAACATCACCTGCAAAGGGGCGTCAAATTCGCTTCAGTGGTTCGTGAGTTATCGACTTGACAAGTTACAAATTTTGACAAAAATGCTCAGTTTTTGCTGAAAATCACTTTTTGCACAGGTCGATACAGAAGTCCGATTGGGCTCAAACTTTGCACATGTGTTTTGCCAACGAGGCAAACATCACCTGCAAAGGGGCGTCAAATTCGGTTCAGTGGTTCGTGAGTTATCGACTTGAGAATTTACAAATTTTGACCAAAATGCTCAGTTTTTGCTGAAAATCACTTTTTGCACAGGTCGATACAGAAGTCCGATTGGGATCTAACTTTGCACACGCGTTTTGTCAATGAGGCAAACATCACCTGCAAAGGGGCGTCAAAATCGGTTCAGTGGTTCGTGAGTTATCGACTTGACAAGTTACAAATTTTGACAAAAATGCTCAGTTTTTGCTGAAAATCACTTTTTGCACAGGCGATACAGAAGTCCGATTGGGCTCAAACTTTGCATATGCGTTTTGCCAACGAGGCAAACATCACCTGCAAAGGGGCGTCAAATTCGGTTCAGTGGTTCGTGAGTTATCGACTTGACAAGTTGCAAATTTTGACAAAAATGCTCAGTTTTTGCTGAAAATCACTTTTTGCACAGGGCGATAGAGAAGTCCGATTGGGCTCAAACTTTGCATATGCGTTTTGCCAACGAGGCAAACATCACCTGCAAAGGGGCGTCAAAATCGGTTCAGTGGTTCGTGAGTTATCGACTTGACAAGTTACAAATTTTGACCAAAATGCTCAGTTTTTGCTGAAAATCACTTTTTGCGCAAGTCGATTCAGAAGTCCGATTGGGCTGTAACTTTGCATATGCGTTTTGCCAACGAGGCAAACATCACCTGCAATAGGGCGTCAAAATCGGTTCAGTGGTTCGTGAGTTATCGACTTGACAAGTTACAAATTTTGACAAAAATGCTGAGTTTTTGCTGAAAATCATTTTTTGCACAGGGCGATGCAGAAGTACGATTGGGCTCTACATCTGCACATGCGTTTTACCAAATGGGCAAACATCGCCTGCAAAGGGGCGTCAAATTTCGTTCAGCGGTTCGTGTGTTATGGAGTTGAAAAGTTACAAAATTTTACAAAAAAGCTCAGTTTTTGCTGAAAATCACTTTTTGCACAGGCGATACAGAAGTCCGATTGGGCTTAAACTTTGCACATGTGTTTTGCCAACGAGGCAAACATCACCTACAAAGGGGCGTCAAATTCGGTTCAGTGGTTCGTGAGTTATCGACTTGACAAGTTGCAAATTTTGACAAAAATGCTCAGTTTTTGCTGAAAATCACTTTTTGCACAGGGCGATACAGAAGTCCGATTGGGCTCAAACTTTGCATATGCGTTTTGCCAACGAGGCAAACATCACCTGCAAAGGGGCGTCAAATTCGGTTCAGTGGTTCGTGAGTTATCGACTTGACAAGTTGCAACTTTTGACAAAAATGCTCACTTTTTGCTGAAAATCACTTTTTGCACAGGGCGATACAGAAGTCCGATTGGGCTGTAACTTTGCATATGCGTTTTGCCAACGAGGCAAACATCACATGCAAAGGGGCGTCAAATTCGGTTCAGTGGTTCGTGAGTTATCGACTTGACAAGTTGCAAATTTTGACAAAAATGCTCAGTTTTTGCTGAAAATCACTTTTTGCACAGGGCAATACAGAAGTCCGATTGGGCTCAAACTTTGCACATGTGTTTTGCCAACGAGGCAAACATCACCTGTAAAGGGGCGTCAAATTCGGTTCAGTGGTTCGTGAGTTATCGACTTGACAAGTTGCAAATTTTGACCAAAATGCTCAGTTTTTGCTGAAAATCACTTTTTGCACAGGCGATAGAGAAGTCCGATTGGGCTCAAACTTTGCATATGCGTTTTGTCAACGAGACAAACATCACCTGCAAAGGGGCGTCAAAATCGGTTCAGTGGTTCGTGAGTTATCGACTTGAGTAGTTACAAATTTTGACCAAAATGCTCAGTTTTTGCTGAAAAACACTTTTAGCACAGGTCGATACAGGAGTCCGATTGGGCTGTAACTTTGCACATGTGTTTTGCCAACGAGGCAAACATCACCTGCAAAGGGGCGTCAAATTCGGTTCAGTGGTTCGTGAGTTATCGACTTGACAAGTTACAAATTTTGACCAAAATGCTCAGTTTTTGCTGAAAATCACTTTTTGCACAGGTCGATAAAGAAGTCCGATTGGGCTCAAACTTTGCACATGTGTTTTGCCAACGAGGCAAACATCACCTGCAAAGGGGCGTCAAAATCGGTTCGGTGGTTCGTGAGTTATCGACTTGACAAGTTACAAATTTTGACAGAAATGCTCAGTTTTTGCTGAAAATCACTTTTTGC